>NC_080424.1:105833353-106433353 GCF_029873635.1 Malania oleifera
TATTGCTGATACACCCTTGCGAGCCAAGCATGTCTAGAAGAACAGTGAGGCTCGATCTGAGTGTTGCAAATATGGAAATAGATAAGGGTTTTGTGAATATATCAACTAGTTGGTCCTTACTTGAGAGAAATAAAACTTGAAGAGCTTTTGCCTGAATTCGATGTCATGCAAAATGATAGTCAATATCAACATGTTTGGTGCAAGAATGCATCACAAGATTCATGGATAGGTAAGTTGCCCCCAAATTATCATAGTAAAGAGTAGGGAGTTTGGATAAGAAACTACCTAATTCAAACAAAAGGAATTGTAGCCACAGTAACTCACAAGTGACATGATCAAGAGCTTTATATTTCGTACTTGATCTGGCTATAGTAGATTGTTTCTTTGAGCTCCATGAGACGAAGTTGATTTTCTGTCATTTGGGCACCCTGCCTAGTCAGCATCGGTGTATGCAGCTAGAGATGGAGTGGAAGAAGGCTGAAGAAGTAAACCATAACGAAGAGTATGCTTTAAGTAACGTAAAATACACTAAACACTCTGCCAATGAGATAAGCATGGGGCATGCATGAACTGACAAACACGATTGACAAAGAAAGCAAGATCTGGCCTGGTGAAGAGTAAGTACTGAAAATTGCCCACTACACTTCGATAAAAAGTAGGATCTATCATAGAGGTAGAGTCAAAAGCAGACAACTTAGTGGAAGGAGACATAGGACTGCTAATTGGTTTACAGTTCAATGTTGGGAGTCCCAGTCCGGAGTATATAGTCTAGAGGGGGGGTGAATAGACTTTTTTTGCGGAATATGTATTTTTCTACAAAATAAAAACTCTTGGCAAGATACAAGAAATTATATCGCAATATAAATATAAATCATGCACAAGATATAAAATAAAGAGTGTAAGGGAGAGAAATAACAACACCGGTATTTTTACGTGGTTCGGCACCAAGCCTACGTCCACGCCTTAGCACCAAGCCAAGGATTCCACAATCCACTAAAGATACTCCTTCACCGGCGGAGAAGCCTTACAACTCGAGAAAAAATTCCTACACTTGGGAACAAACCCTTACCACGCTCACCAAGAGCTTTCGCTTCGGTTCACAAAGAACCTTACAACAATGGTTCACAAAAAATTTTACAAGAGATTGGAAATACAATTTAATGCTCCTTAAATGAGCCAATATGAAACACAACCAAATCCTTACTCTATTCTCTCAAGGAATGAATCTTACAAGATAAGTGAGTAAGAGAGGATTGAGCACTTGCGAAGAATAACTAAAATGCAAAGTGCAAAGTGCTTAGGTTTTGGATAAAATGATATTTTTCACAAATATGATCAACAATGTTCAAAACCATGTTAATACAAGTCTAAAAGCTTATATTTATAGCCCAAGAACCTTAGAAGCCGTTAACTAGCCGTTGGGGGGAAGAAAAAATACTTTATTTGGCAAACTAGCCGTTTTCCGCCTGTTGGGGCGCTTCTGCCCAGAATTCGTCGACGAAATCTGAATTTCATCGACGAGGTCCCTGAATCAAAAAAAGTGATCAACATGAAAGTTGTGGAATTTTGTCTTAGCTTTCCAGGGACACCAAGATCGTCTCATTTGGACTTTTGTAGAAAAAGTTTGCCCAAAATACCGAAGCGTGTTCATGACTCAAGGTTGTACTATGGTAGTGATGATTGCTTTGTTTTTCCTTGTCAAAAAGCATTTTAATGACTTAAAACATTCTTGGACAAAATTATATGAAATATATTGAGTCTAATGAAGAAAAAAACTTGTCCAAGTGAGTTTCCTCATAAATATAAGATATCTTTTTTATGAAAACATATTTGAAAACTTGTTTCGATATCTTATATGCTTAGTATTTCATTTATTGAATATACTTGACTTTCTTTGAATCTTTAGGACATTAAACTTGTTTTAACACAATCGGGTCTAAGTATAAAAATGTTCTTAAAACTAGGATGTTAAAAACTTGTCCCTTTGAAAACATATTTGAGTTTTAAGATTCATTTGACAAACTATTGTTTTAACTTAGAAAGTCATGAAAGGTGAGTTTGTGTTTATGTCTTTAGTGCAATCCTATAAACTCATGTGCCCTAGTATGCATGTGCTTTGCTCAAATCTTGCTCAGAAATCATGCAAGAAATACACTCACAAGAGTTACAAAACGTACTACCTTACACAACCCTTATTACAAATAATTTTACAATTAAGTTTCCTTTGGTTGTGCTTGGGTCATTCCGAGTACGTGTCCATTTGATCTTTCCTTCTTAACGTCTACTCGGTCCGATCTTTGCCTTCAATCCAATAATTCATGTACGAGTACCTATAGTAAACATGATATGCAAAGATAGGAAAACATTAGGAACAATATATAGGTTAATATCATCAAAACACATTAAACAATGATGGTGTGGCCACTAAGGCTAACATTTTCCCCTTTTTTGATGATGTCTAACCTATTACTAATTTACTTAATCTTTGCATTTATATTTATACTAATCATGACTTGATATGCAAAGATAAGCATACCTAAAACCACTAATGGGTTGTTATCATCAAAACAATGCAATTAAACTCACATAGCCTCTAAAGCTAACAAACATGTTCATCTTGAGCAAATCCAAAATATATTTCCTTTGAGAAATCATGAGCCCGACTAATAGAATCACAATGACATTCAAGACCCAAGAAATAATGTAAATCCCCCAAATCCTTAAGGGGAAAGGCAGTGCTTAAAATAGAGATGAGATGAGAAATAACACTCAGACTAGAGCCAGTAACCATTATATCGTCTACATAGACAAGAAAATATACAACCACAGATTGATGTTGATAAATAATGAATAGAGAGGGACCTGATTTTGAAACAACAAATGTGATGACCCAAAAATATATATATATGATTAAAGTACAATAATAATAAAATAATAAAAATAGTCATTAAGTTAATATCAATACAGAAGTGTTTTTCTGTAGGATCCTTGATTCCATGTTTGATGCCTAAGAAAGACCTTGTCTTAGCGAGTGCTCAGAGACCATTGCGGCTCAGTCGCTCCCTGGAGGTCAGCCTGGTCAAAATGGAATTTCATAGGATAAACAGGATAGACACTATTTGTACACGTAAATAAGTATATATACATAAAATGGTGTTTTGACAGACATAATTTGTAGAAATACATAATAAGATAATAATAATATAGGTATCATATGTGGGGCCCACAAGACTATGTGGGGTCCACATGAGTCCCGGAGCCACAAGACACTGTTTATATACGTAAATAAGTACATAAAATAATGTTTTAACTGATATAATTTGTAGAAATATATGATAAAATAATAATAATGTAAGTATCATATGCGGGGCCCACAAGACTGTGTGGGGCCCACATGAGTCCCGAAGCCGTATGGAGGTTTACACGAGTCTCGAAGCTAATTAGGATGCATAAAATCGTATAAGAATTATTCGAGTTACGTAGGATCCATTCGGGTCTCGAAGTTGTGTGGGGCCCACAAGACCGTGTGGGGCCCACATGAGTTTTCAAAATTCAAATTAAATTCTTGTTCAAAAATAAATAATAAAATAAATAAATACTAAAAATAGTTTAAAAGTAATAACAATGATAATAATGATTAAGAAAAATAATAAAATAATAAAATAATTAATTAACTAATTGATTAATTAATTAGGTAAGTAATTAATTAAGAATTTATTTAATGGGAACGGTGGCAAGCACTCCCACATGGCCTCCATCCCCATCCCATACTCAACCCATACCTTACCCATCCTTTGCCCATTCTTTAATTTTTAAAATTATAATTTCACCCATCTCCCCACACTTTTACAAATTCCATTTCTTCCCCAAAATTTTCCTATAAATAGGGAGCTCTCAACCTTCATTTTTCACAACAATTTTCTAAGGAAGAGAAGGATTAGTGAGTGAAAGAATTTGTGGTGGAGAGAGAATTTTTGAATAAATTCTCAATCACCCACTTTTTCCGATCTCATTTCTTAAAGATAATTATTGTGTTCGTAGCACACGGTAAAAGAAGAAGGTAAGTAAATTTTGATTATGTTAGTTTCTTTTTATTTTAAATTCATACCCGAGCTTATTTTGTACGTAAATTTTAATTATGTCAATTAGTTCCACAAAATTTTCATGAGTTTATTTTCACGCATATTTAATTATACCAGTTCTATCTTTAATATACTTGCATCTATTTTTGGGTTAAGAAATGTTCCAATCCCCTCGGGTAAATTTTCAGCATTTCTTTCTATTCAAAAATAAAATTATATATATATTTTTAACACAAAAATTGTGTGGCATGAGTTTATTTCTACGTTACATTTTTTATGTAAATATGAGTAAAGATAAGATTTTCACGATATTATTTTAAATTGCATAAATGATAATAAGATGATTTTCAAACCCCTTATGGCAACGAAAGTTCAAAGTTACAGATGCTCGGTACCGCAGCTTAAAGTTTATACGGATCAGAGTGCACCCACACTGTTTACAGAGTGGTTATTTATGTTAGTGGATTTCTCCTGAGTGCACACCTGGTTTAAGTCTAGGACTTAATAAGGAAAATCTCACTTAAGTTTACGTACGTTGATTTAGTTTGGTCGGCCAGCCAGCTAAGTCCAGTCTTCGGACCGCACAACCCAGTCATGGGGGTAAACATGACTTACGGCAAACAGGCCTAAGGGTGGTTTTTACAATATATGTTTATACATATTTAATTACGTGTACAAAGTTACTGATGATTTGAAGGGAAAGTGTAAGTTTACGTGAAAAGGATCATTTTGGTGCTTAAATGACGATCTAAGGAAAACGTATAAGGAAAAGTATATGTATGTTTATCATTAAATATTTTTACAGTTTTAAAGTTAAAAGTTTAATTTAACAGTTATAGTATATGATTGTAAAAATTTACTGTTAAAATTGACGACAAAAGTTTTATGCAGGAATTGTTAAATTTATGTTTATTCTAAAAGCAGTCTTGAAGTTATAGTATTAAATATTATTTTACGAAAATCTTTAAAAGCTCATTTTGGCCACACACTAATAATAATCTTATTTACTTACTGAGCGTCGTCTCACCCCAATCATATTTTATTTCAGATAACTCTGAAGGACATGTCGGAAATCAGGCTTAGCAAGCATGCGGGTGGGGATTAGAAAAATAAAGATTTACTTAGAAACATTAGTATGATTTCAGATATTTACGTTTGTGTAATTTTCTTCTTTTGAAATAAATGATTGTAATATGGAATATTAGTGCTCTGGTTTAATAAAAATTGAGTTTATTTGCTTCCGCTGTAAATTAGTAGTAAAAAGTTAATATCCCAGGCCCCTCGGGGTCGGGGTGTTACATTTGGTATCAGAGCAATAGGTTATAGGTTCTGTAGACTTTAAAGAAATAATTTTACCAGAGCATAGGATATAGGTTCTGTATAATCTAATATATAAATTTTATCAGAGCATAGGTATAAAATATGATTTGGGTAGGATTGGGTAGTTTAGAATATTTATTGTAGTTTGTTATATTATTATACGTTAATAATAGATTTATGATTTTAAAATAACATTTGATTATTATTTAAGAATTGATCCTAAAGATAGTAGCATTGGAGGAAATGAGATTTACGTGAAGGCTCCCAAGGATAAGTAATAATTATAAATTCTCTGAGAAAAATAGTAGTATTATTGAAGACACGTTAATTAATTTAAATATATTATTTATGTTTGTAGAAACACGTACCCATATTGATAATTCATAATTAATTGTCAAATGCAATTAATAATTTAAATTTTTTTTAATATATAAATATAATAATAATATCTGAGATTTAATTATTTTTACTGTTGTTATTTTCACTAAATTTATAAGAAATAACCTATTAGACCCTACTGAATTTAGAAGTGCTACACATACAAATAGATATGAACAAACGGTTTATTATGAAATCTGAATTTACCCAAAATTTCTTTGCATGTATAAGTTGGATATGAATATGTATTTTTACATTACATATTCAGTTATCAACAAAACATTCAAGCTTAATTTAGGAATATATATTTTGACAAAATCTTTAATTTTTATTTTGTATTAGTATATAAGGAATTAAATATCATTTAAATATTACTTATTATATTTAAATTCAATATATATATAATCCCTTAGCATGTGCAAGTTAAATATGTATATCTATTTTTTTTTTTTCCCATTACATATTCAATTTCCATCAAGTATCCAAGTTTAATTTAGGAGTACAAATTTTGATGAAATTTTTAATTTTGTATAACTTTATAAAAGTTAATACAACTTAAAATTTTCTATATAAAAAAAATATATATATATATATTTTTAATGAAAGCAATATAAAAATTTACTAATTTCCTTCAAATAACTAACCAATGTCAAATCATCAATCGGCTAAACATGCCCAACATTTATTTGATCTAATAATAATAATAATAATAATAATACTAATGTTAATGGAATATATATATATATATATATAAGGGGTACTCTTGTAGTTATAAAAAAAAAAAAAAAAGGGGGCCTCATGGGTGGAAATCATCGGCTATAGCTCACTTACCCCCGAAGCAAAGTCAGGGCATGAGACCACTTGGGCGTAGTGGGGACTCGAACCCGCGATCACATGGATGCACGGCCGGTTCCTTACCACTAGGCCACCCACCCAAGTGGTGATCTAAGGATGAAATTAATTATAGTTAAAGCATTAATAAAGATGTAAAAACATAAAAAGAACCTAGAGTTTGCAAATTTTGCAATACGTGTCACTCGCTTAATTTCCGCGACACATGTCGCTATCTCTCGATTTGTGCAAAACGCGTTGCTCAATATCTGTGACACGCGTCGCTCTCTCTCGATTCTTGTGACACACGTCGTTCTCCCTCGATTTGTGCAAAACGCGTTAATCGATATCTGTGACACGCGTCACCCCCTCTCAGTTCTCACGACACACATCGTTATCCCTCGATTTGTGCAAAATGCGTTGATTGATATCCATGACACGTGTCGCCCTCTCTTGATTCTCGTGACACATATCGTTCTCTCTCGATTTGTGCAAAATGCGTTGCTCGATATCCGTGACACACATCGCTCTCTCTCGATTTCCACAACACGCGGTCATCCCCTTATAAAAAGGGTACGCCCTCCTCGAACTCTAAGCATCACAGTTTTCTATCATCTTGAACAATCACATTTCGGTTTGTAGTGATTAGCTCTTCCCAACTTGTCTCTTAGTTGTCTCATTACTCGAAAATGTTGCCAAATCACCCAACTCCCGAAGTTGCTGAGAGCAGCACTAGATCGTTGATTCAAAGATGGAAACCCGATAAGGCACAGCTGGAGATTCTAGAGGAGGTCTTCCACAACAGTCAAGGGGAACTCCCTTCAGTGGAGCAGACTATCTTGCTTGCAAGCACAACTCCGACGGTATGGTCCAATCGAGCCGAAAAATATACGCTTTTGGTTTGAGAACCGTAGGCGTAGGCGGGGATCAGTTGGAGAAGCCACTATCTCAACTACTGCCCCAACAATTCTCCATATTACCTCCTCCGCCACTACCGACCCAAGTAGTGCCCCTGCCATTCTTCCAACCCTCTTCCCTATCGAGAATATTCCGGCTGTGAAACTTACAACTAATATCTCACCAATGAGCCATATCCCTTACAATGGCAATATCGCAGTCACCACACTAAGGGTTTCGGATAATGCTGGCCTACTTCACCATTTCAAGCAAACCCGATTCGCAATGAGACTCATATATGGGCCACCAATAACTCGGGAAGAGAGCAGCTCTTCCTCCTTCGCCGAACAAATGGGCGTCCTCTCCCTTTTTTCGACCCAAGCCGGCGACATTATAAGAGGTCAACTCTGCCAAGAAAGAACCCAAGCGGTTAGCAGTGACACCGCTAGTACTGCGATAGATGTTGACGTTGATCTAAGGCTCTAAAGGCCAGATCTCGTATATTTTTTTATTTATTTATAGGACATGTATAATATATATACATATATATAATTATCCTTTTCCACATCTTCTGAATTTCTTTTCCATTTCAACCACTATTAGACCGATGATTCACACTTCAATTCCCAAAATAAAATACTTCGTCAAATTGACTCTTAATCTATTCTAAGACTTAATTAAATCATTAATCGATTTACTCTTTCTTATAGCGCAAACCAATTATACAGTACTCATTTTAAATTAGCAAATTTCGAGGACGAAATTTTTATAAGGAGGGGAGATTGTGATGACCCAAAAATATATATATATGATTAAAGTACAATAATAATAAAATAATAAAAATAGTCATTAAGTTAATATCAATACAGAAGTGTTTTTCTGTAGGATCCTTGATTCCATGTTTGATGCCTAAGAAAGACCTTGTCTTAGCGAGTGCTCAGAGACCATTGCGGCTCAGTCGCTCCCTGGAGGTCAGCCTGGTCAAAATGGAATTTCATAGGATAAACAGGATAGACACTATTTGTACACGTAAATAAGTATATATACATAAAATGGTGTTTTGACAGACATAATTTGTAGAAATACATAATAAGATAATAATAATATAGGTATCATATGTGGGGCCCACAAGACTATGTGGGGTCCACATGAGTCCCGGAGCCACAAGACACTGTTTATATACGTAAATAAGTACATAAAATAATGTTTTAACTGATATAATTTGTAGAAATATATGATAAAATAATAATAATGTAAGTATCATATGCGGGGCCCACAAGACTGTGTGGGGCCCACATGAGTCCCGAAGCCGTATGGAGGTTTACACGAGTCTCGAAGCTAATTAGGATGCATAAAATCGTATAAGAATTATTCGAGTTACGTAGGATCCATTCGGGTCTCGAAGTTGTGTGGGGCCCACAAGACCGTGTGGGGCCCACATGAGTTTTCAAAATTCAAATTAAATTCTTGTTCAAAAATAAATAATAAAATAAATAAATACTAAAAATAGTTTAAAAGTAATAACAATGATAATAATGATTAAGAAAATAATAAAATAATAAAATAATTAATTAACTAATTGATTAATTAATTAGGTAAGTAATTAATTAAGAATTTATTTAATGGGAACGGTGGCAAGCACTCCCACATGGCCTCCATCCCCATCCCATACTCAACCCATACCTTACCCATCCTTTGCCCATTCTTTAATTTTTAAAATTATAATTTCACCCATCTCCCCACACTTTTACAAATTCCATTTCTCTTCCCCAAAATTTTCCTATAAATAGGGAGCTCTCAACCTTCATTTTTCACAACAATTTTCTAAGGAAGAGAAGGATTAGTGAGTGAAAGAATTTGTGGTGGAGAGAGAATTTTTGAATAAATTCTCAATCACCCACTTTTTCCGATCTCATTTCTTAAAGATAATTATTGTGTTCGTAGCACACGGTAAAAGAAGAAGGTAAGTAAATTTTGATTATGTTAGTTTCTTTTTATTTTAAATTCATACCCGAGCTTATTTTGTACGTAAATTTTAATTATGTCAATTAGTTCCACAAAATTTTCATGAGTTTATTTTCACGCATATTTAATTATACCAGTTCTATCTTTAATATACTTGCATCTATTTTTGGGTTAAGAAATGTTCCAATCCCCTCGGGTAAATTTTCAGCATTTCTTTCTATTCAAAAATAAAATTATATATATATTTTTAACACAAAAATTGTGTGGCATGAGTTTATTTCTACGTTACATTTTTTATGTAAATATGAGTAAAGATAAGATTTTCACGATATTATTTTAAATTGCATAAATGATAATAAGATGATTTTCAAACCCCTTATGGCAACGAAAGTTCAAAGTTACAGATGCCCGGTACCGCAGCTTAAAGTTTATACGGATCAGAGTGCACCCACACTGTTTACAGAGTGGTTATTTATGTTAGTGGATTTCTCCTGAGTGCACACCTGGTTTAAGTCCAGGACTTAATAAGGAAAATCTCACTTAAGTTTACGTACGTTGATTTAGTTTGGTCGGCCAGCCAGCTAAGTCCAGTCTTCGGACCGCACAACCCAGTCATGGGGGTAAACATGACTTACGGCAAACAGGCCTAAGGGTGGTTTTTACAATATATGTTTATACATATTTAATTACGTGTACAAAGTTACTGATGATTTGAAGGGAAAGTGTAAGTTTACGTGAAAAGGATCATTTTGGTGCTTAAATGACGATCTAAGGAAAACGTATAAGGAAAAGTATATGTATGTTTATCATTAAATATTTTTACAGTTTTAAAGTTAAAAGTTTAATTTAACAGTTATAGTATATGATTGTAAAAATTTACTGTTAAAATTGATGACAAAAGTTTTATGCAGGAATTGTTAAATTTATGTTTATTCTAAAAGCAGTCTTGAAGTTATAGTATTAAATATTATTTTACGAAAATCTTTAAAAGCTCATTTTGGCCACACACTAATAATAATCTTATTTACTTACTGAGCGTCGTCTCACCCCAATCATATTTTATTTCAGATAACTCTGAAGGACATGTCGGAAATCAGGCTTAGCAAGCATGCGGGTGGGGATTAGAAAAATAAAGATTTACTTAGAAACATTAGTATGATTTCAGATATTTACGTTTGTGTAATTTTCTTCTTTTGAAATAAATGATTGTAATATGGAATATTAGTGCTCTGGTTTAATAAAAATTGAGTTTATTTGCTTCCGCTGTAAATTAGTAGTAAAAAGTTAATATCCCAGGCCCCTCGGGGTCGGGGTGTTACAACAAAACCCAATTCCAGTAGTTGAGAGCTGAGCCGCGCATACCAGGCACGTGGAGCTTGTTTAAGACCATATAAAGCCCGGTTGGGTTTGCATACATAGTGGGAAAATTGAGGGTGTATAAACCTGGGTGGCTAGGTTATAAAAATATGTTCATCAAGAGTACCATGCAAAAATAAATTTTGAACATCCAATTGGCGAATCGGCCAATTAGAAAAGACTGCAATGGAGAGGGCTAACCTGATAGAAGTTGGCTTGATCACAGGACTAAATGTTTCAATGTAGTACAAGCCTTCAAGTTGACTGTAGCCCCTAGCAACTAGTCATGTTTTTTGTCATTCGATGGAACCATTGGACAAGTGCTTGATCTTAATTAAAGATCCATCAACAACCAACTATATTTTTATTAGAGGTAGGGGAACTAGTGACCAAGTATTGATGGACATAAGAGCATCAAATTCAAGTTGTATTGCATGCCTCAATTTGGGAAATTTAAAGGCTTGAATAATAGAGGTGGGTTCCTCTGGAACATAAGTGGAAGTGACATGGGCGCGAGCCAGAGGGCAAGAAACGGTGCTGACAATTCTTATTTTGGGGAAAGTTTTGTTGGCTTTGGCTCTGGTTTGAATATGATGAACTAAGGTGGAGGGAATCGTAGTGGAGGGAGGAGTAGTGATGGGGAAAGAGTAATCTGGAGAGGAAGATTCGAGGGGTGCCCTAGATGAGGTAATGGATGGGCTTGATGGTGAGGAGGATTCAAGTAAGACGAAAGGAAGGTGGGTTTATGGGCTAGGAGAGGGAGAATGAATTGAAGACGAAATGATAACGAGAGAAGAAGATGGACTGGGCTGCACCGAGTAGAGTGTTGGTTAGTGAAATAAGAAGGCTCGTGAGACTGAGTTGAAGAAAGGAAATGTAACGACCCGAATTAAAAATGGAATTTAAATGATAAAAGAAAGGGGAATGGAAACAAAAATAAAGAAGAAAGCTGCCAAGCCTCGTCAACGAACACAGTGTTTCGTAAATAAGAAAATACCGAGAGGGGTTCTGAGGCAGCCTGAATTTCGTCGACGAATACAGGGTCTCGTTGACGAAATTTATAAAGAACTCGTCAACGAAGATCGGGCTCGTCGACGAATTCCGCTGTCTATATATATGAAAAATCCGATTTTTATTTCATATGAAGCTTCCTATCTCTCACTCTCTCTCTCCTTTTCGGCCCTCTCACTTTCTTTCTTCGATTTTGGGCTGGTTTTACGCCGGATCGAAGATTTGAGGCTACCACGACACTCCTGGCGAAGTTCCCTACAAGTTTGCCGAAGCGGATCGTTGGGGAAACGAAGTTGGAAATCATCCCAGAGTTGAGGTAAGGCTTTTTAAACCAAATTAGACTTTATGGTAGTTATAGAAATTGATGTACGCATGAAAATACTGATGTTTAGTACTGGGGGTTTTGAGTTTCAGTGTGTTGATCAGGAAGTCATACGAGGGTTTAGCCTAGGATATTTTGGGGGCCTTCTCAGTAGCCAGGTAAGGGAATAAACTAAAGTAGTAATTTTCCATGCATATTATTATTAATTATGAGCACATTTATTTTCAGAAAAGCCTCTGCTACCTTTGTATATTACATATGAAATGTATGATTGGAAAATACTACTATTGTGATGAAAATGTATATGTATGTATAAGATGCTAGAAATAATGATTTTAAAATATGAAGTAAGACTTAACAGGACATGTGTGGCATAAACATTATTTTTATGTGAAGCGAATCATTATATGAATGATTTTACGAGCAAAACATATTTCCAGGTATTTTGAAAAGACGAATTATGCTATACTGAGTTTGATGAATATATGATAAATGAGTTGTTTTCAGAATATAAATACCTGAAACGATTTTGGCGCAAGGCCACATGTATGTTATCGACACGAGGCTATATTTATGTTTCGACACGAAGCCGTATTTATTATGATTTTGGCACGAGACCATACGTATGATTTCGACACAAGGCCGTATCTATGTTTTTGGCACGAGGCCGTTATGATATTATGTATGTTCATGTATTATATGTTATTACAGTCAGGATGTTAGTTTAGTTCAGTTCAGGCCTCGGTACGGTAGCTATATGTGTAGATCAGATATCTACTTCAGATTAGTGCTAATCGTCCCACGAGGGGATGAGAGATGGATAGTCGATGTGGCTTTCAGTACAGTGTGGACGTCCACCTGGTAGTTCGGACCAGGGTGTGGCGGACCCATCGTACTTACAGACATATTTGATCCGATAGTGGTCTGCCAGCCATTGTCGGGTCCCGCCTTCGGGCTGCACAACTCGTCATGGGGGTAATACATGACACCAGCTAGCTATTCATCGTGGGTATATTTTCAGTACTACAATTACAACAGATGTTTTTATGTATGTTATTACGAGTTATATCAGATGTTTATGTATGTTATGATTTATTAACAAATATGAAAGTACATGATCATCCAGTATGATATTATGATTATTTCCAGAGTTATGAAATGTACTGTATATGTATAAACACTTTAAATGTTCATGTTACCACATAACTGTATTTAGTTTATTTTTCCTTACTGAGAAGTGTCTCACCCCCAACATTAATATATTTTTCAGGAAACCCAGAGAAACCGGCTGGTCAAGGCCGCCGTTGAGTGAGTGGAGCTTCCCTACTAGAAGGGTAAGCGTTGAGCTAGGACTGGGAGATTTTGTTGCATAGTCCTAGAGTTATTTTGACTTTTTGGAGATTGTACATATAAACGGTATATTGATGTTAATAGAAAGCTCTGGTATTATGTTTTATGATTGGATGTTTGAGATTTTTATGTTTACTGTTGCTAGGTTTTTCGCTGTGTTTGACAGGTGTCCCCGCTACCCACGGGTTCGGGTCGACCATTTTATTTATTATACTGTATTTTATTGAGGGATGTTACAGGAAAGGTAAATGAACATGATACGAGATGGGCCGAGATGATCATTCCTAAGATGGTCTTGAATTAGAAACAGAGAATGGAAATTTTTTTTCATCAAACAATACATCCCTTGAGATGTACATTCGTGCCGTAGGAACATGAAAACACATATAGCCATGGTGAGAAGAACAATATCCAAGGAATACACACGGAAGAGACCTGAAACTCATTATGTGATGATTATATAGCTTAACATTAGGCCAGCATTGGCAACCAAAAGTTTTTAAAAACATGTAATCGAGTTTGTGATGAAGAGAACTTCAAATGTTGATTTGTTATTTAAAGTGGGTGTAGGAAGGTGATTGATTAAAAAAATGATAGTAACAAAAGCATCAGACCAGTAAGAAAGAGGTAAATAAGAATGAGCAAGAAGTGCAAGATGTACCCATTTTCACAATATGTCTATGTTTTCTTTTGATCGAACCATTTTGCAAGTGAGCATAGGGACAAGAAATGTACTGAAAAATATTGAAAGATTGTAACACATTATTAAGAGCTCTAAATTCACCACCCCAATCAGATTGTAATGACCGAATTTTTGTATCAAAAAGAGTTCCTACATGACGCTTGAAAGAAAGAAAAACATTTTTGTATTAAAAAGAGTTTCTACATGACGCTTGAAAGAAAGAAAAACGGTGACTACATCAAATTTACATTTTAATGGAAACAACAAGTTGAACCTACTGTAGTCATCAACAAAAGAAATATAATAATGAAAGCCATCACGAGAGAGCATCAGTGTAGGACCCGAGATGTTTGAAAATATAAGGTGAAGTGGAGCAGATGATTTATGGGAGGATATGCCATATGACAGTTGAGTTTGGCCTTACAACATGAGGAGCATAAACCTGAGGAGGAAGAGGACTTGATAGACAAAAACACTAGTGAAATTATTTTGTGAATAAGTTGCATGGAGGGATGACCTAGCCGAGTATGCCACTAAAAAAAGGAGACAATCTCACCAACATTAGCATGAGGGGATGGAGATGGTTGTGGAAACACATACATGCCATCCTTAGCAAGACCTTGAAGAAGAACTTTTTGGGTTCGAGACTTCACAAAAAAAAAATGAAGAGTGAAATTCAAAATATACAAAATTATCTTCACACAATTTTCGGACAGAAATTAAATTCTTAGAAACTAAAAGAATGTAGAGACCCAAACCTAGAAAATAAAAGAAAAATAAATAAAAGAAAAGGAAATTAAATAAAGGAAAGAAAAAATAAGAAAAAGGAAGGAAAAGGGTTTGGCTAGGACCAAATCGTCGACGGTTTGGTGGGACTCATAAAAACCATCAATGATTTTCCTATAGGGCAAACTACCGAGAGCATATAAGGGCGTTTTTGGGTTTGGCACAGGCCAAACTGTTGACGGTTTTATGCGGGGTAGCACAAAACCTAGGGTTTCGGGATTTGGTCTTCTCTCGAGTTTCTTTTGCTCTCTTAATCCTAATCGGAGTCCATGCTTGCTCTCCGGTCGCGTCTCTCTTCTCTCGGCTTGTTGGTCTCTGTCCTCGGTGAGTTTCGAAAAGCTTGGGTTTTTCTTTCTCGCTCTTTTTGGGCTATTTTCAGAAAAATAGGTACGGGGAATAAGTTGTACCAGCTTTTTATTAAGTTTGAACCAATTAAATTTAATTATATGAACCCATATATATATGTACGATTTTCTAAACGGATTAGGCATTTGAAAACGATGGTTTTTATTATAATTCATATTTGGGGGAAAACCAATGTGCGTAGGGTATATTATTTATTAATAGTATATAATAGTATGGTTGACACTCAAACCGTGTGACATGAGAATAACTCTTCATAATAAACTGGTTGTGAGTCACTGTGATATCTATGCTTGTGTATTTGGGTGATTGTGTGGTTATTCATGTAATTCACAATATAACGTTGGCAGGCTATGAGGAGGTCGTTATATTGTCCATGATATAAATCACAATATAACATTGGCAGGATTTGAGGAGGTCGTTATATTGTCATTTATATAGATAGGGTAAAACGTGGTAGGGCAGGAGATTGTTTTACTGGTTTACTACGAATAGGTCAATGTGAAAGTGTGCATGTAATGACAAAAAAAAACATTAATTAATTTAAAAAATATTATTATTAATTAATTAATTATTATTAAGAAAATTAATTAAATTAAGAAATTTGAGGATTTTGGATATATATATATATATATAAGTATATATGTAATTATATATATATATATATATATATATATTTATATAAGTATATATAAAAGTAAAAGTAGGAGAGAAAGGAAAAAAAAAAAGAAAAAAAAAAAAAGGAAAACTTGAAGGCTAAGTTTCCTGGAGCAAAGCAGGAAGAGGAGAAGAAAGAAAAAAAAAAGGGATTCACGCGTAGAACTGCAGCGAAAGAAAGAAAGAGAAAAAAAAAAAATTCTCTCAACTCACGCTCTCCACTCCTATTCTTTTTACGATTTCGCGGCGGATTCTCGCCCAATAGAAAATCCGAAAATACCACTAGACTCTATTCTCCGCCACCGACATATCTACCGAAATGGATTTCTCATAGGAGTAATGTGGACATATCTCCTGAGGTAAGCCAAATTCTCATTCTTGTCATAATTTTTCTTAAATTTTAAGCCAAATGGGCAATCGGACACCACCACGAGAATTTAGGGATGATTCTCTACAAGTCTAGCAGAGCAGATTTCTCGTGGGATCGTTGTAGGAATAGCCACAAATTTAGGATAAATGGGTTATTTAGAAATTAATTTTTATTTAATTAATGTAAATTAGGAAATGTTAAAATAATATTTTATTGGGGTTGATTTGATTGAATCAGGGTTCGGGTGAGCGCCACGGGTATAAGTTTAGGAGCTCTACAGGCGTGGTTTAGGAAATCGGGTAAGGGGGAATAAAATTATATCAGTATTTTATTAAGGTGAACCGGTTATTTACGAGCGTATAAAATTTATTATTTATCTATATGATTTTTAGAACCGTCTGAGTACTAGAAAATGATGATTTTTTTTAAGGTTTAAATTTGAGATAATTGCATATGATATTAAATTCGTATGACATGGAAGTAATTTTTCCTAATAAATTGAATATGAATTACTGTGGTATTTGGGTTTGCATGTGGGGATGTTTGGAATGATTATGACATGATGAATGAATTGTTATGTTTGACTCCTGTGTGGAAATGTATTGATCTGTTGGATACTGTGTGGGAAATGAATTGATCTGTTGGATTCCTGTGTGGAAATGTATTGATGCGTCTGTGTGAACTAACTGGTTCAGTTATTCATATGCATCTCAATATAACATTGGCATGAGGAGATATAAATCATGATATGACGTTGGCAGGTCGAGGAGCTTGTTATACTGATGTATGACGGGTAGGTTATGGGGATTGAATATTGTTGAATAGTGGTGCCTGTGTGGGCCACGTGTTGCAGAAGTTGGAGTGGTGCCTGTGTGGGTCACGTTATATCCTATGTGATAATGGCGCCTGTGTAATAACCTGAAAAAAAATTAATTAATTAATTAAAAAAAATTAAAATTAAAAGTAATTATTGATTAGTTAATCAGTTAAATATTATTAAATTAATGTATTAAATAAACAAACAAAGAAAATAGAAAAAAAAAGAATTATATTTAATTAAAATTATTTATTAGTAATTAATTAGTTAAATATTATTAACTTGAATTAATTAATGTAAGTAAAATGATGATTATATATATATATATATATATATATATATATATATATATACATACATATTTGAATATATAAGGATAAGATATATATAAGTATACGTAAGTTAAGTTAAAGTAAAAATAAGTTAAAAAAAGAGAAAGAAAATTTAAGGAAGCTTGAAGCTTCTTGCGCAGAGAAGCCAGAAGCTTCTCTATTTATCTTTCAGTTTTCATTTCTCCCCGTTGTCTCTTCATCTTCGCCTCTGTCTCTCCTCTTATTTTTCGACAAATATTCGACCGATTGGAAAACGGAAGGTGCCGTTGGATTCCTAACTCCACTACCGACATTTCTACTGGAGCAGATTTGTCGTGGGAACAGTTTAGGCACTGCTCCTGGGGAAAGGTAATTTTTTTTCATTTTCTCAATTTTGTTTTAAATCTGCTGTTAAATCGACGATCGGGTACCACCATGTGGTCCTAGTCATCGTCGTCGTCATTTTGGCGTAGGTAATTTTTCAATTAAGGTTTCTAGGCTCCACTCCAAAGCAAGAGTGAAATTTGAGAAATTTGAAAAAATGGTTATATTTGCGGGTATTATTATTTATTTGGGAATTATGGTCCTAGGAAATATTTAAATAATATTTTATTCATGATTAATTACATGAAATTAGGATTTTTGATTCAGGGTCCGGGTGAGCGCCGCATGCATCTTTTCGGGGTCCCTGTTGGCGTAGTTCAAGAAATCAGGTAAGAGAAAAAATATATATTAAATTAAAATTTTTATGAATTTAATGAAAAATAAATTATGTTTTATATACGTGTATATGTTGTGGTATGGGTTTAAAATGTCAACTGTTTAAATTATGTTTTTTTTTTAGTTTAGGGCTGTTTATTATATATATATATATATATATATATATATATATATATATGCGAAAATGAATTGATGAAAGTGAAAAAATATTTTCAGGATAATTATGTAAGAAATGAAATGTATTTTCAGTATATAAACATTAAATGTTGGTTGACTTATTTTACAGGCAGTGTATGAATTTTCTTATTAAATTGTGTAGCATGAGATTCTGTGCAAATATATATTAAATGTATGAGATGCAGTTTAAGTAAGTAATGCGTCGTGAATAAAACATGATATGGATTATGCTGCTTGTGTGTGTTAATGCAACCATATAAACAGTTGAAAAATGTTGGATAAAACAACTGAAAGATGTTAGGTAAAACAGCTGAAAGATGTTAGGTAAATGTGTAATAGCTGAAAAATGTTAGGTAAAACAGCTGAAAGATGTTGGGTATGAAATGAAATGAAATGAAAAGGAAAATGAATGGAATGAAAATGAAATGTGAAATGTGAACAATGTAAAATGGGAAATAGTCACTTAAAATGAAATGAAATGCAATGTTTAAGTTATGAACATGAATGGATGTGTATGATTGAATAATGACAGAAAAGAATAATGTATTATGATATTAGAAGTATTTATGTATGTAGAACATGTTACGTTTGGGCGGGGCACACTCTTCGCCTAAGGGCTTGCTGAGTAAGGCGAGTGCACTAGTAGCTTCAGATGTGGCAGTAGCTGCATAACATACGAGGGCAGAGGGAAGCTACTTGTATAGGCGGGTAGATTTCTCTATCCTCAGGGCCTTTGCCGGTAAGTTATTGTTGAACGGTGTGAGTACGAGATCAATTTAACACTTGAGGGCTTCCTCAGTAAGGTGAGTGCCCTGGTATGCTTTATTAGTCACCTTAGGGTTACCTAAATATCAAAGTAGAGGGGTGCTACTTGTATGGGTGGGTAATCACCCCTATCCTCGAATAATCTCGTGGGTTAAATCTTTTGTATGTGTTTGATTAGGATCAGAGAATGGTTTCAAAAATTGTGTTAATAATTTTTAAATGTTAAATATTATATTGTTATATATCTTATGTTAGCCACATACTGTGTTTAATATATTGTTTCTTCCCTTACTGAGATGTGTCTCACCTAAATATGAATTTATCTTTTTCAGGATTTCCTCGAGATCGAGCTTTGAGAGCTCGAGGTTTTTATAACATTATTTGGAAATAGAAAAAGAAAATGATATATTTCTATATTAATTTTGGGGAATGTAAATATTTATATTTTATTTCTTTATGTTTTAAGGCTGTTGAGTAAGGAATGATTGTGAAAATACTGAAATATTTTGGGAGTTATGTAGATTTATGGAAATGTAGGTGATGGATGATTTATTATGAATTATAGTTAGAATTAGTAGACTCTGGTATTATGTTATATGGAGATTATGGTTATATTTTCCGCTGCGTATATTATGGATTATGAATTATTAGGACTTTATTAGGTATAATGCGCCTGACCCGGGTTTAAGGGTTCGGGGCGTTACAGATGGTATCAGAGCAATGTCCAACCGGAAGTGTGATTAGATTCACATCACCTAGATAAGGAAATATTAGAGTATTAGGTTAGGAATGATTTATACCAGAGTATAGGATTGAGTTGCAATAAGGATATGAATAGGTAGATTAAGATACTATTAGGAATTCTGAATTGTATTTTGTAAGCTTGGGGGCAAAAATCCCTTGATGGTCTTCTGTATTTTACTGAAGAAGTAGTTAGCTTTAGAAAATCATGATAAATCCATCGATGGTGATGTTTCTAAGTAGAGAAATTCGAACTTGAGATTTGAACTCGATGGTGAGGTTAGTTGATTTTAGAGGTTATGGTATCGAGAGAAATCCGCAGATACCACTAGGTAGAGGTGGACGAGCACATGGTTATACGATGGTCCTAGATGAGGCAGATAAAGCTAAGAGGGCTTGTATGAATTTATGTTGAAGATGATGATGATTTCATTTAATTATTGATGATGCAAAAATTTATTTGGGAGACATATTTATTAAATGGTATGAGGTATAGTAAATCGTAGAATTATGGAGAAGAAAGATTAGGTAATGAATTTTGAGGATGAAATTTCTTAAAGGAGAGAAGAATGTAATAATCTGAAAAAAATTTTAATTAATTAATTAAAAAAATTAAAATTAAAAGTAATTTTTGTTTAGTTAATCAGTTAAATATTATTAAATTAATGTATTAAATAAACAAATAAAGAAAATAGAAAAAAATAATTATATTTAATTAAAATTATTTATTAGTAATTAATTAGTTAAACATTATTAACTTGAATTAATTAATATAAGTAAAATGGTGATTATATATATATATATATATATATATATATACATATATGAATATATAAGGATAATATATATATATATATATATATATATATAAAAGTATATGTAAGTTAAGTTAAAGTAAAAGTAAGTTAAAAAGAAAAAAAAAATTTAAGGACTTGAATCTTTGAATATCAATATTTTCTGGGTCGTTACACACTTACTCAGCGCTAAACGCAGTACACCGGCCACTACGCTCCCTACACCAGGACGCTAGTTCTGGTTACTCGAAGGACTTGTAAAAATGTACGTACAGCAGGGGTGAGACACCTCTCAGTAAGGAAAAACACAGGTTATATTGGTGTATGGCATTTGAGTGTTATCATGATACACTAACATTCATGAATCAATAGTCAAAACAATCAAAACAGTTCTAGTATTTTCACAAACCAAGCAATACAATCTGGTATCATCACAACCTTCGACTCAAAGCTGGATTGTCTAGTGGTATTTCACACCCTTCAGTAAAAACCGATAATCTGGTGATATTTCACACCCTTCGGCTCGAAGCCGGACTGTCTGGTGGTATTTCACACCCTTCGATAAAATCGGCGATTTTGTGATATTTCACACCCCTCGGCAAACGCCGGTGCCCCCGGTAACCTGGCATAGCATCAGCGTCTAACCGGTGCAGATCTAGTGTTCGCACACCCTTTGGCTCGAAAGCCGGCCAATCTAGTGGTATTGTGCACTCTTCAGCAAAAGCCGGATTTTCAAACCTGGAACAATTCGGAACCCTGTTCCTATTTCACCAAAATACAACATATGCATGCTCATATAACCAAAAAAACCACACCCATTTGGTAATCTAAATCATGGTTTTCCAAACAAATACAGTTTAAACAAGTCAAGGCACGGTCATCCCAATAACATAGTATAAATCAACATATACCCACGGTTTTCAACAAAACTAGGGATGCAACCCGTCGCCCCCTTTTCCCAAAATTGTAATAATGAAAAACCCATAGTTTTCCCTGTTAGATTCCCCCAAATGAGTAGCCAAAACATACACAGGACCGTGAACCACAGTTCCACCGAGTCCGATTTCGAAAATAACCAATATAAACATAGTTCCCCTTACCTTTTTCCCGAATCACAAATCCCTAACTCCAAGGCCCCTAAACAGCAAACCGAATTCTAAAACCTACAAATCACAATACGGAATATGTTCACAAGACAGTTACCTATAAAACTACTAGATCAGAATTGAAAACCGAGCCTTACCTCGATTTTTGCCAAATCCCAAAAATCTCCAAAACGAGATTTCGATCCGTAAAAGTTATACAGAAAAAGAAGGAGGCCGTAGACTTTTCATGTGTGGCATAAATGTTTGTGTGGCCTAAGTAGACTTTTCATATGAAGAATGAACTTATACAGTTGTTATGAAACATCATACTATACTAAATACAAAGATATAGATAGTATATACATTTGATATGGTTTTCCAGCATATGAGATGATGCAGAGATAGATTTATATTCGTAGAGAAATGTACATGCATGTACAGTTTTATATGAATAGTTCATGAAACGATTATATACATATATTCAAATACATGTATATAGATGCTCAGATCAGTATTTTATATTACAGTTTATTACAGAACGATATATACATATATACAGTGTTATAACATGCCATGTTTTTCCTATTACCATAACATACAGAACACAGATAGAGTATATATATATATACAGAATGCACAAATAGATATACAGAGGTAGCATCAAGATACTATAGATACAGTATTTACAGTACAGAAAGACAGAGTTATGGTAATTTTGGGAACACGATGAAAACAGTAAAAGAGTATATATATGTATATAGTATCAGATCCCTGAGGAAAGTTACACAGACAGATACAGATTATAGAGCATGGTACCGTTGCTAGATACAGATAGAGTGTAACCACATAACTCATATAGTATATGGGTATCGTCAGCCGTGCTCGGAGAGTATGCAGCTCCCCAATACACTGGGTTGAGCCAGTCTCGAGCTTAGGAGAGGATGCAATTTGGCCAGGTTGAGGTAGTGTAGAGTATGATGACCTATCTGGAGGGCCGACCAGATAGAGTCCCGCCTACGGGCCGCACAACCCTGTTATGAGGGGTCAAATCATGACGTACAAAGTCCTAGGGATAAAGTACAAATATTTGTATATTTACAGTTTTACAGTATAGTATGATATTATCAGTACGAAAAGTAGAAAAATACAGATGATATAGTGTACTTTAAATTGAGAAGGAAAGATATGTATGAAAGATATGATTTACAGATTGTTTATTGCATTACAAAACAGTTATTATTTTAAAAGCATACTTAACTTAGTTGCCACACACTAGTGATAGCATATTTTCACTTACTGAGCGTCGACTCACCCTTTTATTCTAACATTTTTCAGGTGAGCTAGATAGGCGAGCAGATCAGGCTCGTGGATAAAGAGAGTGTTTGGTCACCCTGGCAAAATTGTGTATGTTTTTGGGATAGATGATATTGGAGTGGCATTTTTGTATGGTCTGTATATTCTAGAATCTGGTATTGTACAGTTTATGTATAAATGGTTTCATGATATATGTTTCCGCTACGTAGGAATGTTTACTGTATATATATAAAAAAAAAATTGATAGAATTTTGAGGTCGTTACAAAGTGTTAGGACTGTATTTGTAGTGGGTTGCCATTTTGAGATGTATTTGGGCATCTGTTTGTACGTTTTGATAGAGCCTCTTGTATAGACTCTGGTATGGTACTGCATATGTGTATATAGATGACCTTTTTCCGCTGCGTATATGTTTTGTGATTGGATGTGTTTAGGGTGCCTGGGAACCCCACGAGGTCGGACCCTCATCCATTGTACTGTATCTTTGGATGTTTGATTGGATATAGGGATAGGTTAGATTACATTTTCACCCTTGGGTCCCATTTCGGGTTTAGGGCGTGACAGAAATCCCATTGCTGATATTGACGCATCAACTGACTTCCGACTCAGAGCATCAGCTACCACATTAGCTTTTCCTGGGTGATAGCTAATGGTACAATCGTAGTCCTTTATCAGTTCAAGCCATCTACGCTGCCTCATATTCAGCTCATTTTGGGTGAAAATGTACTTAACACTTTTATAATGGTAAAAATATCGCACCTTTCACCATACAAGTAGTGCTTCCAGATCTTCAGCGCATATACTACCGCTACTAATTCCATATCGTGTGTCAGGTAGTTCTTCTCATACTCTTTGAGTTGACGAGAAGCATAAGAAATTACCTTACCCTGCTGCATTAAAACACACTCGAGACCCTTCTTTGAGGCGTCACTGACATGCTAGGAAATGATATACACATGAAAATACTGAAGTTTAATATTGAGAGTTTTCATTTTTTGGGTATTGATTAGAAAATCCTACGGGTGTTAGACCAGGATATTTTAGGGGCTTTCTCAGTAGCCAGGTAAGGGAATAAACTAAAACAGTTATTTTTCCACACGTATCATTATTATTATTAGCAAAGAAGTTTTTAGGGAATATGTATTATATTTGAATATTATTGAGAAAATGTATGTTATTGGGAAAATACTGTTGTTATACAGGAATGTGATTTTAGAATGAAACGTACGAATTTACTCAACTTTGTGTGGCATGGATATTATTTTTCATGAAATGTATTACGTTACGACAATTTTACGAATAAGCATGTTTTCAGGGATTATGTAAAAATGCAGTATATGATGATTTTGAAATACATGATAATTGATTTATTTTCAGAATAATATGTATGAAATGTTCGGAACGAGGCCGTAGTTATGAAATGTTCGGCACAAGGCCGTAATTATGAAATATTCGGCACGAGGCCATAATTATGAAATATTCGGCATAAGGTCGTAATTATGAAATATTTGGCACAAGGCCGTAATTATGAAATGTTCGGCACGAGGCCGTTTTTATGAAATGATAGGCACGAAGCCACTATAATATCATGTATTATATGTTATCAGAACTCGGATGTTAGTTTAGTTCAGTTTTAAGAACTCGGTACTGTAGCTATATAGATCAAATATCTATTTTTAGACTTGTGCTAACCACCCCACAAGGGGGTGGGAGATGGATAGTCGATGTGGCTTTCAGTGTAGAGTTGTAGACATCCACTTGGAAGTCCGGACCAAGGTGTGGCAGGCCCATCGTACTTAAAAATATTTTTGACTCGGCAGTGGTCGGCTGGCCATTATTGGGTCCTGCCTTCAGGCTGCACAACCCGTAATGGGGGTGTAATACATGACATCAACTAGTTATTCACCCTGGGTATGTTTTCAGTACTATCAGATATAACAGACAATTTATGAATGATATGAGTTACTAGAAAAATATGAAAGTATATGATAATTCAGTATGTTATGACAAATATTTACAGATTTATGAAATGTATTGTATATGTATAACTGCATTATATATATTCATGTTGCCACACAGTTGTATTTAGTTTATTTTCCCTTACTGAGTTGTGTTTCACCCCCGAACTTAATTAATTTTTCAGGAGACCTTGAGAGACTGGCGGGTCGTGACCGCCGTTGAGTGAGTTGAGCTTCCTTGCTAGAAGGGTAAGCTTTGATTTAGGACCAGGAGACTTTTATTGTAAGATCTTAGGTCTATTTTGATGTTTTGAAGGTTGTATATAAATACTATATTTTGATAACGTAGTAAACTCTGGTATTATGTGTTATGGTTGGATGTTTGAGATTTTATACTTATTGCTGCTTAGGTTTCCACTGTGATTGATAAGTGTCCCCATTACCCACGAGTTCGGGTTGATGTTATTATTGTTTATGTTTATTATGTGATAAGTTAAGCAGGTCGTTACACATCCAATATGCACAAGTACATAATTTTTGTACAGGCAAAAGTCCCCGAGGATAGGGAAGATTACCCGCCTATACAAGTAGCTTCCCTCTACTCTGGTACTAAAAACTACCTACAAGAGCACCCACCTTACTCAATATGCCCTCAAGTGAAGTATTACCTCGCCGCCAGTACACTCATCTTTATTATTTTAAAGGCAAAGGTTTTCGAGGATCGGGATATCTACCCGCCCATACAAGTAGCATCTCTTTGCACTGATACCAAGAAACTACCTAGTAGAGCACTCGCCTTTCTTAACAAGCCTCCAGTGGTATGTTTACCTCGCCGCATGCACACATATGCATTCACAATATGCTATACCATTATTTTTATGCTATAATTAAATTCGCATGCGCACAACACATCCACACAGGAATCATACATCTCATACTTCATTTTCCAAAGTCTTTAATATGTGGCCCACACAGAGCAACTGCGTACATGTCAGTACGTGACCCACACAGGCACCACTACCCATACAGGGTACATAACATGACCCACACAGGTTGTAACGCCCCGAACCCTTAAACTCGAGTCCTGCGCATTATACCTGATAAAATCCTGATAATCCATAATCCATAATATCCGCAGTAGAAAACATAACCATAATCTCCATATAACATAATACCAGAGTTTACTAATTCTAACTATAATTCATAATAAATCATCCATCACCTACATTTCCATAAATCTACATAACTCCCAAAATATTTCAGTATTTTCACAATCATTCCTTACTCAACAGCCTTAAAACATAAAGAAATAAAATATAAATATTTACATTCCCCAAAATTAATATAGAAATATATCATTTTCTTTTTCTATTTCCAAATAATGTTATAAAAACCTCGAGCTCTCAAAGCTCGATCTCAAGGAAATCCTGAAAAAGATAAATTCATATTTAGGTGAGACACATCTCAGTAAGGGAAGAAACAATATATTAAACACAGTATGTGGCTAACATAAGATATATAACAATATAATATTTAACATTTAAAAATTATTAACACAATTTTTGAAACCATTCTCTGATCCTAATCAAACACATACAAAAGATTTAACCCACGAGATTACCCGAGGATAGGGGTGATTACTCGCCCATACGAGTAGCACCCCTTTGCTCTGATATTTAGGTAACCCTAAGGTTACTAATAAAGTATACCAGGGCACTCACCTTACTCAGTAAGCCCTCAAGTGTTAGATTGATCTCGTACTCATATTGTTCAACAATAGCTTACTAGCAAAGGCTCTAAGGATAGAGAAATCTACCCGCCCATACAAGTAGGTTCCCTCTACCCTAATACATTATGCAGCTACTGCCACATCTGAAGCTACTAGTGCACTCGCCTTACTCAACAAGCCCTCAAGCGAAGAGTGCGCCCCGCCCAAACGTAACATGTTCTACATACATAAATACTTCTAATATCATAATACATTATTCTTTTCTGTCATTATTCAATCATACACATCCGTTCATGTTCATAACTTAAACATTGCATTTTATTTCACTTTAAGTGACTCTTTCCCATTTTATATTGTTCACATTTCACATTTCATTTCCATTCCATTCATTTCCCTTTTCATTTCATTTCATTTCATACCCAGCATCTTTCAGCTGTTTTACCCAACCTTTTTCATTTGTCATACATTTACCCAGCATCTTTCAGTTGTTTTACCTAGTATTTTTCAGCTGTTACATATTTATCCAACATCTTTCAGCTGTTTTACCCAGCATCTTTCAGCTATTTTACCCAATATTTTTCAGCTGCTTACCCAACATTTTTCAGCTGTTTACATGGTTGCATTAACACACACAAGTAGCATAGTTTATATCATGTTTTATTCACAATGCATTACTTACTTAACCTGCATCTCATACATTTCACATTTCACATTTCATTTTCATTCCATTTATTTCCCTTTTCATTTCATTTCATTTCATACCCAACATCTTTCAACTGTTTTACCCAACATCTTTCAGTTGTTTTATCTAACGTTTTTCAGTTGTCATACATTTACCCAGCATCTTTCAACTGTTTTACCCAGCATCTTTTAGTTGTTTTACCCAGCATTTTTTAGCTGTTTATGTAGTAACCGAGAAAAATAAAATTTAAAAAATAATAATAATAATAATAATAAAATAATAAAATAAAATAAATTAATTAAATTAACAAGTAAAATGAATCGTATGATAAGGATAAAATATATATATATATATATATATTGAAACATATATATATATATATGTGTGTGTGTGTGTGTGTGTATATAAATAAGTTATTATGATATATATGTAATATATATATAAGTTAAAGGTGTATATATATATATATATATATAAAGTTGTACAAAGCTTCTCCAAGAAGCTTTGCTTTAATTTGTAATTATTATGATATTAATATATATATATATATATATATAATTGTACAAGGAAGCTTGCTTTAATTTTGAATCTCTCTCTCTCTCTCTCTCTCTCTCTCTCTCTCTCTCTCTCTCTCTCTCTCTCTCTCTCTCTCTCTCTCTCTCTCTTTCTCTCTTTTTTCGATTTCGGGCCAGTTTTACGCCGAATCGACAAACCGAAGCCACCACGACGCTAGTGGAGAAGTTCTCTGCAAATCTGTGGTAGCGGATCGTTGGAGAAAGCAATTTGGAAATCATCCCTAAGTTGAGATAAGGCTTTTCAAGCCAAATTTGAAGTTGTGACAGTTGAAAAAAGTGTTATACGCGTTGAAATATTAAAGTTTAATACTGAAAGTTTTCGTTTCCAGGGGTGTTGATTGGGAAGTTGGGAATCATCTATAAGTTGAGGTAAGACTTTTTAAACCGAATTTGACTTAGTGGTAGTTATAGAAAATGTTGTACGTAAGAAAATACTGAACTTTGATTTTGCGAGTTTTCATTTTTTGGGTGTTGAGTTGAGAACTCTGCAAGTGCGGGGAAAATTTTCTTAGGGACTTTGTAGGAATCAGCCAAGGGGATAAACTAAATTAGTTTTGTTTTGAGAAAATGCATGTAAATATATATATATATATATAGCATCTGGTTTCTGGAAAAATAAAAATATATATATATTATTTATGTTTGGAAAAAAACTGTTAAATGATGATATGTTGAATATGTGGAAAATATGTTCAGTGTGGCATGAGTATAAAATGTATGGGAAATTGTTTTTTGGGAATGTGATTATGGCACGGGTTTTTATGATGGAAAACCAGCATACGGGCTGAGATATTTTTATATATATATGATTTACCGGCGTACGGGCCGTGCTATGTGGATATGTTTGCCGACGTACGGGCCGTGCTACGTGGATGAGATTTGCCAGCGTACGGGCTGAGTTATGTGATTTGTCGGCGTACGGGCCGAGCTATGTGATTTACCAGCGTATGGGCTGAGCTATGTGATTTGCCAGCGTACGGGCTGAGTTATGTGATTTGCCGGCGTACGGGCCAAGCTATATGATTTTCCAGCGTACGGGCTGTGCTATGAGATTTGCCGGTGTACGGGCCAAGCTATGATAAAATGTATAATAACGGCGTATGGGCCGATGATTTTCATGATACACGTATATGTATGCAAAATGATATGATTGATGTGAAAATAAATGATATGAGATATCTATGTATCACGGTTTTAGTATATGTATATGATATCAGAACCTGGTTGGCTTGGTTTAGGCTAGCACTTGTACGGTACCGTTGCTATGGGTCCATGGTCTTTGTGATCATGATATCTGTGTTAACGCCACTGTACGGAGTGGTGTGAGATTGGATGGTCGATGTGGTTATTTTCAAGAAGTGTGCTGTTATCACCCCTGGTGTACGGACCAGTTTGGGTAGACCCATCGGACCTACAGACTACTATTTGACTTGACAGTGGTCAACCAACCATTGTCAGGTCCCGCCTTCGGGCCACACAACCCAGTTATGTGGGGGTAATACATAACAACAGCCAGCTAACCTACCAGGAATGTTTTTATGTTATTATTATTATATGAGATGAAATATGATTATGAAAAATGCAGTATGTTCTGCCATGTTTTGATGGTATATGTATGTTTTCCTATATTTGATAAACAGTACTAAACATGTTATGTGTGATATATGTTGAACACAGAATAATCATGTTGCCACACACTAGTATTAGTTTATTTCCCTTACTAAGAGGTGTCTCACCCCTAAACTTTACAAATTTTTCAGGAGCCTTAGATAGGAGAGCGGGAAAAGCCCCACTGACATAGTGTGGTTTATCTACCCTTTTTGAAGGGTAAGTTTTTTGTAGGGATAGTATGGCTTTGTGGGAATTGTCCCTAGATTTCATTTTTGGGATGTATATATTGAGATACAGTAGTTGTAACAACTCTGGTATTGTGATGTATGATATGACGGTATGTATATGACTGTATATTTTCCGCTACTTAGGCTTCTGCTGTATGTTCTGATGTATCCCTAGTACCCACGGGTCCAGGTGGATTGTGACCTGCTGAACTGGAATGTGAGATGTGTAGTATTGATTTTATGATGATATTATAAAAAAAAAAATAAGTGGAAAATGAGCAGGTCATGACAGTTTACCCAACATTTTTCAGTTGTTTACATGGTTGCATTAACACACACAAGTAGCATAGTCCATATCATGTTTTATTTACAACGCATTACTTACTTAAACTGCATCTCATACATTTAATATATATTTGCACAGAATCTCATGCTACACAATTTAATAAGAAAATTCATACACTGCCTGTAAAATAAGTCAACCAACATTTAATGTTTATATACTGAAAATACCTTTCATTTCTTACATAATTACCCTGAAAATATTTTTTCACTTTCATCAATTCATTTTCGCATATATATATATATATAATAAACAACCCTAAAGTAAAGGAATTCTATTTATAGGCCTTTGACCCCAGGCAATTTCGTCGACGAAATGGTGCCTTCGTCGACGAATTTTTCACTAACTTCATCGATGAATCGGTGACCTCATTGACGAATCTGAGATCGCTGGTTTTTTCAAGACTCCTTGGCTTTTCCTCGTCGACGAGAAGAACAAAGGCTTCGTCGACGAAATATGGCTTCGTCGACGAAATCTACCAAATTCCCAATTTTGCCCCTCTCTTATTTATTTTAGCCATTTATCACGGTTCGGATTCTTACAATCTCCCCTCCTTACAAAAATTTCGTCCTCGAAATTTGCCATCTCTCATTCACAAACTCATTCATACAATCGAATATGTATACACCACTCTAGAGAAAACTGGTGACCACCACAGCGTAGCCCCATCATACACATACACATACACATACATACCCTCACATATGACGAAGGAATACCGTGGTTACATACATAATTGTCTCAAGAGTTCACAATACACAAGCACTCCCGACAACTAACCACCTATCCCAACCCAGAGTTGGATCATGTACAAGTGCTCAAAACAACTACGGATACTTCTAGCGTATCTCCATTTTCAGTTCCCAAGAAGCTTCCTCAAGCTCGTGGCTTCGCCACAATACCTTCACTAACAGTATCTCTTTGGTACGAAACTTCTGAACTTTACGGTCCAGAACCTGAACAAGTATCTCCTCATACACTAAAGTATCCCCAATTTCCAACCCATCATAACTGATAATATGTGAAGGATCCAACACGTACCTCCTCAACATGGATACGTGAAACACATCGTAGACCCTTGAAAGTGTTGGAGGTAATGCAATCCTCTAGGCTATCGTACCCACTCGCTCAAGTACCTCGAATGGTCCGATATACCTCGGACTTGCCCTTCCTGCCGAATCTCATCACCCATTTCATCAGAGCAATACGTAAGAATACCTTACCTCCCACTTCAAACTCTAACTCACAGTGGCGAACATCTGCATAACTCTTCTGCTGACTCTGAGCAAATCTAATCCTCTCTCGGATCAAACCCACCTTCTCAGACGCCTGTTGCACGAGTTCAGGTCCTAACATCTGACATTCACCAACCTTATCCCAACACCAAGGAGATCGGCACCTCCGACCATACAAAGCCTTGAACGGTGTCATCCCGATACTAGACTGGAAGTTGTTGTTATAAGCGAACTCTACAAGTGCCATAAACTGTATCCATCTACCATCGAAGTCTAACACACAAGCTCGCAACATATCTTCCAATATCTGTATCGTCCTCTCCGACTGTCCATCAATCTGGGGGTGGAACGTTGTATTGAAAGTAAGCTTCGTCCCCAATGCCTCCTGCAAGCTCATCCAGAATCAAGAAGTAAACCTCGGATCTCGATCTGACACAATGGACACCGATACCCCGTGCATTCTCATAATCTCACGCACATACAAATCTACTAGCCTACTCAAAGGATAGCCAACTTTCATCGGTATGAAATGAGCAGATTTCATCAATCTATCCACGATCACCCAAATAGCATTTTCCTGTGAAATACTGGCGGCAATTCGGTCACAAAATTCATGGAAATATTCTCCCATTTCAACACTGGAATAGGCAAAGGTTGCAACGGCCCTGCCGGCCTCTGATGTTCAGCTTTCACCTGCTGACACGTCAGACACTGCTCCATGAGCTGAGCAATATGCCTCTTCATACCAGACCACCAGAAGGTCTCGCGCAAATCCCGATACATCTTTGTACTACTAGGATGTATCGTATACATAGAACGATGCGCCTCCTCTAGAATCGTCCTTTTGATCTTAGTATCATTCGGAACACACAACCTGGTTCCAAACCTCAGCATACCTCCCTCAGAGATGTTAAACTCTGTAGCTAATCCTTGTTGTACATTTTCCATAACCTCTGCCAACTCTGCATCACTAGCCTGCGCGACTTTTATACGCTCAAACAAAGTCGGTTGGATCACCAAACCAGCAAGATAAGCCTGATGATCACCAACCACCAACTCTATACCCAAACTCTCCAAATCCTATCTAATATGACACAGAGTTACAACTGCAGATACAGCCGTAGGCCCTGACTTCCGACTCAACGCATCAGCCACCAAGTTAGCCTTCCCTGGGTGATAACTTATCGTGCAATTGTAGTCTTTAATCAATTCAAGCCACCGCCTCCGCCTCCGCCTCATGTTCAACTCCTTTTATGCAAAGAAATACCTGAGGCTCTTATGGTCAGTGAAGATCTCACACTGCACCCCGTACAGATAGTGTCGTCAGATCTTCAGTACATATACAACAACAGCTAATTCCAGATCATGCATAGGGTAATTCTTCTCATACTCTTTCAGCTGTCGAGAAGTATAAACTACTACCTTACCCTGCTACATGAGCATACGTCCTAGGCCTTTCAGAGACGCGTCACTATAAATCACAAACCCACCATCCCTCGAAGGAATGGTCAATACTGGAGCAGTAACCAGCCGATGCTTCAACTCCCGAAAGCATTGCTTACAATCACTGGTCCACTCAAACTGAACTCCCTTCTTGGTCAATCGTGTCAGAGGTCCAAACAGTTTAGAGAAACCCTCTACGAACTGACGATAGTAACCCACCAGTCCCTGAAAACTCCAAACCTCCTGCACATTCTTCGGCCTTACCTTGTCAACCACAACTTCAATCTTGTTAGGATCAACTGATATACCATCCCCAGTAACCACATGGCCTAAAAATGCAATCTGACTCAATTAGAATTCATACTTCTTCAACTTAGCATACAGCTTCTTCTCCCGCAGAATCTGTAACACTAACCTCAAATGTTCCATGTGCTAATCCATACTCCTCGAGTATACCAAAATGTCATCAATGAATACCACTCCGAATCGATCTAGGTACTCATGGAAAACCCTGTTCATCATATCCTTGAACACCGCCGGAGCATTAGTCAACCCAAATGGCATGACCAAGAACTCGTAGTGGTCATATCTAGTTCGAAAAGCTGTATTCAATACATCCTCTGCTCTAACCCTCACTTGATGATATCCTGACCGCAAGTCGATCTTCGAAAAGACCCGCGTCCCCTACAATTGGTCAAAGAGATCATCAATACGTGGTAAAGGATAGCGATTCTTCACCGTCACCTTGTTAATCTCACGATAATCAATGCACATCCGCATCGACTCGTCCTTCTTCTTCACAAACAATACTGGAGCTCCCTAGGGCAAAACACTAGGTTGAATGAATCCCCTGTCCAGTAATTCCTGCAACTGCTCCTTTAACTCCCGACGTTCTGTGGGAGTCATCCAGTACGGAGCTTTAGAGATCGGTGCCTTACCAGGCAGCAATTCTATCGCAAACTCCACCTTATGATCCGTAGGTAAACCGGATAAATCATCTGGAAACACATTCGAAAACTCGTTGACTACCCGAATGTCCTCGAGTCTCAATTCATCTCGCGACGGTTCCTACACACAAGCTAAGTACCCCTGACATCCGTCCAAGAGTAGCCTCCTTGCCTGTAGTGCTGATAGAATCTGTGGCGCTGAACGCACACACGATCTCACGAATTCGTACTCCTACTCCCCAGGAGGTCTAAAAACTACCACCTTCCTACGACAGTCGATCACCTCATAACTGGAGAACAACCAATCCATCCCCAGAATTTATCGAACCCCGACATGTCATATACCATAAGATTCGCCGGTAGCAGTTTTCCGTGAATTTCCACTGGTCATTCTACCAACATCTTCCTACAATAAGATACACTCCCAGATGGCGTACTAACAGATAACACCTCATTCATGTCTCGAGTCTCCACCCCACACCGTCCCACAAAACTCACAGACACAAAGGAATGGGTTGCACCCGAATCAAACAAAACAGAAGCTTTATTTGAAAGCAATAATAAGGTACCTGTCACCACATTACCTACATGCTCAGTGTCCACTAGACTAAGAGAGTATACTCTAACCAGAGCTGTATTCGCCTAAACGGTTTCCTGAGGTATCTGGTTGCTCCCTCGATTCACACTAGATGCAGGCACATCTCGCCTCGGTGCACGACAATCATGAAACATGTGACCTGGCTGGCCATAATTATAGCAGTTACCTCCAAATGATTGGCACTCACCTTCGTGCCATTTATGGCATCTAGCACAATATCCACGAGTCTAGCTCCCCTGAGAATTCTGACGCTCGATATTCTGGCAGTAACCCTAGCCCTTGCTCCTCTTCTTCCACGATCCCTGACGAGATCCTATCTGAGAACCAGAAGGTACTATCCTCTTCCTCGATTCCTAATCTGCCTCATCCTCTCGGATACCAGTCTCAATCACCGTGGCCTTATCCACCAATACCGAGAACTTGCGGATCTGAAGCACACCCACCAGTCTGTGGATATCCTTCCTCAAACCCTTTTTAAACCTCCGAGTCTTTTCATACTCACTCGAGATCATACATGGTGCAAAGCGGGACAACTCTATGTATCGAGTCGCATACCCCTGCATCGTCAAACTCCCCTGAGTCAACGCAGAAAACTCATCTGCCTTCGCATCACGTACAGAAGTCGATAAGTATCTGTCGAAGAACACCTCCTTGAAATGGCTCCACGTCATCTCCTCAGGACCAGCTCTCTGCTTGTCCAGTAGACTCACCGCAGTCCACCATCGACCCGCCTCCTTACACAACTAGAAAGTAGCATAGAGGACTCGCTGCCTATCCGTGCAGTGCAAGACTTCCAGAATCCTCTCAATCTTCTCCATCTAGTCCTATGATGTCGTTGGGTCAGGTCCTCCAGAGAACGTCGAAGGATGCATGCACGTGACCCTCTCAATGGTGCACCCCGAAGCAATAGGAGAACGCTCACGTCTCCTTACACTCCGCCTGATTTCCCGCAATACCTGCTTAGTAAAACCTCGAGGCACAGAAAGAGACTCATCACTCGCAGTCTCCTAGGAGCCACTTCCGAGGTTATTATCCGTGGGCTCCATGCTGCAACACAATAGGAATCTATCAATATCCCTACAATAGATACAGTTAACACAATGATCTACACTAATCGTGTTAACTACTCCCTGCCAGGTCTAGGTCTTTCCTATCACATCGACACGAAAGTCATCAATGATCTGCCCTGCTTTTATTGGAATCGTCATCCCAGGAAAAACAAAGAATACCGTTGACAAATCCCGGTCTAGCAACCGAACAACTCTCAATCAACTCTACCCATATCCATATCCTATACTCTGGTATGTACTCACAACTAAGCCTAAGCAAGTCTACAAGATCTAGTAACCCGGTTAGCTCTGATACCAAGCTGTCATGCCCCGAACCCCCAAATGGGACCCAAGGGTGAAAATGTAATCTAACTTGTCCTTGTATCCGATCAAACATCCAAAGATATAGTATAATGGATGAGGGTCGACCCCGTGGGGTTCCCAGGCATCCTAAACACATCCAATCACAAAGCATATATGCAACGGAAAAAGGTCATCTATATACACATATGCAGTACCATACCATACTCTATACAAGAGCAGAACATGGCTCTATCAAAACGTACAAACAGGTGCCCAAATACATCTCAAAATGGCAACTCACGACAAATACAGTCCTAATACTTACCCAGCGCTAAACACAATACACTAGCCACTATGCTCCCTACACAAGGACGCTAGTTCCGGTTACTCGAAGGACCTGTAAAATTGTACGTACAGTAGGGGTGAGACACCTCTCAGTAAGGAAGAACACATGTTATATCGGTGTGTGGCATTTGAGTATTATCATGATACACTAACATGCATGAATCAATAGTCAAAACAATCAAAACAGTTCCAGTGTTTTCACAAACCAAGCAATTCAATCTGGTGTCATCACACCCTTCGGCTCGAAGCCGTACTGTCTGGTGGTATTTCACACCCTTCGGTAAAAATCAGTGATCTGGTGATATTTCACACCCTTCGGCTCGAAGCTGGACTGTTTGGTGGTATTTCACACCCTTCGGTAAAAACCGGTGATCTGGTGATATTTCACACCCTTCGACAAACGCCAGTGCCCCCGGTAACCTGTCATAGCATCAGTATCTAACCGGTGCAGATCTAGTGTTCGCACACCCTTTGGCTCGAAAGCCGGTCAATCTAGTGGTATTGCGCACTCTTCGATAAAAGCCGGATTTTCAAACCTGGAACAATTCGAAACCCCGTTCCTATTTCACCAAAATACAACATATGCATGCTCATATAACCAAACAAACAACACCTATTTGGTAATCTAAATCATGATTTTCCAAACAAATACAGTTTAAACAAGTCAAGGCATGGTCATCCCAATAACACAGTATAAATCAACATATACCTACGGTTTTCAACAAAACCAAAGATGCAGCTCGTCGCCCCCTTTTCCCAAAACTGTAATAATGAAAAATCCATAGTTTTTCTCGTTAGATTTCCCCAAATGAGTAGCCAAAACACACACATGACCATGAATCACAGTTCCACCGAGTCCGATTTCGAAAATAACCAATATAAACATAGTTCCCCTTACCTTTTTCCCGAATCACAAATCTCAAACTCCAAGGCCCCTAAACAGTGAACCTAGTTCCAAAACCTATAAATCACAGTACAGAATATGTTCACAAGACAGTTACCCACAAAACTACCGGATCAGAATTGAAAATCAAGCCTTACGTCGATTTTTCGCCAAAACCCAAAAATCTCCGAAACGAGATTCCGATCTGTAGAAGTTGTAGAGAACCCTTCCACGATCCTTGTGGTAACTTCAGATTTTCGATTCCATCAACGATCGGTGAAGAAATCTAGAGAGAGAGAGTAGGGAGAGGTTTAGAGAGAGAGAGAGAGAGAGATCTAAGTTTTCTTAGTGAGGAAGTAAAGGAATTCTATTTATAGGCCTTTGACCCTCGGCAATTTCATCGATGAAATGGTGCCTTCATCGACAAATTTTTCACTAACTTCGTCGACAAATTGGTGACCTCGTCGATGAATCTGAGATCGCCGATTTTTTCGAGACTCCTCGGCTTCTCCTCGTTGACGAGTCTCTGAATTTCATCGACAAGAAGAACAAAGGCTTCATCAACGAAATATGGCTTCGTCAACGAAATCTGCCAAATTACCAAATTTGCCCTTCTCTTATATATTTAACCCATTTATCACGGTTCGGGTTCTTACAAGTTCAGCATTAGATCTATATGCATTTGTAAAGGTTAGGCATAGAGGTAGTGGAAGGAAATCACCAAGCCTTCATTGCTATCTTGGTGGTACAGCCAACCTTACAGCAGAGGATCAGAACAACTTAGATGACAGATGCAGAGCTGGTAAATGTTATGGAGGGAGTTCAGGATGGATTAAAATTGGATTTCAACATCTCAAGTGATGGGGTATTGAGATTTCATACTAGGATCTACATACTGAATGATGTCGAGGTTAAACGGATCATTCTAGAGGAGGCATATCATTCGCTCTACACAATACATCCAGGCAGTACGAAGATGTACAAGAATTTATGGGAATCATTCTAGAGGTCTAACATGAAAAGAGAGATCGTTTGTTTCGTAGAGCAGTGCCTGACATGCTAGCAGGTGAAGGTCAAACATCAGAGTCCGGTGGGACCGTTGCAACCACTTCTTATTCCTAAATGGAAGTGGGAGCACATCTCCATATATTTTGTCACAGGGTTACCGTTAGCACTTCATGGGCAGAATGCTATTTGGGTTGTGGTTGATAGATTGACGAAGAAGATAGCCCATTTCATCCTGGTGAAGGGCAGTTATTCCATGGATAAGCTAAAAGAGCTTTATATTCAGGAGATAGTCTGGTTGCATAGAGTGCCAGTGTCTATTGTTTTAGATAGAGATCCACGATTTACTTCCCGATTCTGGAAGGGTCTTGAGGAAGCATTGGGATCTCAACTTATGTTCAGTACAACGTTTCACCCGTAGACAGATGGTCAGTTTGAGAGGACCATCCAGATCTTAGAAGGTATGTTACGGGCATATGTACTGGATTTCGGAGGCAGTTGGATCAGATATTTGCCATTGGTTGAGTTCGCCTACAATAATAGTTACTAGGCTATTATCAGGATAGCACCGTTTGAGGCATTATATGGTCGAAGGTGTAGATCTCCGTTGTTTTGGGATGAAGTTGGTGAGCGTTAGATTTTAGGGCCAGAGCTGGTCCAGCAGGTTTCAGAGAAGGTTACGCTTATCAGGGAACGAATTAAAGCAGCTCAAAGTCGATAGAAGAGCTGCGCAGATACACGTTGATGGGAGCTAGAATTTGAGGTAGGTGATGCTACATTTCTGAGGATTGCTCCGATGAAAGGAGTGATGAGGTTTGGTAAAAAGGGGAAGCTGAGCCCTAGATACGTCGGACCGTTCGATATTTTGGAGAAAGTTGGTTCGGTGGCGTACATGATAGTCTAGGATTCATGACATGTTCCACATATCCATGCTTTGGAGGTATGTTCTAGATCCTTCGCATGTGATCAATTACGAGTCATTGGAGCTCAGGGACACGTTAGCATATGAGGAGATACCAGTTTAGATCCTAGACTATAGATAGTAGGAGTTACGTACGAAGAGAATTCTGTTACTAAAGATATTGTGGCGAAATCGCACAGTGGAGGAGGCTTCATGGGAGTTAGGGTTAGAGATACGTCAGAAGTATCCTCATCTTTTTAGAGACGCTCAAAGTTAAATAGGTAAGTAGAATGGTAAGTAAGTGGTATATATGCATTATAGTTAGAGTAAGTTTGTTTATAGTTTAGAGTATGTTGGGTCTTCGAGAGAGTTTTTTTTTTATATTTAATCTCCCGAGACTTTATGTGTAACCACGGTATTCTTCCACTATAAATGAGGGCAAATAATAAATTTGGGACGGGGCTGCTATGTGGGTGGCCACCGGCTCTTCCTAGAGTCAGAGCAACGATAGTTCAGATGATGTGTTAGAAACCAAAAGTAAATTTTGAGGACGAAATTTTATAAGGAGGGGACATTGTAGAGACCCGAACTTGGAAATTAAACAAGAAAGAAAGGAAGATTTCAACAAAGAACAGCAAGATTCGTTGATGAAGCCAAGGTTCTCGTCGATGAAGGTTCTTCTGTGCTTTGTCGCCAAAATTCAAAGCCTCGTTGACAAAGAGATTTAGAACATCTGAAAAATATCAAACTTAGGGTTCTTTGACGAGGTCCTTCCTTCGTCAACGAATGGCCTTGTGTGGCTCGTTGATGAAGACGCTATTTCGTTGACGAATTGGACCTGGACCAAGTCAAGGGGCTATAAATAGGATTTTGTTTGCTTCTTCATTAAGAAGTTTAAAAATCTCTCTCTCTCTCTCTAGAACCCACGCCCATACTCTCTCTCACTTCGATCGTTCACCATTCGTCGCCCATTTTGACGATTGAAAGTTACCACGAGGATTAGGGGACAAATCTCTACGAGTCTAGCAGAGTAGATTCTAGAACTCGGGGAAAAGTTCGAGTTCGGTTTTTGGGCATCTCTGGTCGTTTCTAAGAATCAGGAAAGGGGATTATATTATGTCAGCTATATTTAAGAGTTTTAACCGAATGGAATGTTAAATTGATTTTTATATATTTAGTTACGACTTTTCTAAGGTTTTCGGGCCTAGGGTTTGGTTAACTGACTTTATTTTCAAAACCAACCGTTTAAATTCAAATATGATATTTTTGAAGTATAGTATAAATCTTTACGAATGTTTTCACCGGTTGGAAATCACTATTTTAAGCCATAAGCTTATTTTAAAAATTAACCAAAGCAATAGGATTGATTTTCTCCATTTTTTCAGTATTTAGCTATATTTATATATTTAATTCAGTAACAACCTGGAGATATTCATACCCCAGTTTTAGTAACAGAAATTACATTATCAAGCAGATGATTTATTTATGAATTTAAGTGATGGAAAATATTGTTTGACATGAGTATAGTTTTTAATTGGCATTAAATGAGTAGGTTTTGTGAAATACTGAAATGTAATGGCTATATGCCGAGATACGATATATAAAATATGAGAAATGATATGATATGATATGCTAGTTTTTACCGAGTCATTTTCCAGCAGATGTCTAGCAGAGATATGTACAGTTATATGAAATGAATTATGAATACCGTTTTATACGATGTAAATTGTCATATATGATAGTAGAGCCATGTTATTATGTTCTCATGTTAAAGCATGGTACCATAGCTAAATGTATGTAGAAGTGCAATCCACATATAAAGAGTGTGGATGGGAAAGGCGATTGGTGACCTAGGTAAAGTACTCCCCAAAGGTTTTCTTAGGCTCCATTCAATGTAGTAATCCCGGATAACTTATGTAACGACCTCAAAATTCATACCATTTTTTTTTCAAATAAAATATAAATAGACTAATAATCGTTTTCATTTACTCTAATACTGTAATGACTACTGGAAGACACCTACACAACGGAAAACATAAAACTGTACAATCATTATTACAATACCAGAATTCTGTATTTCCCCAAAATATATATATATATATATATATATAAATACATTCCCTAGCATCATATACTAAAAACTCCTGAAGCTTACCAAAAATGCAACTTCCTGAAAACACTTACCCTATAGACAGGGCAGTGCAAAAGACCTCTCTACCTCCGAGCCTGATCTGCTCGTCTAACTAGATCACTTGAAAAATGTTAAATTACTGGGATGAGACACTCTCAGCAAGAAAAAATATACTATTATCAGTGTGTGACAACTGAGTATACATAAATAATTTACTGATAAATAACTGAAACTGAGATATCATGTAAAATATGATACTGTGTAACTCACACCTATGTGGCTTAAAATACATCTGCAATATTTGAGCTTTCTATTTAATCATACTTCTAGTATTATAATATATCTGCTGTTATTTTGTAAATCTGTATATATATAACTGTGAAAACATCTCTGAAAAACTGTATGTCATGATTTAACCCCTCATAACAGGGTTGTGCGACCCGTAGGCGGGACTTAACATTGCTTGGCCTACCAGGATAAGTCAACTGTAACTCTATCAATCATCAAACTGACCATACTACAATCCCTCCAAAGGCTCGTTAATTGGCCTCTCCCTCGTCAAACCCACCACTTCAACCTAGATTTCTGGGGAGCTTGTAATCCCTCCAAGGCACAGTTGACAGAAATCCACATACTATCTAAGATATGTGGTTGCACTCTGATTTGAAATAGTAACGGTACCATACTCTGCTGACTGAATCTTACTGAAATAATTCATTAAGAATCTGATATTGCATAATAATATTCTATATATACATCTTACTGTTTTACCTTGATTTTGATCTAATTGAAATAACTATAACATTGTAATATCTGGTCTGAATATGCTGTATAATCTGTAATATCTAACTGTATTGTATAATCTGAATGTTATGGTTCTGAAGCCTGTAAATCATGGTATTCTGAAAATGTTGTAAATTATCTATCTGCATATATATACTGTAAATCATAATTCTATAAATTTGGTAAAATATGTTTCTATACATAAATACTACAGATTATGATATTCTGAAACTGCATAAATTCCATACTGAACAATATTTACTCAGGCCACACAATTAATGAATAAAACTCATATACTCGAATTTATATAACTGTATAATTTATACTATGTTTCTCATAATCAATTACTATAATTTACTGGCAAAATTCTTGATTTAACTAGCATAGCATATTTCCCTTACTGGACAAACAAGACTCATTTACTGATTTCTAACTTATGCCCACGGCGTTCATAATTTCACAATCCTAAAATTATACAAATATATATTTCCCTGTTAATCAACTGAATTTTTAGAATATTTTCCATACTCACATTTCCTGAATTTATAAACTATTTATCATTTACCTGGATTCCTGAGAACATCCACTAGGTTGTCTAACCTGCCTGCAGTATATGCACCAAAACCTAAATTCACAATACCTTAGTTTAATCACCTTAAATACCAATATAACAACATCTAAAACCAAATATGGGTTCAGAAAAACCTACAAGTCAAATAACCCTTGAATAACCTATTTACCATAATTTTGGGATGATTCCTTGTAGAGAATCTTCCTAGGATCATTGTGGTAGCTTCTAATCGTCGAACTAGGGAGAAACGGAGCCGAAAATCTAGAGAGAAGGCAAGGAATTTCAAAATTCTAGAGAGAGAATGAAGGAGGAACTAATCTGCTTGCTAAAATCCAGATTTTCGCATATATATATATATATATATATATAGGTGACTTGACACGTGGCTTCATCGACGAGACACGTGGCCTCATTGACGAGGTGAAGAAGGTAGTTCATTGACGAAGCTAAAGAACTCGTTGACAAATCAATGGGTCTGAAATACACCCTTTCGGTATCTCTTCATCGACGAGACACTAAGACTCGTCCACGAATCCTATAGGGAGTTTCGTTGACGAAACCAAGACATTCATCGACGACCCCTATTTTAACCCTTTGAAATTTTCCTTCCTTTCTATTATTTAATTATTATAATTTTTGGGTCGCTACAATTCAGCCCTCGGGCGGCCTTTGGGTAGAGATTGAGTAGGCACCATCGTACCACTTACGACTGACTTAGCTTTAGTTGGCCGGCTATTTGCTGGGTCCAACCTTCGGGTTGCACAACCCATCATGGGGAGAACCATGTCGCACGTGTATGTGATGGCGTGACGACGCTAGTCCTATAGACCAGATTGTATCTTCTTGGCACATATGGGCACATTTACTATAGAAAAGGTTATATTGAGCCAGCAGTATGTTATTATGAAAGCATGTATTTTCAAATATACATTTTAGTACAGTTTTAAATGCTAGTTAAATGATAAATGTTAGTAGTATTATATAAACACGAAATCTCATGTTAACCACACACTAATGATAATGTAATCCATCTTACTGAGAGGTGTCTCACCCTAGCATACAAATGTATTTTCAGGTCCTCCAAGGGATCGAGCCTAGCGTTCTTCTGAGCTGAGTTAGATAGCAGACAGTCCTTGTCAGAGCTCATAAGATATTAGTCAGTGTCTGTCTTTTGGGGATTGTAGTAGCAGATTATGTTTTGAATTATGTATGGATGTATATGGGAATAGTTAGAAACTCCGGTATGTATTAGATGGTATTTGTACTTTTGCTATGTATGTTTATATAGATTAGTATGGAACACCTGTTTTCCCTTGTTTGGGCGGGTTGTATATGTACGGTATCAGAAAGTATGTATGTTTAGTAGCACTCTGGGGCCACCTAGAGGGCCGGGGCATTACACATATACTCCAAATTAGTTTAAAAACTCTAAAATACACCATTTACCCTTGTTTTGGGATGGTGTCCTAGAACCCCAACTTGAAAATCTACTTTGCCTATGTTGTAGAGAATCTTCCCAAGAACCCTGTGGTGGTTCCTAATCGTTAATTCGGCCTAAAATGAAGTTGGAATCAAGAAGGGAAAGAAGAGGGGTCATGGGTTTGCATGAGAGAGAGAGAGAGAGAGAGAGAGAGAACATTTGTTTGGTTTAATAAAAAACACTCGTGGGACTTTGTTATATTCAGTACTGTAGAGAAAATCGTGTCGGTTTTCTCTGACCCTTAGAAAATAGTCGTCGATTTTCTATTTAATCGGCCCAATTTTTATCTTTTACCTGTTACCGCTCCATGGTAAAACCAAAACCATCGCTAGTTTTTTGTCTCCTCCAGAAAACCGCCATTGATTTTCTATTTAACCGGCTTCTTTTCCAAAATTGTCACCAATTTTCTGTTCCCTATAGAAAATCGTCGCCGTTTTCTCCCCCTTCCAGCCAAAAACCTTATTTTCTCATTTATTTTTATTATTTCATTTTCTTGGGTCTCTACAATATAAGTCATCATGGTTAAGAATCAAAATAAGTTGTGCCAATTAAAAATATCTACATATTGTTTAAATCTTATATAGACACACACACACACACAGAGTATGATTTGTGCAAGTATGTTTTGAAAGAATATATTATTACAATATTAATTAATGTTTTAATTTTTAAGTATCCAATAACATTTTTATAAAGGAATTTTTATAAAAGAATAAAAGAATTTGCACTTAATGTCCTAATCTTTTCTAACACAACTAATCTCAAGTCCAGGTAAAGAAGGAGAGTTGCGTTAGGTAGTTGACAGTTAGCGCAAAATTTTGTTAATAAGGACACTATGATAATTTTATAAAAGAATATAAAAGGAGGATATTAGGCTTCTTATATATAAAGTAAAGTGAATTCTCACATCCTTGATGTATGATGCTCACTCTTTCCCTCATAAATCAAATGCATTGCCTCTACTCAAATTAGGGACTTTATTAATAAAAGGGGACTACACAATATTATGATCTTTAACTTATACAAAACACTTCAAGTAAAATAAAATAATTTTAAGTAAAACAAACATATCTTAATTAAAGATCACATCGTTATATGCTCACAATTACCTTGGTCAAAAATTTGTTGTGCTAACTTAAAATAATACATAGAAAAATATGATTGATTAGTTCTCTTAAAATGATCTATGCCCATTTTATTTGATTAAAAGAATCTAAATTTCATGCACCTCAATGTTTTTTTTTTTTTTTTTTAATCATTGGGTATTGAGGCATTAAAAAATAAGCAAAGAACTACATAGTAAAAAAAGCGCCAATTTAGCAAAGCTAAACCATTAGGAAAATTTTCAAAATTAATTATTGGTTACCAAGGTTTTTTTTTTTATTACATAGGAACTCCAGCCACCAACAAGCCCTTCGGACCCCCTGGTGCGGCACCAAACCTACGGATCAGCGTTTTCCCCATAAATCTCGCCGATCAGGTAAAGTCTGGAATACGGACCCGGCTTCCGTGCATCAGTTGGACGTTCGGCCAACTCGACTCGCGAGACACATCTCCATTACCATCCACGATCCCCACTGGCTCACAGAGTGAACTCTCATCATCCACGGTCCCCGCTAGCTCACAAAGTAAATTCTCATCATCCACAGATACTATTGGTTCCGTGAGTGTATCTACCTGGAATTGAACTCTCGATGCTCCTTCTTACGTGTTGATGCATTTCCACCACTCCATGCCCGTTGGTTACCAAGTTTTGTAAGATATACAATTTGCACATTGATTTCCTTCTCAAAGAGTATAAACTAGTTATAAGTTTTAGTCCAGGAGTTTGAGGTATATAAATATATAAAGGACAATACTTCATCTAGGTTGAATGTCAAAAATATATGATATAGGGTTTAAAGAGAATCTAATTCATTAATATCTTAAAGAAGATCAAAATTTAGGCTAATTGAAGAGCGTATCGAATGCTAACAATAGATAGAAAATAATTAAAGGTCATGATAGCCTAATTACTTAGCATAAATAAAAAGAGGCAACCTAGATAGCTATAAATTAATAAGTGGGTTGACACCAACACCAAGCACTTCTTTTAATTAGACTTTCCTTCTTTCATTGACATTGTTTGATTCTAGAAGTTGAAAACTATAATTTATGCATAATATAATTTGCAAAGATATCTAATATGTGATAATGCCATATCTTTTTCGGTTGACATGAGCTATTTCATTTATTGAGGTCGTGACATTAATCAAATGCTTTGATAAATATATTTATTAAATATTAATTAAATAATAATATATTTTAATAGAATTAATTAATTTAATTAATAGTGAGTTATAAACCTCATTGTAAGTAAATATAGCTCAAGTTTTAAGGTTTGACTGACAGAATAAAACTCTTACAATGACTACGGACCGAATCGTTAAAATTCCTAAATGGGCTCCACCATAAACAATTTTCACGGTCACAATATATAAATATATATAATTAAAATCATCCAAGATAAAAGAAAAAATTAAGCTTTAATTACTAATATTGTTTTTAACCTAAGTTAACACCACTTCACTGTTTGATCCAGCCACTCCATGCCAAGAAAGAAAAGTTCTTTGTGCAGCTCATGATTATGGGCTTTGGGGGGCGCCCCGGTGGCGGGGGGGTGGTGAGGAAACATCAAAAGTTGTGAGGAAAGTACAGTAACTTTTTAGATAAGGTTTTTTTTTTTTCTCTTTTTAGAAGGTATAGAAATAATAAAAATTTATAAAAATAAATAAATAATTATAGAAATATTTAAATTTAAAAATTAAAGTTATTTTATTAAATTACTTATATAGTTCCAAAATATAGTAAAAAGATAATGTGTAAGGCTGACAATATTTCAGGCATAATGACAAAAAAAAAAATAATTGAAAGCTACCTCTACTTTTATTTTAGAGGAAAAAGTTTTAAGATTTTTCATAATAATTGCTAAAATAATATAAATAAAAAAAATTATATCAATTGATAACATTATTATCATATAAATATAAAAAAAAAAAAAAACACTTTAGCAATAATTTATTATGAATAGTCCAATCGAATTCACTCAAGTGATAAGAGCTATTTGTAATTTTGGTGACTCTAAGGTCACCGAGTTCAATTCTTCCTTAAGTTTCATCCCGATGAATTACTAGTAACGCGTCAATAGGTGGAGAGCTTTCACCCTTAGATTTAGTGTCGCATTATAATGTCTAAAGTGACGCGATGGTAAGTAGAACTTTTGATTTATATAAAAAAAAAGTCATTTGGAATATATTTTATGAAAAGAAAATAAATTTTAGATCTTAATTATATTAAAAATTGAATAAATTGAATATATTTTAATATTATATTTTATTAAATTCACATAAATTTAAATTTAAAATTTTTTAATTATGAAATAAAATAATTTATTATCAAAATAAAGAATTACTAACGTGAAACATAAATATTATGAGTGGCGGTGGGTGGGTATTTAGTGTTAATTTGTTTCACAGGAAACGAGGGAATGCAAGAAAAGATTGATGGATGGGAGTGGGTTTTTTTTGTTGCAGTTGTTTTCTTATTAATTATTTGTTTTTGTTTTTTATTTTTCAATAAATATAATGTATAAGAATTTAGGTTAAGGCAGCAGTCACGAGGTAGAGAGAAAGAAAATGAAAAGAAAAGGGGAATAACAATGATGATATCCTTTGATCCCCTTCTCCTTCCCTTTCTAAATATGCTCCCCCCCCCATGGAATTAACCCAAACCCATCCCCCCCTCTCCCCCTCTCTCTTTCCATCTGAACCCATTCCACTCTCTTCTCTTCTCTTCTCTCTCTCACTCTCACTCTACATCCCTTTCATCCTTCTAATTAATTGCTTTTTCTTCTTCTTCTTCTCCTCTTTCTCTCTCTTATTTAGTAGGGGGTGGGTTGCTTCATCAAGCCTTAAATAGAGCCAACTGCCCCCATCCATCCATCTTCTCCACCCCATCTCCCCCATATTTCTTGTTGCTTGCTTTTACTGCTCCTCACCTCTCTCTCTCTCTCTCTCTCTCTCTCTCTCTCTCTCTCTCTCATATTTGCCATACAACACCATATATATACAAGCTAAGGGGGGCAAAAGTTGGCTGTTCGTGTAATTTGGTTTCATGTGGGTTTGACAAAGGGTTTCTTACAGAGTTTATTGGCATTCTGTCCACCTCCATCTCTATCTAGCTCCATCCCATACATATGCTCTCTCTCTCTCTCTCTCTCTCTCTCTCTCTCTCTCTCTCATGTATATATACATATATATATTGGAGATGATGATGATGGAGTAGTGGCCGGTGGGGAGGTGGGCATACTGCCAACTGAGCTCTGTTGGATTCTCTTTGCAAAACCCTCGTGATGTATATACGTTTATCAATATCACCTGCCCATCCAAATCCCTCATCATCTCCTCTAGCTTCATACTTTTTTGTTCTAACAAATTGTCTTTCGATCGACCTACCGATCCTATCTATTTGATTAAAAATCGATCAAGAAATGAAAAGACCCATCTAATATATTCACACACACACACACACACACACACACACACACACACATATATATATATATATATATATATTTTTCATATATGTGTGTATTTATTTATGTTTACAGATTGATTATTAAGTAATTGGAGCCATTTTCTGCGGGTATTACGATGGAGCTGTTCACGCATCATGCCCAGATGGTCAGATCTTCTAGCTGTTCCTATTTTGATATATCTTACACCCCTTTTCTTTTTATATATATCGTGTGTGATTAATATGGGATCCTAGTTACCCTTATTTTTTCTCACAACTGCAGTGAATGAGTTTCTTCTTCTTCTCTTTTTGGTATTTTCGTATATTCTTAACTGATAGAATCAAACTCAGTTTTTCACTTTTTTTGTTCTCTTTTCACTTTCCCTTCCGAGTAAAATCAATCAAGAATACTAGTTTCAAGATCGGAAAGGTGATGGGTTCATCTCCAAATATCAACAGGGGAATTAATAGAACAAACCGTAATTATAAAATACACCATATTTCAATTCAATTTACTGATTTTTACTGTTTTGGGTGCAGAAAGACCATGATGATCGCCCATATATAGATGTTGATGATCATGAGATGAAGCATTCATTCATCAATCTCTGAAGGCTCGCAACAAAAATCGAAGCCAATCGCTGTAGAGATCTTCTCACTGCTGTGTTCTCTGTGGATCTGTGATGGCCCGTTGATTATGAGTTTCAAGCATTCATGCATGCCTGCCCCCCATTTTAATTTTCTTAACACACGCATAACTAACATTTGTTATTCAAATTTTTCTTTTGTGGCAATATATCTCTTTACTTGGTAATGGATAGCTAACTAGCTAAGGTAGGGTCGAGCTGTAACTAGGGTTATGTAGCCCTTTATTATATATATATATATATTCCGAGTACGTAGTACGAATTAGATATACCCTAGGCCATATACGTAGGCTCATGATTGAAGTCTGACAATGGCATTCATTTTATACTGCATCCTCACAGAGAGAGAGAGAGAGAGAGAGATATCAATTTTTCAGCAGAACCCTTAGCTAATCCAAAACTGGTTCGAAAGATGCATACGGCATTTCTCACATGGCTTCTGTAGTTCTTCATAATGGCTGGCTTCCTTTTGTTGTATTCAGGTTAGTTCTTACTGATCCATCTGCTGCTAGCTAGCTAGCTAGCTAATTAGTTTATCTTCTAGAAATGTGAATGAAATAATAAAAACTAAAATTATAGCTTTTGATTCATTAGACTGATGGAAAAAAAAAAAAAACATTTGACTTCGATGTTGTTTTGTAGGAGTCATACCTTGGATCATGGATTTGAACAAAATATTGTAATATGATATTGTAATTTGTAATGGGTGTTGATTGAATTTATACAATTTCAATTTCAATTTCACATATGATCTTTGGAAAACTTCCTTAGATTTGTTTTAGCAATTAGTGTTTAGAAAATGTCATATTACACAATCAATACAGAAAGGAATATGAACACCTGCAATAGGTAGGGAAGGAATTTGAGGTTGAATAAAAAGATTGGATTATTTTGTTTTTCCTTGATGCATTTTTAAGGAAAAGTTTGATAAAATTATGTATTAAGTTCTTTTTTTTGTAACACAAGTTCTTAATGTAACTAGAGTAGCGTCTGAAGTTTGAATGTAAAGATCTGTCATAATCAATTAGTACGATCAGACAATTGTAAGGCTTTGTATTTGCCTGAAGTGGTAGAAGTTTCAATTCGATTTTTTAACAAGTCGACTCCAAACTGGTTGAGCCAATTTGAGAAATAAGTTTGTGATAGTTCAACTTTCAAGATCATTTTAGCATTTTGATTTTATGTTCTTCCATACCAAGTTAGCTAGCTAGGATTGCACAACAAGTACCCACCTAGATCAACTAAGTGGATTATTAACAATCAATTTTTTTATTCTCGATTGAGTCTAATTATTACTTCTAATCTTTTCTCTTGCGACTTAAAAACAACGAAAAGGAGTGAGACTTGACGTCATTTTAAATAGAAAAATTTCAATCATTTCAATTTGTTTGATCGGGAAGAAGAGTGAGAGAGGTAATATCTATCCCAAAATATTAAAATTTGAGTTAGTGCATAAATTTTAATGAGTAAGAATTGACAATTGATAGGATATCACCAATGGATTTCTTTTTTATGAATTTCTTATTTTAAACCCGGTAGTAGAAAATTGAAGAAGAAGAAGCCTTAAATTTCATTAATTGGGGTGGCCTTAAATTTCATTAATTGGGGTGGGTCACTTGAATTCTTTTCTAATCTAATAATTCATTCGATTAAGTGTTTTTTCTATTAATTAAAGACTATTAAATTAATTTTCACTATGTTATAAACAAAGATTCTCTATCAAGTCTATTTTTAAAATGTCCAAATGATCTAACAATCCCTTTCTTATCTTACCTTTGATTGTAGTTATGCCTAAATTATTATATGTGCATGATTGTCTGTCACTTTATTTATAATGTCATACCAATTAAGAAATTATTAAAGTGTAAGCAAGTCTAGTGGATGATGTTGGGCATATGAATTTATTATTTTTAACTAATTCAGCCCATTTAGGGTATTTTTCTCAGTTAAAAGTTATTAAATCTTTATTCATCATCTCATTCTTTTAGTAATGATAATTAGTTCATTCAATGCTTGGGGCAAAAGCATTTTAAAAAAAATAATAAAAACCCTTTCAAAAGTAAATTCAATTTTATTATTTGGGTTGAGAGAAGTATATGAATCAGAGGAAAAGATTCTATAATCAGTAATCGGCGGCCATTCAAAATCGATCTATGGATTGGACAAAGTATCTATTTATTTGAAAAAAAAGTATCTACTCATCTGAAAAAATAAAAAATAAAAATGAAAGATCTGATTGAAAGAACAAACAATGTCACTATTTAGTTAGCTTATATGCAAATGTTCAGATCATTCGTCCCTTCTTATTTTTTATCTATCGTATTATAACTATATGAATCTTAAAATGAATTTTGATATATTAGGTGAATACAAAAGGTGGATGTACAATTCTTTTAATTTCAAATTATGTTTCAGTTTGTTAATCGATAAGCATTAAAAGTCCATTTACATTCACGAACAAATATTCTTACCATCCATCATAAAGTTTTACTTATTTTTTTTCTAAAGGATCCTTAGTGGGCAAGCGAAGATAGATTGAAAGAGAGTTGAAATTTATGTGCAATTTGTGTATTTATGGGATAGATAGGAGTGGTTGCATTATTCAATTTGAGGCCCAAATTCTTTCAAGCCAACAATGGAGTTTGATTTGAAAAAAATGGCACACAAAATTTTCAATGCTCGCATTATGTGTAAATTCTCTCTCTTATACACGTGCTGGGATCCTATTGGGTGGCATATGCACGCGCCGCCACGGCGCGTCTGTCAGCGTGTCGGCCCCGGCCATTTAATATAATTGAATCATCGGCAGGAGCGGGACGACCCGCTGCCATTAAAATATTTTGCAGCTTCGTCCCTTCCCTGCTGTAAAATTCCCTTTTAAGAAGGGCGTTTTGAATGTTAGTCCAAATTAAATGTACGGTTTTTCCGTTCCCCTTCCCCTCTGCCAAAGGGAATTTCAGAAAATAAAAATAAAAATAAAATAAAAATTGAAGCTTGGGGAGGGGACCATGAAATACAGGTGATAATGGTAGGTTTAAAATAACTTGAGATCAGATAATAAAGAAAAATTTAATAGTCCTTAAATGGAGGAAAATGCTCTAGATAAGTTGAATTCACGGGAAGATTTATTTAGCTGACCCTGTTAAGATCTTGTTGTTGGATCTTTCTTGATATTTTAAAAAAAATTATCAACTTTTTCTAAGGTTTAAATTTTAAAATTTTAAAAATGTTATTAGTATTCCCTGATTTATATTTTTGTCACTATATTTCAAAGGGTATTTTTGGAATTCTTGAGACTTTATAGGAGGTTTTATAAATTTTTAAAATTTCAAAAGACTTTAACGTCCTCTTATCAAATCTCAAATCTCAAGGGAGGTAAGTATCTTTTTTCTATTTAAATATCATAAAATTTAAGGAGCTTATATATAAATTTTGGAAGTTGGAGGGATTAGCCTCTTCATCTCATTGATCATAGATAATGAAAGTTACATTTGATAATGCTTTGTATCTTTCTATTCTTAATTATATAATTTGATAATTATGTTTGACTATTTAGTTTAATGATGAAATTATGTACTTTTTTCAAAAAGTTGGGACAGATCTTTAATTTTGTTGAAATTGAATTTTGCAAGTGGCACTTTGTGAAAAAATATTCAAAATTGCCGGTATTCTGCCTAAATAGTAGACACGGGTAATAAATAAGAGAATACTAAATATTCGAGCCATAGAATTTCTCAATTCTGACACAAGATATTTATTAGATTTAATAAGTGCATTGCCCCCTTTAAAAAAAAAAATAGCCAGTGGTAGGCTAAATATGCTTGAGAAAAAGAGAATGTCATGAAAGTAGTACCTCTCAAGATGGGAAGTGCTAATATTATACATTGGATATTACTAAGTTGATTGTTTCGTATCGAAATTTTGACTATCTACTAATCGTAATACTTTTAAAACTAATGATGGCATGATAATAAATTTTTTGGTTATAAAAAATTAAAATTGATGATCTTTATCGAAAGAATCAAGCGTGAGATTTATAGAATAATAACTAGCTTTTGTAGTTTAAAAATGATTAAATTGTTGATAATTCAAGATATTTTTTATGACCTAATGAAATTGGATTGAAAAAACAAGAGGGTCGCATAGATACAAGTAAGTCCATAGGAAAAGTCAAAACATCCTAATACTAATAGTGTTCAGTTGGCAAGAACTTGGGTAAACTATTGTTACATTTTATATTAATTATAACCATAAACAAAGAAAAAAATGATTTCTAATAGAGTATAATGCTTTTCTTTGAAAAGAAAAAAAAAATTTCTACTAGTTGTGTAAAATTTCTTTTGTGCAAATTCACTAAAATTTTTATAGTCAGCATACAAAATGAGAGCTCTAAATTTGTAGTCACTTTGGAGGCTATAAATATAAAGAAATTGTGAACGCAATACTAAAAGTTACAGACTTTTTTTTATAAGAATTATATTTTTTGTAAAATATAATGGATAGTTTGTATTTTTTTTTTAGCAAACTTTAAGAGAGATTTCTAAAATTTTTAAAACTTCAGGGCAAGTACCTAAAATTTTTAAATTCTCAGTAAAGATTAATGTTTTTTATCAAATTTCAGGGGACATCATATATATTTGTCTTTTAAATATTGTAAAATTTAAGGAATTTATATATAAATTTTGGAAGTTAGAGGGGTTAGCCTCTTCATGTCATGCATCATAGATATATATATATATATATATATATATATATATATATATATGAAGGTTACATTAGTTAATATTAAATAATTTATTAATTAGCAGGAATGATATCTTGATTATATAATCTGATAATTGTGTTTGACTATTTAGTTAATGATGAAATTATGTAATTTTTTCAAAGTTGAGAACTACCATAGGTAGGAATTTAATCTTGTTGAAATTGAATTTTGCATGTGGCACTTTGTAAAAAAATAATATTTAAATTATTCCTCTTATAAAAATTAGCCAGGCTGAACATGGAAAAAGAATGTCATGAAAGTGATACCTCCTGAGGTGACTTGACTCCCTTCCACACTATCAATCAATACAAACAATTATCCTTCCAAGAATGTTGAGATGGGGAATGCAAATAATCTAAATGGGATATGACTAAGTTGATTATTTCATATTGCAACTTTGACTATCTACTAATAATGATACTTTTAAAACTAACGGTGATATAATATTAAGTTTTTTTGGTTGTTAGAAAGACAAAATTGATGATCTTTATTAATAGAATCTTAGAATCTGACGTGAGATTTATAGAATAATAGTTAGCTTTTTCGCTTTGAAAATATGATTAAATTGTTGAAAATTCAACATATTTTTTATAGACTAATGACATTAGATTGAAAAAATAAGAGAGTTGTAAATACTAATAGTACATCTGGTAATAGCTTAGGTAAACTATTGTTATATTTTATATTAATTACAACTATAAACAAAGAGGAAAAATGCTTTCTAAAAAATTATTATGCTTTTCTTCAAAGAGGAAAAATGTTTCCTAACAAAATATAATGCTTTTTTACAAAGAGGAAAACTAAAAAACTTTGTGAGTTGTGTAAAAATTTCTTTAGTAGATCCGCTAAAATTTGAGAGTCAACATGTGAAATTAGAGCTCTAAAATTTGCAACCAGTTTGGAGGTTACAATCACAAAGTGGCTGCAAACCCAATAACTCTTATGCTGCCTTTGGGAGCATAAATTTCGGACCTTGGATTTGAATTTTGGTAGATTTGGACAAATTTCAATACAAATTTATATTACAAGTTATCCAAATCCAATACAACTCCAAATCTAAGGTTTTTCCAAACATAAGGCAGATCTTTATCATGTTGAAGATTGCACATTTGGTATGTTAAAAATGGAATAGAATTAAGGAGAATGAAATTAAATTTACATTTCATCTTATTTTTCAATTCATTTTTCATTGCATTATTTTTCCATTCCACTTCCCAAACCAAACATAACACAATATTGTAATGTCATCCCTTTAGTATTATTCTATCAACTATGAAGATTTATTTATATGAAGAGAAAAATATTAGAGCTTATTTAATTGTGATAAATAATTTCAACTTTAAATTTTTATTTTGTTTAAGCTACATGTCACGGACCCTCAAATAAGACTTCATTAAAAGTCAACTGATAATTACCCATTCAAGCTTGCAAACATGAGCATCGGATAAGTTTTGAAAACCACCCGTAACCATGAAAACATTAATACAAACAACAATTGATCATGAAATCAAAAAAACCTTCATACTCAAGATATTCAAATAAATTAATAGGGTACATTCTGGCTCAAGACAATGAAACTCAATGATAAATAAGACTACTTATTTTATTTAATTAAGAATACAACCATACAAATCATAACACAAGTCACTTAATATCCATTATAAATCTCTGGAGACTACATGTAAATTCATCTCTCCCCCTATTTAACTCGTTGCATTGTCACCTCTTAACATCCTCCGCCACTTGTTTTATTGTCATCCTCGTCGATTTGTTGTAAGGAGTCTTTAGTCTTCGAATTCTGGTATTGTTGTCTTAGAGTTTATGAAATCTTGAATCTTCTATGTGGCATGCTGGAGGTTTTTTGTCTTCTCTCAACGGGTCTCTTCTTCTCCCAACCTTCTCTGATTAACTAGAAACTATTATTGTTGACAACCTTCGTCGTTGATAACTTTGTCTGCAAGGATCTCCTCTGCTGTTGTGAAGAGTGGTAGTATACCAATGCGCAGTGTAAACACAAATACAAATTGAATCAATAACAAGCAATGCAGCAACCAACAATGAATGAATACAGAAATAATTAATCACATAGAGAATAGAATAAAGCAATAAGAACACATGACACAATAAATTACGTGGTTTGGCAATGTGCCTACGTCCACGGGAGCAAGCGACTAATTTTCACAATCAATGAATCGAAGCTTACATTAATGGTTACAAAATAATGTTTATATGCTAACCGTATGCGTACAAAAGACTTAAAATGCATCTAAAACACTTATTTAGCAAATTTCAGAGGAAAATACTCTAGATCTCCCAATCTATTGATCTCCAGGTTCAAAATCTATGTTTAGCGCCAAATAATACCATCGACAATTTCAGCACAATCGTTGACGGTTTAATACCAAGGCTGAACTTGAATCGCAAAACCCGACTGAAACCGTCTACAGTTTCTTTCTATAGCCTACTTCCTTGTTCTTTGCTTCTCTACGCTTTCCCGGTGCATGCGCTCCAATCAATATGAGCGACATATTCAACAATCTCCACCTTGGAAAATATTCACCACCTAGGAGAAATATAAAACCATAACTCGCTACTCCACCTAGGATAGTAGATTGGAACCACCTCCCGTCTAGCAATTGGAGAAATTGATCAAGTCCAAGCAATGCTTGAACTTGTCCATTGTGACAGGCCTTGTCAACATATTTGCTGCATTATCAGATATGTGAACCTTCTCAAGAAGAAGTTCACTTGAAGCAACCAGTTCCCTAATCCTATGAAACCGCACATCAATGTGCTTTGTCCTCGCATGATATACCTGATTTTTCACTAAATAAATGGTACTCTGACTATCACATTACAGCCAAACTCCACCTTACTGGATACCCAGTTCCTTGACTAATCCTGCAAGCCACAACTCTTCCTTGGCTGCTTTAGCCATCGCCATGTACCATAGACCTTCAACAAATAGGTCCTCCCACAAGGGTGAATACATACCCTGTGGTAGACCTCCTGTCACCCAAGTCTCCTACGTAGTCAGCATCCACATACCCTACCACTGATGGATTATCTTGTTGTCTACTGAATATACTGTCATATCTGACTGTACCCCTCAAGTATCTGAGAATCCACTTGATTGCATCCCAATGTTGTTGACTCAAATTCAAAAAGAATTTGCTCACCACGCTGATAGCTTGTGCCACGTCCAGCCTTGTACGTACCATGACATACATTAGACACCCCACTACACTAGCATAGGGGACCTTCGACATGTCATGAACCTCATCATCCGTTTTTTGGGCACTGGGCGGTAGACAACCTAAAATGGCTCACTAATGGTGTACTCACTAGTTTAGCATTAGCCATGCTAAACCTCTCCAACTCGTTCTCCACATAGCCACCCTGAGATAACCACAATCTCCATGTAGCTCCGTCCCTGCGAATTTTCATCCCAAGTATCCTTTTTTCTACACCCAAGTATTTCATGTTGAACTCTTTACTCAACAAAGTCTTCAACTGATTCACCTCATTTATGTCTTTTGAAGCAATCAGCATGTCATCGACATAAAGCAACATAAATATGAGAGAACTATCTTCAAGACTCCTCACATAGATGCAGCAATCATACCCACACCTTCTGTAGCTAATATGGATCATATACGCGTCAAACCATTTGTACCATTGCATCAGAAACTGCTTCTACCCGTAAAGTGATTTCTTCAGTTTACAAACCAAGTGCTCCTATCCAGGTTGGCAAAACCCTTCTGGCTGTGTCATGTAAATCAGCTCATCCAAATCACCATGGAGGAATTCTATCTTTATGTCCACTTGCTCCAGATGCATGTCGTAATGTGCCACCAATCCTGGCACTACCCTGATAGAAGTGTGCCTGATCACAGGGGAGAAGATTTCATCGTAATTAACTCCTTTCCTCTGTGAGTATCCCTTCGCTACCAACTAAGCCTTAAACTTCTCTTTATTTTTTCTGAAATTGCTTCTTTCTTCCTGTATACCCACTTGCATCCTATTGTCCTCTTCCCAGCTGGAAGCTCCACCAAATTCCACGTTTGGTTCTTATATAGTGATTCCATCTCCTCCGCCATAGCACCCATCCAACTATTTTTCTCTTGGCTATGCACTACCTCTTGAAATATAGTAGGATCCTTGCTACTAGTGATAAGTGCATAAGACACCAAATCATTAGAACCGTAACTGGGCAGTGGCCTGACAATGTGTCTGGGTTTGTCTACAACGATACTGCGATGTTGCTAGTCTCCTGAGCTAGAGATCCCTACACTATCATCTCTGTTCTAAGTCTCTATTTAGTAACCTGAATCCCGAAAATAAAGAAACAAATTTTAAAAAAAAAGAGAGAAAAGGAAAATAAAAGAGGGAAATTAGTTTGGCACAGGACCAAACCGTCAACGGTTTCAGGGAGCCTTAGAAAAACCATCAATGGTTATAACTAAAGAGAGCAGTTTAAGTGCTAAATCGTCGATGGTTGTGTAAAGTTCAGAAAAATCGTTGATGGTTTTCCTGCGGGCTAAGTTACTTATGGGTTAAGTAATACATTTTTTTTTATAACTCTCACATCCCCTCTCTCTAATTAGGGTTTTTGGAGACTCTCTCTCTCTCTCTCATCTCTCTCTACCATTGATCAGTTCACCTGCATGAATCTCCCACATTCGCAGGAAGCGTCGACTCGATCATTGCGAAGAATTGAGTGCGAGAAATTGAAAAGATCTTGGTTGTATTGCATTGCACAGATGAGCAAAAGGTCCTCTATGCTACATTCAAGTTGACTGGAGAGGCTATAGTATGACTACAATATGAATGTGTTTTATTGGTTGTTGTTGATTATTAAATGACAGTATTTTATATTTTATCAAAACTTTTCTGTCACACACTGTTATAGCTTATTTCTTCCTTACTGAGAGATGTCTCACCCTAGTGATTTATTATTCTTTCCAAGTCCTTTATGTCACGACCTGCTCATTTTTCACACACACACATATATATATTATATTATAATAATATCATCATAAAATCAATACCACACATCCCACATTCCAGCTCAGCAGGTCACAATCCACCTGGACCCATGGGTACTAGGGATACATCAGAATATATATAGCAGAAGCCTAAGCAACAAGAAACATACAATCTCATGCATCTCATCATTTTATATATCATAATACCAGAGCTACTACATTTATTGTATTTCTATATGTACATCCCAAAAATGTAATTCAGGGACAATCCCTACAAAAACCTAACTGTCCCTACCAAAAACTTACCCTTCAAAAAGGGCGGATAAATCACACTATGTCAGCGAGGCTTTTCCAGCTCTCCTATCTGGGACTCCTGAAAAATTGTAAAGTTTAGGGATGAGACACCTCTCAGTAAGGAAAATAAACTAATTCTAGTGTGTGGCAACATGAGTATTTCGTGTTCTACATATATCATACATAACATATTCAGTACTGTTTATAAAATCTGGGAAAACATAAGTATATCAAAACATGGCAAAACATATTGCATTCTCATAAACATTTCTTATCTCATATCATAATAATAATAACATAAAACAATCCTAATAGGTTAGCTGGCTGTTGTCATGTATTACCTCCACATAACTGGGATGTGTGGCCTGAAGGCGGGACCTGACAATGGTTGGCCGACCACTGCTAAGTCAATAGTCTAGTCTGTAGGTGTGATGGGTTTACCCATACTGGTCTGTACACCAGGGGCGATAACAACACACTTCTTGAAAATAACCACATCGACCATCCAATCTCACACCACTCCGTACCGCGGCGTTAACACAAATATCATGATCACGAGGACCATTGACACATAACAATGGTACCGTGCAAGTGCTAGCCTAAACCAAGCCAACCAGGTTCTGATATCATATACATATACTAAAATCGTGGTACATAGATATCTCATATCATTCATTTTCTCATCATTCATATCATTTGCATATATATACATGTATCATGAAAATCATCGGCCCATACACCGGTATTACACATTTTAGCACAGCCCGTACGCTGGCAAATCACATCACATAGCATAGCCCATACGCTGGCAAATCTCACCCACATAGCATGGCCCGTACGCCGGTAAATCACATCACATAACACGGCCCGTATGCTGACAAATCACAGTCACATAGCACGGCCCATACGCCGGCAAATCATATAAAAATCTCAGCCTGTATGCCGGTTTTCCATCAAAAAAATCCATATTATCCATATTCCCAGAAAATAGTATATCACAACATTTTTACTCATGCCACACAACAAATTTTCCACATATTCAACATACGATCATTTTCACAGTATTTTGCAAATATAAACATATATATGTAAACATATACATTTTCCATAAATCAAATGATAAGTATATATATAAGAATTTTCTCAAAAACAGAAACTAACTTAGTTTATCCTCTTACCTGATTCCTGAACAGCCCCTAAGAAACTCTTCCCTGCACCCGCAGGGTTTCCAACTCTATATCCTGAAAATGAAATTCACCAGAACTAAAGTTCAGTATTTTCGTACGGACAATATTTTCTATAACTATCACTAAGTCAAATTAGGCTTAAAAGCCTTACCTCAACTTTGGGAGGATTCCCAACGTTCCAATCAACACCCCTGGAAACAAAAACTCCCAGTATTAAACTTTAATATTTTAACGCATACAACACTTCTCTCAACTGTCACAAATTCAAAAATTGAGTAAAAAGTCTTACCTTGGATTTGGAATGGAATCCAACTTCGTTTCCCTGACGATCCGCCCCGGCAGACTTGTAGAAAACTCCGTCAAGATCGTCGTGGTAGCTTCGGATCGTTGATCTGACGACTAGTGGGTCCGGAAACGAAGAGAGAAGGGAGAGAGAGTCGTCGAGAGAGAGGAGAAAGAGAGATTTCTTTAAAATGAAGAAATTCCTGGATTTTCGTATATATAAAACAGGGGATTTCGTCAACGAGCCCATTCTTCGTCGACGAGTCCTTCACAAATTTCGTTGACGAGACCCTATATTCGTCAACGAAATTCAAGCTGCCTCAGAACCCCTCTCTGTATTTTCTCGTCGACGAAGCCTTGTGTTCATCGACAAATTCTCTTAAGCCTTCGTCGATGAACCCCCTGTATTTGTCGACGAAGTCCTGCTAATCCCTTTTTCCATTTTCCCTCACAAAGTTCAATGTCGTCGATGAACGCAAGTCGACGGCCTCCTTCTGTTTCCTGGTTCCACATCCCTTTTCTTTTATTATTTAACTACCATTTTATTCGGGTCGTTACACTTTAGGTGATCAAGCTTAGAAAGCTTAGGGGCGGGGTTTAGTTTTGTTAGTGGTTAAAAGAACAGATATATGTAAAGTTTTATGTTTAATTTTTTTTCTTTTCTGGTTACGTAATATGGAGAATTTGGTTATACTCCTTTATGGGTTTGTATATATATATATATATAGTACTCTGGTATTTTATTTGAGGTTGTTTAATTAGTTTTGCTGCATGAATGGTATCAAAGACGTGTGATTGGTCTCATCACACCCTGGGCCCCACCTGGCGGGTTTGGGGGCATTACATCGGACCATTCAAAATTCTAGAGAGAGTTGGTCTGGTGGCGTACAGGATAACGTTACCCCCAACACTGTCTAGGATCCGTAACGTGTTCCACGTGTCCATGTTGAGGAAGTATGTCCTAGATTTTTTATTTGTGATCGGTTATGAGTCTTTGGAGCTCGAGTACACTTTGGCATATGATGAAATAGCAATTCAGATTCAAGATCATAAGGAACAGGAGCTACGTACTAAGAGAATTCCGCTTATGAAGGTATTTTGGCATAATCATGCAGTTGAGGAAGTTTCATAGGATTTAGAGATAAAAATATATTAGAATTATCCACAGTTATTCAAAGAGGCTCAGCGTTAAACAGGTAAGTATGATAGTAGGTAAGTATTTGGTTTTGTATATATAGAGTGTTTAGAGTAGGTTTACTTGGTTTATCTGTCATTTTTGGTTTTAGTATATGGATGGTCTTTGGGAGAGTTTTGTATGGTATTTTAATTTCCCGAGATATTTCGTGTAACCACGGTATTCCTCCATCATAAGTGAGGGTAATTAATAAATTTGGAACGGGGCTGCTATATGGGTGGTCACCGGCTTTTCTTAGAGTTAGATTGGCAGTTTACTAATAATTCAGTGGATGTGATGAAAGTCAGTTAGCAAATTTTGAGGACAAAATTTTTGTAAGGAGAGAAGAATGTAGTAACCTGAACCCCAGAAATAAAGAAATAAATAAAAGAAAAGAGAAAGGGGAAAGAAAATAGGGAAATTGGTTTGGCACAGGACCAAACCGTCGATGGTTTGGTAAGCCCAGAAAAATCGTCAACAGTTTTCCTGCGGGCTGAGTTACTTAAGGGCTAAGTAATACATTTTTTTTCATAACTCTCACATCCTCTCTCTCTCTCTCTCTCTCTCTCTCTCTCTCTCTCTCTCTCTCTCTCTCTCTCTTCTAAGCCTCTCGGACCACCTTTGGATAATCCTCGATCCTCTCTCCCTTCTCCCGGCACGTAGGCCGTCGATCTTCGACAGATTCGAGTGACTAGGTTCATGGTTTTGAAGGTTTTAAGTAAATTCTTCTAGAACAGGTAAGGGGATTAGATTATGTCAATTATTTTTGAAATATGAACCGATTAAATTACAATATATGTTTATAGAAACGATATATATGATTTTCTAAATGAATCAGACATATGACAATTATTGTTTTGACTTTTATACGTTTTTGGGAAAAACTAACGTGAATGGGTTGAACATCTCCTATTTTCAGTAAAATGTATAATTTGAGTTAAATTAAACCTTGGAAATGCTCATACCTCTATTTTTAGTAACTTATATGTTTTCCAAACAGTTATGTATATTTATGATTTATCAGATGAAAATTGTGTGACATGAGAACGGTTGAAAATGGCATAAATGAACAGAATATTTATACAGTTATGATTCAGTATGATATGACAGCTATAATCTGAAATGTGATGTGACAGCTATAAGTCGATATGTGATATGACGGCTATACACCGAGTTATGTAATGCCGGTTTTATACCGATACATTATATGACAGTTATTTGATAGAATTATGAACAACTTATGTTTTATACAGTTTATGAAAATGAATTATGATTTCAATTCTATTATGTAAATTTCCATATATGATTTAAGAATCCTGAGGATCTCAGATGCTTTGTTATGAGCACGGTACCGTAGCTATGTGTTAGCAGTGAGTGCTATCACATGGGGATGAAAGTGTGATGCGGGATAGTCGATTTGTGGTCAGGGTATAGTACTACTCCCGATGTAGTTCCAGGTGACCCTCCTGATGCAGTTTCGGGTATAGGGTAGGTACAATCGTACTTACTACCTTTTTCTGACCTAACTATGGTCGGTCGGCCATATGCTAAGTCCAGCCTTCGGGCCGCACAACCCGTCATGAAGGGAAGCATGTCGATGGGAAAGCATGACGATGCTACTTTAGCAGTACAAAGTGATTTCTTTTATGCATATATGGGCAAATTTACTATTAATGGGTTATACTGAGTCGACAATACATTATTCATAAATTATGTATTTTCAGTATTATAGATTAGTACAATTTTAAAACGTCATTTCAGATACAGTTAAATAATGAAAGTTTTATATTCACAGGAAAACTCATGTTAGCCACAAACTGATGATAGTCTAATTTGCCTAACTAAGAAGTGTCTCACTCCATCATCCATTTCATTTTTTAGGTCCTACAGAAAATCGTGCCTAACTTACCTTGGGGCTGGGACTAGACGGTTAATAGTAGTAGTCAGAACTGGTGAGATACCAACTATTATGTTTTTATATTTTTGGGTTGTAATATATTGACAGGAGGTTTATATGTATATTTGGAGACGGTTAGAACTCTGATAATATGATTGAGATGTTTTCTTCCGTTGTATACTTATTATCAGTAATGACAGGTGCACTCGGGAATCCCTGTTTAGGGCTGGTTGCAGTAATTATGGTATCAGAGTTTATTTTATTCACAAATAACACCCTGGGCCTACTCTCGAGTTCGGGGCGCTACAATCTAACTCCCCCTACATCACCTATTGATCTCTCGAGCTAGAACTCCCTTCATTTCTACTCTAAGTCTCCAACCCTACCTATACAATTTGCTCTTTGTTGCTATAGTTTTCTGGCACCTGTTTCTCTTTTTTTTCCTAAGTAAGCCGCAACATGGCTTTCTCATCGAAAACCACGTCTCTACTAATCATCACCTTGTTTGCCATCGGATCCCACAACTTAAACCCTTTCACCCCTTTCAGATATCCCAAAAAGATGCATCGTCTAGACTTCGCCTCAAGCTTTGATCTCTCCTCACCAGGAATGTGCACATAGGCTGGATACCCAAATACTCTTAACTCGGAGTAGTCTACCTTGTTACCCCGTCCATACCTCCTCTGCAACATTCCCATCTTGTGATGCCCTTGGTGATCGGTTAACCAAGAAACAAGCCATACTCACTGCCTTGGCCTAGAAATTCTTAGCGAACCCTACATTAAATCTAAGACACCGAGCCCTTTTAGCTTAGTTTGGTTCATCCTTTCTGCCACACTATTTTTTTATAGTGTTCGACGTACTGTAAAATGTCTCCTTATGCCATGCTGCTCGTAAAACTCTCAGAAACTCGAATTTGTGTACACAATTCCATTGTCTGTCTTAGGGCACTTAATCTTTCTCCTAGTCTGGTTTTCCACCTCAGCTTTCCACAATTTAAACTTGGTAAACGTCTCTAATTTGTGCCGCATGAAGTACACCCAGATCTTCTGTGAGTAGTCATTAATGAAACTCACGTAGTACATATGTTCACCTTACAATGCTACCCTCACTAGTCCCCAAACATCTGAATGAACATAATCTAGGATTCCCTTTGTATTGTGTGTGGCTACCATGAACTGGACCCAATTTTGTTTCCCAAGCACACAATACCTGTAGAAATCCAGCTTGCATGATTTCACCCCCTTCAACAGATTTCCCCCTTAAAGCTCCTTTATTCCACGCTCATCCATATGCCCTAATTGAATATGCCATCAGACCATATCATACGTTTCAGACTCTGCAGCTATAGCTCCACCTACAACTATAGTACCCAGTAGTGTATATATATTCCCTGGTACTCTTTATTCCCTCATCACAGTCAGAACACCATTACTCACCTTTATTACCCTACTTTTAGACTTGTAACTGAACCCGTTACAGTCTAAAGTGCCTAATGAAATCAAATTCTTTCTTAATTCTGGTAAATGCCTTACCTCACATAAAATCTTCACCACACCATTATACATCTTGATTCTGATGGTCCTAATTCCGACAACTTTGCATTCAGCATCATTCCTCATCAGAACAGAACCAGAATTCACCAATCGGTAAGTGGTGAACCAGTCTTTGTTGGGCGTCATAAGATAAGAGCACGCTGAGTCTAAGATCCAAAAATCTGTGAGACTATCTGAACAGGATGAAGCTGAGAGCATGTCACCATCACCGCTCCCAAAGTCTCCTTTTTCCGCTACGTTCGCCATGTTTGATGAACTTTCTTTATTTTCAGCATTCCCCTTCTTTCGCTCTGGACAATCGGGTTTTATGTGCTCCTTTTTCCTGCACTTAAAATACCGCACATCCTTCCTCTTCTTGGAATTGGACTGAGCCCTATTGTTAATCAGTCCACCTCAGAAATTGCTCCTCCCGCGATCCTCGTTCCCCTTCACCACGAGTCCTTCATCTTGTGAACTCTCATTGTTGGCCTTCTTCCTCTGATGGAAACTTAGCAATGCACTCATGATATCTTCCAACTCCAGGGTTTCTTTCCCTTATGTTAGAGTCGTAACCAGATTCTCGTACGTAAGAGATGTAGGTAGGGAATTCAGTAGCATCAGAACTTTGTCTTCATCCTCGAACTTAACATCAACCCGCTTCAAATCGCTGATGATATGATTGAATACGTTGATGTGTTGATTCATATCCAAACCTTTTGTCATCTTAAGCCGGTAAAGTTTCTGCTTAAGATACAACTTGTTTGTCAAGACTTTGACATATACTAGCTGTCCAGTTTCAGCCAAACTTCTCCTAGCGATTCCTCATCCATGACGTGATACATCACGTCATCGGCTAGATAAAGTCTGATAATAGCCACAACCTTTGCTTCCAACTTCTTCCAACTCATTTCATCCATATCTTCCGACTTCCTTCCGTATAGTGCCTTCACCATACCTTACTGCACCAACACATCCTTAATCCTCCTATGCCAAAGTCTGAAATTTCTTGTTCCATCAAACTTACCAATATCGAAATTTGCAGAAGAAATCCTAGTCATTGCAATTAATAGCTCTGATACCAATTTGTTGTGAAGAGTGGTAGTATATGCGCAGCAGAAACACAAACACAAATTGAATCTGGAACAAGCAATGTTGCAACCAATGATGAATGAATACGGAAATAATCAATCATATTGAGAATAAAATAAAGTAATAAGAACACACAACACAAGAAATTAAGTGGTTCGACAATGTGTGTATATCCACGGGAGTAATTGGCTGACTTTCACTATCAACACTAGGCTTGAATAAAATTTGTTCATAATTTGGGAAGTTCTTTTTTAAGGAAGACAATAATGTGTTCATTGAAGTATATATATATATTTTTTAATAATTAGCTTATCTTAATAGTGTTACCATCTAAATATATGACATGATAATCATAGCAATCAAGTATAATTCAGAAACCTTAGTCCATGAATCAAGATTTACTTGAACAAAAAAAAATAAAAATAATTATATATTAGTCAAAAGTTAAAATATTTTTGTATTTCATTTTAAATGAAATTGATATCTCTTAAAATATTTTTGTATTTCATTTTAAATGAAATTGATATCAAAGAGAATAATCATTTTTATATACTTTATTTTTATCCTTATTTTTTATCCGTTAATGTTAAAAAGGGCAACTCTATGCACAAAAACTTTTGCAAATGTAAGGTCCGAGGAAGGGATCGATAACAATGGATCTTTAGTAGACAACCTTAACTTACATATTTGTAAGGGGTTGTTTTCATGTCTCGAACCCGTGACTTATAGGTCATATAGCGACAACTTTGCTGAGGCTCCCATTCTTTACCCATTAATGTTAGAATATTTTAAAATTTATTAATTTCAGTTGTTAAATTTGACTACATAAAAAATAAAATAAAATAAAATCGAGTTGAGTTAATTTTAACTATTTTAATAATTATTTTATAATTTTTAAATTATTTTTATTTTCAATACATTTTGTTCCAACATTCTAAATATTATATTGTTCAATAGCATTGCGTGTTGTGAACCAGGCCTTGAGCCCAGGAGTTTGAGAGTCTGTCATGCATATAGTTGGGTGAAAATGGAGCCATGTTCAAGCAGTGAAGCCCACTTGGAAAACAGTGGATTCGGCCCATTACATTTTGGTATTGAGCAACATGGCCCGATTGCCCCTCACCTCCAAATCTTTATTCAACTATTCAAAATCCCAATAGTTGAGTTTAAAATTTCCAATATTAAGATCCCAAAACTTAGAAAATATTAAGAAAATAAAAATAAAATATTAAAATATTCACATTTTCATGTTTGACTATCAAGGAAAGTGAGAAAAAAAATAAAAACTATATCAAATCTATGAACAAAAAATTGATTTTACACATCATTGATATTTAGTTTTGTCTAACTTTTAATCATAATAAAATAAACTGTCATTTTTTATAAGATCTTATATAGAAGGAAAATATAAGAGAAAATACGTTTTTTCCTTTTTCTTTTTTTTTTTCTTTTCTTTCCCCAAACCAAATTTTTAATCCAAACATAAAATTCACAGACATTAAAAAAGTGTGTTGTGCTCGAAAATAATTTACAAAAATATATTCTATTTTTGGTTGAAACAAAAATGATGCAAATGTTTTTTGTTTTTTAAGATTTTGCCAAATATATTTTAAAATAAGACATATTACTACAAGTGAAACATATTAAATGGGTCAGGTCAAAATAGAGTGGGTCATAAATGATTCATTTAGTAATTATGATACTTCCCATTTAAACAGGAATTAATTTATTATTTTATTTTATTGTAAAACATGTGAAGACAATTCAAAAATACCATGTCGGATGCCTCACTTAGGGTTTTAGCACTTTTATAAAAAAATTTAAAAAATATATATTTTTTACTACTTTCTAATTTTTCTATACAATTTGAGATATAAAATTTGTGTATATTTTTTACTACTTTCTAATTTTTCTATACAATTTGAGATATAAAATTTGTGTAATGTTAGAGGGTGACAATGTAACGGGTTAAATGGGGGGAGAGATGACGTTACATGTATTCTCCATGGATTTATAGTCGATATTAAATTACTTGTGTTATGACTTGTATGGTTGTTCTCTTAATTGAATAAAATAAGTAGTCTTATTTATCATTGAGTTTCATCGTCTTAGGCCGGAATGTACCATATTAATCTATATGAATATCTTGAGTATGAATGTTTCTTGCCTTCATGATCTATTGTTGTTTGTATTAATGCTTTTGTGGTTACAAGTGGTTTTCAAGACTTATTCAGTACTCATATTTGTTGACTTGAACAGGTAATTATCGACTGACTTAGTTAGGGGAGAGCCTTCGACGAGTGCCGCACGACACTTAATTGAGTCTTATTTGAGGGTCCATGATAGTTGGTATCAGAGCACAGTATGTGTGAGTACCATGAGTGGTAAAATGAGAGCTTTAAAGTCTGTAAAGACAAAACGTGTTGAAGTGCTTGAGACAAGAGTGACAAAACTCGAAACCTTGGAAACAAAATAATTTGAATTCCAAGGGTTTGTAACGGAATTGTAAAAATCGAAAGACGTGCCAATAGAACTTCAGGCCACCAGAGAAAACACTAGAGGAAACTTCTTCAGTGTATCTGAGCTTAAGAATAGAATTGTGGAACTTGAGAAATTCATTGCACGTATAAAATTCTTGGAGAAAAGACCAATAGAGCTTGAGGTATTCCAGATAAATATTGAAGTATTTAAGAATAAGCTGAAACACATTGAGGGCGTGATTCCATACCTTAGATCCCAAGGGGGAGAGACAATAAATCTTAAGGCCTCCCTATAGGAGTTAAATGACAACTTTTATTTGCTTTTAGAAAATGTCAAAGAATCCATTGGCACCCTAAAAGAGGATTGGAAGGCCGATAACCGATACCATTGAGGGGTCTCGAATTAAGGTACCACCGTAATTCGAACCTCCGAGACATCTGTGCTACCGTATTTAACTTAGCACTCATCTCTTGTAAATCGTTCTGAAATTGGTTCGCTATGTTCTGGAGCTTGCCCACTTCCTTCCAATCCTCTTTTTAAGGTGCCAATAGGTTATTTTTTTTTTAAACTCAACTTTTGGGATTTTGGATAGTTGAATAAAGATTTGGAAGTGAGGGTGAATCGGGCCATGTTGCTCAATACCAAAATGCAATGGGCCGAATCCACTGTTTTCCAAGTGGGCTTCACTGTTTGGATGCGCGTCAACAAGTAATTGGGCTTAAAGCCTGGTTCACAACACACAATGATATTGAATAATATAATGTTTAGAATGTTGGAACGAAATGTATTGAAAATAATAATTTAAAAATTATATATTAAATATTAAAATAGCTAAAATTATATATACTTCAATAACGTTATTCAAATAAAATGACTAGGAGTTTTTTTTTATCCGTTCTTTATCTATAGTAAACATGAACTAAAAATCTTTGACTGAGCCGAATCTAACTAACTCACAAAGAAGACACCAAATTAAATTTATATTCTAAAATTTCTGACCATAAGCAATTAAACACGTGATGGTTCAATTAATCAAAAAAATAGTGCGGCATTTCAAAATTTTTAATACTATGCCATGTTGTTATATAATTATTATAGTCATAATAGTACTAATTTCATTTTTTACTTGACGTTTAGTTTCGTCATCATAGTGCAAGAATACTATATTATGAAGATTATCTAATTAGTCAAAATAGTAAGGAGTGAGAATGAAATTCTCTAGAATTTATTATGCATGAAAATAAAATTCTTACTTTTATGAGAGTTGTTTGCATAAAATTAGAAGTCATGAGATTTTACAATATAAAATTTTATATTCAAAATAAACATTAAAAAACGATGATGTAAGCATTATATTCTTAAAAATGTGAAAAAAATAGTCAGCTAATGGTTTTTTTAGCAGTAATTGACGGAAAAAAAAAGACATACGTTGAATCTTGCTATCTGGGGCCGTGATGAGGGGTGAGCATAATTTAGGTTTAACTAAATTAACCGATCGAATTCAATTGGCTCGGTTCTAGATTTGGATAATTTCGAATATTCGACTTTTGGTTTGAGTATGAGAAATCTTTAATTCGGTTAATCGAATTACTCGAATTATTAATTAATTAATTAATAATTAAATATAAATTAGTAATATTAATATATATAATATATGTTAAATCTTAAATATTTAATCTTAGAATATTTTTTTTTATCAATAAACCCTTTTATTAGTTAAGCTGAAATTGGTAAACTGAAAACAAAATTTGTAATTATATTTTATTTTTATAATTAATTTTAAATTTATTCGGTAAATTTGGTTAATCGAATTACTCGAAAAGTTGATTCGATCAGATACGGTTCAGTTAGAACAACTAATTCGATCGGTTCAATTAGAGATTGATGTTAATCAAAAAATTCGATTGATTCAGTTAATTAATCGAATTTGACCGAACCAACCATTTGCGCATTCTTAGCCGTAATGATATTGGCCCACAAAACCATTCGAGTCCATCCTATTTTCAATGGTGTACAGCTGACACGTCGACCCGAGTCCTTAGGGATATTCCTTGAATATTTCAAGTATTTTTCAGAAATATATTATTTCGATCAAAAAGATGTTGTCCACTTCCTGCTTTAGTATTCTCTTTATTTGTCTATTTGGGTCACCTCCACGTGGCCAGAAAATATACCTTGAACCGCTGCTATAAACAACCAAACATGCTCATGGCCTCATCGTACCCAAAAGTTGGATCCACTTATTGGTCACCATCTGGGAGTGGGACCACCTCCACCCTTGGATGCCGTGTGCCAAAATTAATCTCCAACTTTTAATTTTCTGCTGTAGAAAATAATTATTTTGTACGTAAAATTACTTTTAAATCAAAAATAAAATTGACAGCATCATAAAAAATTAAAAAAATAAAATTGAAGAGTGCATAATTTATATATATATATATATATATATAATTATATTTGACACATATTTTTCAGTTAAAAATAGTAATATTTGGATGCATAATTTTTAGTTTTGAATTCATCTTAGATTACAAAATTTATATCCATATTAATTGTTGTTTGTATCCATTCACATATCTTATGTGACTTTACATTTTTCTTTTTAATCCTTAAATTTAAATTAGTATCAATTTACCATTAATCTCTTTATTTTTCACATGCACCAACGCCTCGACCCGTGATGGTGATATGTCAAAGATTTGTGTTATTTTGGGCTTATTGGGTTCACTACTAATTGGTTATTTATCTAGGTCCAATTAGTTCACATAATTACTACTTATTATTTGGTCTCTAGACCAATCTTAGGATCAAGAAATTAATAATTTTAGTTTACATTACCAGAATCATATTCAAGAGTCAAATTATACGAGAATAAGGTTTTAGCAATCCTTACAAACTTGTTCTACAGGAATCAATATTTATTAAATGTACAAATAGTAATGTTTTAAATCAATTTTCATATTTTAATAATTTTATATGATGAATTGGAAGTTAAAAGAGCATTTCGTAAGTGAGAGACTTGTCATTACACACAAAAATATTAGACAATATGTTAAAGTTACTATACCATACAAATTAAAATTCAACAACTAATTTGAAACTAGTATTAAAAATTAAGTAAATTAGTTGAACTCCTCTATATAAACACTAAATAATTACCAAGTTTATATCTATAAATGAATTAAAACACTCACATGCTTTTTATCTTGCATGTGTGTGTGTGTGTGTTTTTTTTTTTTTATTTCTAGTACAAAATAAAAAAAACCAAGTAATACAAAATTATAAGATGCACAAAATGTTTTTAAATATTTAATTATAAACAAAAAAAATATTTTGTACACATACATGTAAAATCAGAGTTTTTTCTTGATTTATCTTTTTCTTTTAAATATATATATATATATATATTAAATAATATGTTTTTTTTTTAAATAATTTTTGGAATGACTCTGACGTAATCTCGCTACTTGGTCCAGCGAGATTTAAACAAATCTCGTTAGACCAAGTAGTGAGATTTGCCACGTGTTATGCCCAAGATAAACATAAACAAATCTCGCTAATTGATCTAACGAAATTTGCCTTGACACGCTTTTAAATCAAATTGGATTGTCATTTAAATCTCGCTACTTGGTGTAGTGAGATTTGATGAAATTTTTTGTGTTCTCTTTATTTTTTTATTTATTATAATAATGATTAATTAAATAATTGGTGGAAATAATCATTTATTAATTTAAAATTTCACATAGAATAAATTACAATTTATAATTTAGTTAAAAATATTTTTTTATCATAAATTAATATAACAGTCATACATTACAATTATACACTAATAGCAAGATTATATTTAATTAAATAGGGAAATCTTCTATTATTTTATTGAGTATAAAATATTTAAATATTTATTAAAAATAATTATTATTGAAATTGTTAACAAATAATCTTAATAATTAGATGAAGTATGAAAAATTAATTGATGTATAAATTAAGGCTCACAGGTTTTTCGTAGAAGTGGAACAAGGAGGGGCTGAGATAGTAGCGAAAGAAAAACACACAATTCATACTTGTTATGGTGTACTGCTTCTCAAAATCTCTCATTCTGTAGTCGCATTTTTCCTCACTCATCATCTTTCTTTGCCCATTTCCTAATTTTCCTATCTCAGTTCACCCTCAAAATTTCTGGTCCTTTCTTAATTTTATTGTATCTCAATGGACACAATCTCTCAATTTGTGTCTTTTTTCTTATTTGTGATTTTGTTAAACTTTCCTTTATTGATAAATCCATCAACCTTCCTATCAATAACAAAATTAATTAATATCTTCTTTTAAAATTTATAATTAATTCTCGATTTTGTCAAATTTTTCCTTATTGATAAATTCATCAATCTTCTCCTAAATAACAAAATTTATTAATATTTAAAAAAAAATTTCTCGATTTTGTCAAACTTTCTCTTATTGATAAATTCATCAACATTCCCCTAAATAACAAAATTTATTAATATTTTCTTTTAAAATTTATAATTAATTATCGATTTTATCAAACTTTTCCTTATTGATAAATTTATCAACTTTTCCCTAAATAACAAAATTTATTAGTATTTTATTTTAAAATTTTTCTCGATTTTGTCAAACTTTCCCTTATTGATAAATCCATCAACATTCTCCTAAATAACAAAATTTATTTATATTTTATTTTAAAATTTATAATTAATTCTCGATTTTGTCAAATATTTCCTTATTGATAAATTCATCAACCTTCCCTTAAATAACAAAATTTATTAATATTTTTTTTTATTTTATCAAATTTTTCCTTATTGATAAATCCATCAATATTCCCCTAAATAACAAAATTTACTAATATTTTATTTTAAAATTTATAATTAATTCTTGATTTTATCAAACTTTCCCCTATTGATAAATTCATCAACTTTCTTCTCAAAGTTGAAGTATGTTGTTCGTCCGCGGGCAAAGGAAGAAAGAAAATCAATATGTAAGTAAATCTCGCGAGATTACGTCAAAATCATTTTAAAATTATTATTTTTAAAAAATTATTATTTAATATATATATTTTTAAGAAAAAAGATAAATAGGAAAACAGTCCGTAAAATCAAAAACTTAAAACACAAACCGAAAAAAAAAAAGAAAAAATTATTGAGGTCTCATTTTCAACTTTGCAACCTTTCGTATGGAAAGAGAAATTCCAAAAAATGGCGACACAATGAGCACGGAATGGCGACACCGTAACGCCATTCTATCCCGCCTCGCCTGGAATCCCGGGGCGGCCACGGCCAGACCGACCCTCTCCCCCGCCACGCACCGCGCCTATGCTCTCCTGCGCCCTTCGCTTTCGCCTCTCCCCCTCCTTATTTATACTCCCCTCCGCCCTCGTTTCCCGGCGCCCTGTGCTATTTACATTAACCCCCTTCCCACCGTTGCCGTTTCCCAAACCTCTCTCCCGTTCTTCTCGCTTCCCTCTTAACTCAGCCTTCGCCATGGGCTCCCTCTCCGCCCTACTCGAACCCCTGTACTACCCCGCCGCCCGGAGAGACCCCTCCGTCATCGACGACTACCACGGCGTTCGAATCGCCGACCCTTACCGATGGTATGTAACCACATTCGCGTCGAATGATGGATATCTCGTCGCTTTATCTCCCTTTGTTTTGATGAGGACTGCTATTTTTCTTGCCTTCGGGATTGAAGCTAGTTTGATTGATTTGAATTGGTTAGGTTGGAAGATCCAGACGCCGACGAGGTGAAGGATTTCGTGGAGAAGCAGGTGAGCTTGGCGGAGTCGGTGCTCGGGAAGTGCGAGACGAGGGACAAGCTTCGCGAGACGATTACCTCCCTCTTCGATCACCCTCGGTACCAGCCGCCGTTCAAGCAGGGGGATAAGTACTTTTACTTCCACAACACCGGTCTCCAGGCGCAGAGTGTTCTCTACGTACAGGTTCGTGAAATTAGGGTTTTGATCGAGAAAGATTAAAAAAAAAGTTTCGATGAAGGACTCATGAGGTTATGAATTCTCTCTTTCTTGAAACTGTTTCCAGGATAGTTTGGAGGGAGAGGCTGAGGTTCTGCTTGATCCGAATGGGCTTAGTGAGGATGGTACGGTCTCTCTGAATACTTATGCTGCGAGCGAAGATGCAAAGTACTTGGCGTACGGGCTGAGTTCGAGTGGCAGCGATTGGGTCACCATTAAAGTAATGCGGGTGGAGGATAAGAGGGTGGAGCCCGATACGCTCTCATGGGTTAGTATCCAACTCTAAAAGTCTGTTCGACTTAATCCTAGTTTGTTGTAGATATGATGTTTATAATTAAGAATATACAGTGATCACATCAGAAAGAGAACTTTTGAATGACCAATATAGGATACTTTTAAGAGATTAGCGAAGAATTTATGTTGCATGGGAGTATGGATTTCAGTGTTAGATTTGGATTTGAGTGTATTTGGGCAAAATTTAATACAATTTGATATTATATTTTATTCAAATCTATACAAATCCAAATCTAATATTACAGGGTTAGAGCTTTATTGCCCACTTTATTCTCAGCTAATGAAGGGATTTTTTATGTTGATGGGCTTGAAAGTTTACGTATGCTTTTCGTGTTGCAGGTTAAATTTTCTGGTATTAGTTGGACCCATGATGGCAAAGGATTCTTCTATAGCCGCTACCCTACTCCCAAGTGAGTACAAAATAACAATAATGTTGAAGAAAAGTTAATTTGGCAGTTTTTATGTTTTTAGTATTTTGATCAATAAATTATTGCGCTCAACAATGGTCTGCCGAATTGAGTGTGTCAAAATTGAATGACCACATCTTTAGATTATTATATGTGGTATTTCTATTTGGGCTAGGAAATTGACAAATAAACAATCACCGGGAGATTGGGGAAAATTGCAAGCCATGGGTTTGTTCAACTGTAGGTTTTTTTCACCTTCTTTTGTGGATGGGTCGTTGGGGGGGGGGGGGGTAAGTGATAGAAGAAATACCTTTTGAGAGGGAAAGAATAACACAAATAAAGGAGGACAAGGAGTCTGTCCAAAGAATAATGGAAAATAAAGACATTAATCAATAAAGGAAAAAGAAAAATATATCTTAGAAAAAAAGGAGAACCAAAGGAATGCAAGGATCTTAGAGGAAATTTTCTCTCCATTCATCTCTTACACTTTGTTTTGATTACTAGGAGAGAAAAAAAAAAATAAATGATAATGATTTCTTTAGTGAAGAGAAGAAAAAATAAGGGAGTGATTTCTCTCTTGTGTTGTTTGGATTACTACTACAAATAAAAGAAAAGAGAGGAAAGTAATTTCTCTCTTGTATTGTTTGGATATTAGGAGGAGAGAAAAGAGAAAAATTAATACTATTTTACCAACTTACCCTTTTATTTGTTAACTAAGCTAATTAACTCTCTCTTTATATTGTTGCCCTTATTTTTGTTCAATGGGGGCATTTTTGAAAAAAACAAAAAAATACAAAGCTATTTTCTTTCCCCCAAATCTCTCTACTTTTGGAGAGAGAAAAAAAAAGTATTTTTCTCCCTCCTTTTCTCATCCTCTCTTGATTCATTTGATGAAATACAGTCCAAACAAGTGATTTAGAGAGAAATGTTCCCCCCCCCCCCCCCCCAACCTTTTTTTTTTTGTCTTTCCAAATCATTCAAGCCAAACAAAGTGTTAGGGAGAGAGTGGTCTTCCTTACTTTGGGTCTTCAGTGGCATATGCTTTTGCTGAATTTGTTCAAGTGATAGCCAATGCATCCTGAAAGCTTTTGATTTATTCGTTATGGTTTGAAAACCTGTAAATATGATTCTTTCATTCTTAATGATAAAAATGTAATATTGGATTCATGATGATTGTAGTTATGTTCTGTAGAGAAGGGGAAAATTTGGATGCTGGAACCGAAACCCATGCTAGTCTTCATAATGAATTGTACTATCATTTTCTGGGCACTGATCAGTCTGAAGATGTTTTATGCTGGAAAGATCCTGACAACCCTAAGCACATGTTTAGTGCAGAAGTCATGGAAGATGGGAAGGTAACAAGTTGTCCACTTTCTTAGGATATTTATAGAGAGTTACTAGTATGGCTATATTATTTTTTGAGATGAAGTCCAAAGGCAAGGAATCAGCAATGGTATTCAATAAATTACTGTTTTCATTGTGCATGCTTAAGCCCTTTATTTTGAACTCTTGGATGACCTTCCTTAACACTGTCATAGCTTGCTGAATTTCAAATTAAAATTATGGCAAGTCTTTGAATCTACAAAAAGTTATGGCAAGTTTCTTATCATTTGTGTCGCATTCTCAATATTCATAAACTATTCATTGGAATTGTAAAATAATTAGTGTGTGGCAAACCCCATTTTGTATAATCTTCACGTCAGCAAAGTGGGTGAGGTTTTGCAAGCAAGAAAACTCTTTGGCACCTTGTCATCTGATATGCATATTGCTCTTTAGCAACCTCCTTAATTGAAATATAGAAGTAAAAAAATTGTTTTACTCTTGATCGAGCCTTAGAAATTTTGTTTATAATCAATTGACATGTTTTTTAGTCAAGCATAGAATTCTGTCATGCCTGTCTGCATATCTATGTGTGTAAATCAATGCATATCTGGCATTCATCCCTTATTAATTATCTATCACAAGTCTAACTTTTGCACTTGCGAATCTGTTAAATTGCTCTTCCAGCCAGCCTTTTGTGCTTTGAAAATTTCGATGCATGCATATCTATGTGTATGAAGTAATTATTTTATACATATGCATGTGCATGCATTTTCTTAACACTGTCTTGTTAATTCTTTGTTGTCTAAACTTTAAATGGCCATTCTCTGAATTTTTTTTCTTTTGAGGTTCGCTTATTTGTTTCATAGCATCTTGCAGTATGTTCTGCTATATATTAGTGAAAGCTGTGAAGAAGTCAACAAGGTTTTCTACTGTGACATCTCTCTGATTCCTAATGGGCTTGACAGTTTCAGAGAGAGGAAAGGCCTGCTTCCCTTTAATAAACTTATTGATGAGTTTGATGCACGATATGTAGCCATTGCGAATGATGGTACTTCATTTACGTTTCTTACTAACAAGGACGCTCCAAGGTATAAGTTGGTCCGTGTAGATCTGAAGGAGCCAAACTCTTGGACTGATCTTCTCCAAGAAGCTGAGAGAGATGTGCTCGAATCAGCTTGTGCTGTTAGCAATAACCAACTTCTTGTTAGTTACTTGAGTGATGTGAAGTATGTTCTGCAGATAAGGGACTTGAAAACAGGTTCCTTATTGCATAATTTACCCATAGACATTGGCACAGTCTATTCCATTTCAGCAAGGCGCAAAGACACTGTGTTTTTCTTTGGGTTTACTAGCTTCCTAACTCCTGGGATTATCTATCATTGTAACTTAGAAACTGAAGTTCCTGATATGAAGATATTCAGAGAAATTGTTGTTCCTAGATTTAATCGCACAGAGTTCCAAGTTAATCAGGTAAATTATTATTCTTGCTTTTTTTCAACTTATGAACATAGTTTGATTATTTTGTAGTTAAAAAGTTTGGAAGCTAACATTATTAATTATGTGCTTTTGCTTGTATCCTTCGAGCAAAAGCAGAAGTGGGAAATATATGCCTACTTCAAGCAAAAGCAGTTGAATCTTTGCAGTATGGGCTTCTGCTATTTGTATTTGTTTTTCTCTTTAATGCTTTTTTCATTTTCATTTTCATTTTCAGGTATTTGTGCCTAGCAAGGATGGTACAAAAATTCCAATGTTCATAGTGGCCAAGAAGAATATACTTTTGAATGGATCACACCCGTGTCTATTATATGGGTATGGTGGATTTAACATCAGTCTTACGCCATCCTTTAGTGTCAGTCGTATTGTACTTAGTAGGCATCTAGGAGCTGTCTTCTGCATAGCAAACCTACGTGGTGGTGGAGAATATGGACAAGAATGGCATAAGGCTGGTTCACTTGCAAAAAAGCAGAATTGCTTTGATGACTTTATTTCAGCTGCAGAATATCTTGTATCTACTGGTTATACCCAGTCTAAAAAGTTGTGCATTGAAGGGGGAAGCAATGGTGGACTTCTTGTTGGGGTGTGCATAAATCAGGTACACAGCAATAGGTGCTTGCACCTCTGATTTGATTTTTTTTTTTTTTTTTTTGAATCAAGGAAATCCTCAATAACTGCAAAACTTATGGTGGCAGCGTCCTGATCTTTTTGGTTGTGCTCTGGCTCATGTTGGTGTAATGGACATGTTGAGGTTTCACAAGTTCACCATAGGTTGGTCTATATTTCATTGGTTCTACCATCTGTATTTGGAATTATTTATACCAATGCAATTAGTTTTGTTTTGTAGGTCATGCATGGACTTCTGATTATGGTTGTTCGGACAATGAAGAAGAGTTCCATTGGCTAATCAAGTAGGTGGATTCACATGACTAACAGTACTACATGCATATGCTTCAAGTTTTCTATTATCAAATGTTCTGCTGTCATCTTTTTTAAAAGCTGAGTTTTGTTGTTTCTCTTGGATCTTATGGCATTAGAAATAGCAAGTTCCTTTCACTCATGGATAAAAAATCTCTGGATCTCAAACCTTTGTTGTCCTGCAGAGTATTTCAAAGCTTTAATTAAAAAGACATTTAAGTTGTTATGGCTGCAGTGTACTCTAAATCTCCCTTGTAATGTTAGATTAAAAAAGCCTAAATAATGGGGTGTTATGGTCACAAAATTTCAACCATTATGTTGTATTATTATAATATAATAATTTTATGGTTTATTTATTTTTATTTATATTTTCATTATAATAATTTACTATACATATAATAAAGCTCAATAGTTGACCAATTTAGTTCCTAAAAATAATCTACTAGAATATAGTAATTCCCATGAAACTTACTCGTGGCATAACATGATAATGAGATTCTCATATTGTGGAATCCTCCATTTTTTAGGAATTGAGATTACTACTACATTACCTTTGGCTTTTGTTGCTTATCTCCCGACTGCCAAAAGGGGAGATTGGGGTTCAAATCCTCCTGGGTTGGGAACAGGGTAGGAGGGTTTGAGGGTAGGATCCTTTGTCTTTATCCCAATGGGAACATGTGGCTAGTGAAGATTGACCTCAAGTTTGTGTTGGACGTCTACCCACATTTCATCCTTCCATTAGATCTCTCTCCCTCTCTCTAAACTATTTGTTTGTCCATGTTTGTAGATCTTTTATAGTAGATGAAGAAGGAATGGTGCACAACCGAACCATTGTTCCCTTTTTGGGGCCTCGAAGAGAGGAGTATTTAAAAAAAATAAAAATATTGAAAAGATAAAAGGCAATGTTTGGAGAAAGGTAATCCTGTATGCATGCAGACAACACATATCTTTGCAAGTCTATGCAAGAGACTTATTCTAAAAACACATCTTTTCATTTTAAAAATTCACATATGAGACCCCCCGATCTGGAAACATGTATTCTTTGATTGTCCTTTTATTAGTATACATGAGGTATGTATTATTTTTTCTGTACATATATTTAATATTATATATTTAATTTAACATGTTTCATAATATTATTTTTATAACTAAATTGAGCTTAATTAAGTCAAGCTTGGTTTAACAATTATAAGATGACAAAGTTTGAGTTGAGCTTTGAGCTTTAAATTTTTAAGTCAAATTTGAATTCAAGTATTTCACTATGTCAACTCAATTTGACTCTATTCAGACTCCTTGACAACTGTATGCTCTCATCCCTTATTGGATCAGAAATTAAAATTGATTGTGTTTTCTTTGGCAATTCGAAGATTTTGTTTTATGTTTATTTTGGTGGTTTCATGTGTATGTTTCTTCTCCTGGTTTCTCAGCAAGTGGATGTTCTTGAAAATTTTGGCATCTTTAATCTCTCTCTCTCTCTCTCTAGGTACTCACCACTACACAATGTTCGAAGACCGTGGGAACAACCGTGGGAACAGACTCCTGATCAACCCTGCCAATATCCGCCTACCATGTTATTAACTGCTGATCATGATGACCGGGTTGTGCCATTGCACTCTTTGAAGTTTTTGGCTGTAAGTTTACATTTTTTTAATTGCCATTTGGATTCTTGTTATCTCTAAATTTTCTTGAATGCATACACATTTATTATCCATTTGTAGGCATTTTTATAGATGCCTAAATTTTGTTCAAATTGGCCGTTTCTATGTGGAAAAGGCAAAATCTGAATCCCATGTTTTTGATAGAATGTTTTGGGAAATCTTTAGATTTTTCTCCTACAAACCTAATGCTTGTTACTACTCTATTATATATATATATCCTTAATGACCTCAGTATATTTACTGCAAACTTTTTTTTTTTTCTAAGATCCACAAAAAAAAAATCTCCCTAGGTATTCTATCACATGTTTTTTTCTAGGTCAATAAAAATTATATGCAACTCTCTTCTTTTCCCTAAAATTTTTCATTAATTTTTTGAAAAGATAAATAGCTTCTGTTGATCTCTAAGGGCATAAAACCAAATTGATTTTCTGAAATTCTCGTTTCTAATCTTATTCTCTATTTATTACCGTTTCCTATAATTTCATCATATGGCTCATAATATATAGTTATACAATTTTGAAGATCGCTTTTGTTTTTGTATAAAGGTATTAACATATTTTTCCTCCATTCTTTCAATATTTTATTGATTTTTATAATAATGTTATAAAGATTAATTAATCAAATGTCTTCTTTATTTCCTAAACATTTTGAAACTTCAATTGGTATGTTATTTAGTCTTATAAATTTTCCACTTTTCAGTTTTTTAATGTCATATTAACTTCAAGAACTCTAATTTGATGAATAAATCTCCTATTTTTACTCTTTTTCTCATTTGTCACTTCCAAGTCAATCTTTCATTTTAGTTTTGAATATATAGCTTATCAAAGTATTTTCACCACCTCTCTTTTATTTCTTCATTTCTAATTAAGATATTATTGTTCTTGTCCCTGAATCTTAGCATTTGTATCGAGTTTAGTATATAAAGTATGATAGACTCTGTTAATTTCACTGATTGTCTTTTTTACATTTTTTATTTCTACAACTGTCATACTTTATACTAATTACTAAACATGCTTTGAAGTTAAAGTTAATTGCATGTTTTTAAGATCTCATTTTTGCTCACTTTTCATTTTTTATTTAAATATTCATACAAACAGACCCTGCAATATGTGCTGTGTACGAGCTTGGAGAATAGCCCTCAAACCAATCCAATCATTGGTCGCATCGAACGCAAGGCTGGACATGGAGCTGGACGTCCAACACAGAAAATGGTAATTTATTTTTATCATTTAATCTTTTCCTTTGTTTAGGAGCTTAGAATTTTAATTTGGATTTGAACTTATGAATTTAAACAAGGCAATTAATTACATACTGGATTTCATCTAAACTGAAATCCAAATCTTTTCCTGCATTTGTTTGATTTTGGATTTGGCTGTTCTGGTGCACAGATTGATGAAGCTGCAGACAGGTATAGCTTCATGGCCAAGATGTTGGGTGCTGCCTGGATTGGCTAAAAGGAGCTGAGGAGAGGCTGGAAATTATACTAACGCTCTCAACCATAATGAGAATTATAGCTTTTGGTGTATTTGTATTGCAATGTAATGGGATGCTTGTCCACAAATAATGTGAAAATTCTAGGTCAATCACAGAATCTGATATTAATTATAGCTTTTGGTGTACTTGTATTGCAATGTAATGGGATGCTTGTCCACAAATAATGTGAAAATTCTAGGTCAATCACAGAATCTGATATTTTTTTCCTCTTCCATGTTTACTGTACTGCTATAGGTGAGAGAAATGCCAAAGCTTAACCTGCAAAGAACTTGGTATAAACAGTTATTTATTTAGTCATTTTGGCCAAACGATTTTGATAAGCATACCACCATTTATATGAATTGAGGTGTTGATGAATTGCAAATTTGTTTACGTATTTCTTCCTTTATGCACATACATCCTGTTCATCTCTCTTGGTCCTAGTTAATTGTACTTCATTAATTAACAAGAATATATGATTTTTTTATTAACAGTTTTTGACAATACTTTGGGGTATGAAAAAGATCAATCATAATTACCAGTTGGAGGTCACTGGGCAGTGACTAGCTCGCTGAAAAAACATCTTACAAAAATACAATTATATCAAAAAAATAATATCAGTATTTTTCTTGCGATTCACAAATATACAGACTGGGTGGGCGAGTATGCGATTTAAATTAAAAAAAAAGAAAAAAAGAAAAAGAAAGTAGCCTAACAAAAGCCAGTCAAAAATCACTATTGTCACTTATCATGAAGATATTCTTGCCATATGCTTTTGGGACCACCCTACTCTTTTCTCCAAACATTCTCTTTTCTCCAAACAAAATGAAACATGAAGGTCACCCTCCCCCTCTGCAACCTCCACAAAACCCCATGGGAAGGAGAAAGGGTTGGAACCTGGAAGGTGGGGGGTGTCCTCTGTTGATCAAGTGCAGGAAGCTAAGCAAATACCAATGCATCTGTTCAGAAGCTAGCATTACAAGCAATGCATGAAGTTGTAGAACCTCATACCAAACAGAACTCAAGATCACATTTAGCACATGGTAGCATCATTTAGCTGGAAAACTATCCATTTTCACATCCGTAACGTCAAGTTGTAGTATCTCTGCTCTGCATCCTAGAATTGAACCAATGCTGCAAATAATAGAAAAATTATGCTGTTCAGTCAATGAAAGAAGAACATGAAGAGAGAGGGAGAAAGGATAACAGGGAGATGAACTGAATCTCTCTATCTTTCCTCAACTAATATGTTGCATATTTAGATAGTAGGCCTGTTGATGGCTACATCAATATGACAACTTCCTAGCCGAGCTATTGAAATTGAACAGAGCTACCTAAATACCAAACACCCAGAACATGGATGTTTCAATATAGGAAATTAAACCCCTAGAAGAAAACAGGCTATTGAGACCTAACCAATGACTCATAAAACTGTTCTCTTCCCATCTCTCTCTCAAATTTTGAATGTAGTCTCTTCCTATATCTCGTTGAAAAAGGAATATGTAACCAAAAGAAGGTAGAGAAGTTGGAACAGAAATGCCCCAGAATCTACTGAATGAAAGAACTGTTCCATACTTGGGATGAGTGCGCCCAAGATCCCCATGAACAAATTCCTTGATATAAGTTCCAGCCTGCGTTTCAAAGATCATCATTAAAATTTTTATCATTCACATCATTAAGCAAAATAAAAAAACTTACACTTCGATAAGATTCGTGAACAGATCAAGCAACCATTCCTTCATTGCATACCACTTGCACATAACAGGAAGGTAGCACTAATACAATTGCATACATATGCTATGCCACTTTCAATTGTTTTTTATTGTTAGTGTTTTACCTGAGTGCATAGATGCAAGAGAAAATATTGAGAACTTCCAGCAATCCTCTCAATTTTCATCCTAAAAAATTTGAACACAAATCTGATCAGACATTCAAAAGCATAAAAATAAGAATGGAGCTAAAATAATGTCATGCTACACGAAGGCAAGCACACCAACCAATGTATGATCTTTTGACGTTCTAACGGACTTCGACGGTGTAGCACCCTTATGGGGGTTCTCTGCAAAATTCCCTGTGCAAAACAGAAAAGAGTCATGTAGAATTTCATCCAGGAAATGAGAAATGGCCAAATTTATTTCTGTTATAAACATCTATTTCTGTTATAAACAAATTTAGTGTGAACACTAATACTAGAAATAAAAACTGCTCAGAAACTTCTCCTGTAAAAACTCAACAGAACAACTAAGTCTTTCAAGATATTGTGCTGGACAGATGTGATGCTTATGCAAAAAAAAAATGAGGAAGTTCTCACTCCACAAAAGGCTAAAGGAACTTTTGATTGATGATCCTGTAAAGGAGTCTGAATCCACGTACATTTTCCGAGGGCCTCCAACTCCCGCACCATTCTATTGCCCTCAGTCTCTTAATGATTTATATTGCAAATTTGATTTCTTAGGAAGCTTGATTTATAAAACAAGAGAGATGGTTCACAAGAGGAAGATTCTCGGATAAAGAAAGTTGGTGGTGGGATTAAAATGTCCAAAAAGTTGTAAAGACAAGACAAGCAGAAATATGAAAAACTTTGAAAAGTTTAAAGAGACTGAACATATGCAGAAAAGGCCGTTTGTGAAGCTAAACATAGATCATCTAATAATTTTTATACTAGATTTGATACAAAAGACAGGAAAAGAAACATATTTAAACTTGCTAGAGCTAGAAAAAGAAAGAGTAAGGACTTAGGTCATGTAAAATATATAAAAAGTGAGGATGATATTATCTTGGTTAAGGAAGAAAACATAAAAGAAAAATGGCGAATAACTTTACTACGCTATTTCATGAAAACCAAATAAAAGACTTAAACTTAGAATTGATAAATGACAAATAAGGAAAGAGCTAAAAATATGAGATCTATCCGCAAAATTAAAGTTAATAAAGTTCAGCTTGCATTATAAAAGATGAAAAATGGGAAAACTATAGGACCAGATAAAATCCCAATTTAAGTTTGGAAATGCCTAATAATGGAATTATAAGGTTAACAAATTTATTTAATACAATTATAAAAACTAAGAAAAATTACCAAACAAATGGAGTAAAAGCACTTTAATAACTAAATACAAAAATAAAAGAGATATTCAAAATTATAATAACTATCGTAGAATTAAACTTTTAAATCATACAATGAAACTATTGGCAACTGGGCAAGGATGGTTGAACAAAGATTAAGGTTAGAATTGCAGACCTCAAAAAATAAATTTCGTTTTATGCCTAAAAGATCTACTATTGAAGTTATATATCTTTTAAGAAGATTAATAAGAATGTTTAAGGAAAAGAAGAGGAACTTGTATACAATATTTATTGACTTTGAAAAAATGTATGGTAGGGTACCTAAAGAAGTTTTATCATAGGTTTTAGAGAGAAAAAAAAAAGGTATATGTAGTAGGTATATTGATTTCATTAAGGATATATGTATGGTGGAGTAATGACTAGCATTCAGGCTGTTGAGTAATTAGGTAAAATGGATGACCTAAACTCAAAGATAGGTCTCTCCCTCTATTTATAATATATGTAAGTATAATGGGAATGACCATAATACCCTTACTAACTTTCTAAAACCATTAACACCCCCTCAAGCTAAAGCATATATATATATCATATGATTCTAGCTTGTTGCAAAAGAATTTCACACCAACACCTCCCAAGGATTTAGTGAACAAATCAGCAAGTTGAAACTCAAGACTCCATATGAGTGGTCGTAATGAACTTTTGTACAAGTTTCTCTCAAATAAAGTCACAATTAACTTCAATGTGTTTTGTCCGTTCATGGAAGACAGGGTTGGAGGCTATGAATAGCAACTCGATTATCAGACATCAACTCCATAGGCTGAGAATGTGGAAAACCTAGTTCTTTCAACATGTTCTTCAGCCAAACAAGTTCACATGTAGTGTGCACCATAGCCCTAGACCCTGACTCAGCACTCGACCTAGCAACCATAGTTTGTTTCTTACTTTTCCAAGACACCAAATTACCATCAACAAAGATACAATACTCGGTTGTGGATCTTCAATCGGATGGTGATCCAACCCAATTTGCATCTATATATCCTTGAATATGAGTGTCACCCTATCCTGATATAAGAGACCTCTCCCTAGTGCACCTTTGAGATATCTCAAAATGTGAATTACTGCATCCCAATGATTTGTTTTCGGGGAATCGAAAAACTAACTCACAACAATTGTTGCGAAGGATATATCTAATTGAGTGACTGAGATAATTCAACTTTCCAAAAAGTCTCCGGTTCCAACCTGGGTTAGGCAAAAAATCACCCATATATAACATTAACTTGCTATTGGGAACCATAGGTGTATCAAATGATTTGGATCCCAACAGCCCTGTCACATCTAAAAGATCAAGAACATACTTGCTCTGTGACAAGACAATTTCCATACAAGATCTCGATACTTCTATTATACCCAAGAAGTACTTCAATTGTCCTAAGTCTTTGGTCTAAAACTTACTTCGTAGAAAAAGCTTTAGGTTCTAGATGCCATGATCATCATCACCAGTAATCACAATGTCATCCACATATACTATAAGCAAAATACTGCTCGATGGAGTATGATGATAAAATACAAAGTGATCTATTGCACACCGATGAAGGCCAAACTCAAGTACTACAACACTAAAACGACCAAAACATGCTCTTGGAGATTGTTTTAATCCATACAATGACCTCTTGAGCCAACAAACTAAGCCTGACTCCCCCTGAGCAACAAACCCAAGGGGTTGCTCCATACATACCTCCTTATGAAGATCACCATGTAGGAAAACATTCTTCACATCTAGCTAATGTAGAGGCCAATGACAAGTGGTGGCTAAAGAAATGAACAAATATACTGAGGCAAGTTTAGCAACTAGGGAGAATGTAGCTGAATAATCCAAACCATACACCTGAGTATAACCCTTAGCAACAAAGCGGGCCTTCAGACGAGCCACAGTACCATTAGGATTGACTTTCGCATTGTAAACCCAGTGACAACCAACCACAGATTTATCAAGAGAAAGAGGTACCAAATTCCAAGTATCATTATCATGTAGTGCACTCATCTCTTCAACCATTGTCGTCCTCCACCTAGAATGGGATAGGGCTTCAGAAATAAATCTTGTAAGAGCAATAGAAAATAGAGTACTAACAAAACAGTAATAAAAGGGTGACAAGAAATCATAAAAAACAAAATTAGAGATAGGATGTTGGCTACAAGTGCATTTACCTTTTCGAACAACTATTGGAAGACCAACATCACGAGAAATAAGATCATCCGACGAGGGAACTAGAGGCACAATAATAGAAGCTGGAGGAGGAACTTCCCCCTTGAGTCACCATGTGTATACCTACAAATTGGGATGATCCAAGTGATGAGAAGGACTCAAATTGGATGAAGATGTAGGAGGATTGGGCATAGATACTAGGTTTGGATGTGGAAGGCAAGGCAGAGGAAGGGACTCATCAAGATCAACAAAACTCAAGGAATCAGAGTAGTATGGTGTAGACTAAAAAAAGGTGACATCAGCAGCGACAGACACAAAGAATCGATGTAAAGTAGGACTACAACATCTCTATCCCTTTTGAGTATAGGAATAGCCCCAAAAAATACATTTGATAGCACAAGGATCCAACTTATCCATTCTTGGAGATAACTGATGGACAAAGGACACGCAACCAAATATACAAGGAGGAAGCGAGAACAAAGGAGCCTTATGAAAGATGACTAAATATGGAATTTTACCACCAAGAACAGAGGATGGCATTTTATTGATGAGGGAGCAAACTATGAGTACAACATCACTCCAAAAGACTTTGGGGACATTCATTTGATACAATAGGGTACGAATGACTTCAAGAATATGTCTATTTTTTTGCTCTGCAAGAGGATTGATGGATCATACCAAAGTTTGTCGTATAAAGTACTAAATTGGGTATTGAAGTACTAGCATTACCACATGTCAAATTGAGTCTTTATTTGAAAACAAAAGCACAAAAGATATCAAACAACTCAGAACAATCTTTCATTAAATATAACCAAGTCATCCTAGAGCAGTCATCAACAAATGTAACAAAGTACCAAAACCCCAACTTCGATGTCACACGACTAGTACCCCAAATATTAGAATGAACAAGCATGAAAGGACTAACCACCCGTTTGTCGACCTAGGGAGCAAAAGGAACACGATGATGCTTGCCCAATTAACAAGACACACACACAAGATTAGACACAGATTCTCAATGTAGGAATTAGCTATTTCAACTTGTCCGAGGACGGGTGACCAAGATGACAATCGATTTGATGTGGTATAGCTGTGACTGTGCAGGCAATGGGCGGAGAAGGCGACTCAAATTAGTAGAGTCCACGAGCCTCAAGTCCTGTGCCAATTGTCTTTCCCGTCTTCAGATCCTGAATAACCATAGAATCAGGAAGGAATGTGATAGAACAATTTAGTGACTTTGTAAGCTTACTGACATAAGATTGAAAGGAGATTTAGGAACGTATAAAGCAGAAGAAAAGAGAGATAGAAGGAGTAGGATTTACTGTTCCTATCTCCTTAACAAAATAGTGGATCCATTAGCAAGGGTAACTTGAGGGAGATTTTTAGGATATTGGAGATAAGAAAAGAAGTTGGTTGCTCCTGTTATATGATCAGTGGCAGCAAAATTGATAATCCAAGGACTAGTAGGAATGATACCAGATGACATGCAGACTGTAGAATTATCTTTCTGGGTAAAGGAAGCAATGTGATAAGATGCTTGTTGAGACAATTGATACTATAGAAACCTCGAATACTCCTCTGATATAGTCACAGTATGCAATTCACTCAAACAAGTGACTAATGAAGGAATCATACTTTGGGATTTGCAAATGCCAACCCAACATTCACAAACTTAGACCAATGATCATAAGATTAATTGTTGGAACAATTGGAACAACCACTAAAACTACCATGAACAAATCACCAACAACCTCAGATGGAGCCCCAAGAAAGCAACACTTCCACAGCCTCACAAAAAGAAAAAAGAAAAAAGAAAAACATCTTATGAGCACTCCCACTGCCCCAAGAAGGTCACCAATGACCGTTGCTAACACCGAAAAACAACTAACGAATTACTATGAGTGCATTGTCACAACAAAGATTGGATCTTGGAGCAAAAACACATGCCCAACAGCTTGATATTTTGGTATATGGAAGGAATTAGAATAGTGAATAAAAAAACACAGCAAATCCAACTGTTTCAGACCCAATAAACTCATTAACAATTGATAAACAGCTTCACGAACTGCCACGGACGAGGTGACCAACTCACTGATGGATATAGCACTGCCATAGCCTCACAACTGAACATATGAATGCTGCCATGCCTCCGAAAATTCACAAAGAAGCTTTCACAAGCCTTGAACAAACATTAACGGAATGTTGCGAGTGCATAGTTGGAAAAGGTTGAATTTTTTAGCAAAAAAACTGATCTAACAGCTTGATTATATAGTCTAGAGAAGGAATTAGAGCATGGCAGAGGGAGGGGAAAAAAAAAGATGGCTGGAAATTCACTCACGTGCTGGCACGTGGGGCCGGCCCTTCGGGCATTTGGCCGGCACATGGGGGCTCCTCCAGAGATGGGCTTTTTTGGGGTGAGCCATCCCGCAGGGGGGGGGGGGGGGGGGTTCTATTTGTGGGTGTGTGGTTAGTTTTGTGAAAATAATATGGGATGGAGGTGAATCTAGGAAGGACAGCCTCAGGAATGGTGTTCTCCTGCGACAGCTGAGGAGACCATGTTGAGTAATTGGGTAAAATGGAAGACTAGCTCAATGATAGGTTTCTCCCTCTATTTATAATATATTTAAGTATAATAGGAATGACCATAATACTCTTACTAACTCACACTTATTACTAAAAAAACTCTAACATAATAATAATAATAATAATAATAATAATGCTAAAAGACTAAATAACCATTAACAAGGACTACAAGTGGAGAGACTAGGGAATTTCCAATCACAATAGGTGTACATCAAGGATGTCTTTGGGCTCTTATCTTTTTGCTTTAGTTATGGATGAATTTATTAGGGATATCCAAAATGAAGTTTCATGGTGTATGTTGTTTGCAGATGATATTATCTTGATTGATGAAACTATGAGTGGAGTAAAATCTAAGTTAGAATTATAGAGAGAAACTTTAGAATTTGGAAGCTTTAGGATAAGTACAAATAAGAAAAAATATATGAAATGTAATTTCAGTCATAGTAGGCAAAGTATTGGAAACAAAGTTAAACTTGATGATGAAGAAATCAATAGCACTCGTAGATTTCAATACCTTGGATTTATTATGCAAGCTAAAATAGAAATTGAAGATGTAATGCATAGAGTTAAAGCAAGTTGAATAAAATGGAGAAGTACTTCGAGTGTGCTATGTGATTGTAGAATACCGTTAAAATTAAAAGAGAAGTTCTATAGGACAGTTGTAAGTCTAGTTATGCTATATGGATCTGAATGTTATGCAACTAAGAAACAACATATTCAAAAAGTAAATGCTAAGATGGAAGAGTGGTATAACATCAAAAGATAAATTAAGGAATGATTATATTCGCAGTAAGTCAAACATAACTCCGGCACAAGCTAAGATAAGGGAGGGCCGCTTAGGTGGTTTGGGCACCCGCAACGTAGGCCAAATAGTGCGCTAGTGAGGAAGAGTGAATTAGTTACTTTGAAGGGCAATGGAAGGGGTAGGGGTAGACTTAAAATAACTTGGAATGAGATAGTGAGTAAGGATTTAATAGTCCTAAATCTGTTGAAAGAAATTGCCCATGATCACATAAATTGACAGTAAAGGATTCATGTAGCCCACCCCACCTAGTGGGACTTAAGGCTTGGTTTGTTGTTATTGTTGTTGCTGTACTTCACTTTTTTTCAAAAGACACATACACATAATTGCAGTAACTATTCCATAGACATGTGCCGATAAGGGTGCTAGTTGGCTAACCATCATTGAGATGGTCAATCAATCACCTTCCCTAGGCACAATTGTACTCCTAAACTCAATCTCTGATTGTTTTTTACATTTAAGGTTTTTATTTATTTTCCTTTTCTTGAAAAAAAAGGTGGTGACTCTGTGTTTTGTGATTTGTTTTTTTTACCCCTAGTTTTCATGTTCGGTGATTGCCTTCCATCCCTCCCTTCATCAGCATCTTGAGTAGAATTTGGCGTCAACAATAGTAGAAGGGGTATTCCAAAAAATTCCTTGATAAGAGATTTGGAGATGATGATTGATGAGGGCATCTTTGTAACAAGTCAAACTGCAGATGGAAGGAAAGGCAAGTCTAAGGTTCCTATCGTCACGCCAAAAATAAACATTGGCCCCATTCCCACTTGAAATCTAACATATTGGAAAAAATTATCCCATCCTTTCCTTTCCTGATATTTTCCAAAATTCCCTCTCCATAGGGTCCTCTACTAGTATGTGTTATCCATCCACTATGCACGAGCCCATATTTAGAAGCTATGGTTTCCCACCAAAAGTTGTCTCTCTCTTTCATGAACCTCCACAACCATTTCCCAAGGAGGGGTTTCAGACCTAGACCTTCTGAACATATGAGTTATTTAACCACTCCCTATTTAACAAGGTGATATTTAAACTCTTCCCTAAGATTTCCCAAAGAAATCTTCTCTATATTCCCTCCAATCTCCTAGCAAATAACAATTGAAGCTGATAAGGGTAGAAGGGGCCTGAAAAGACTGGTATATTAACCAAATATGTTTATTACATGTATTTTTAATGCATGTATTTTATTAGGAAGATGTTCAATACACACATAATATTACAACTATTGCACCACATACACAACATGGACATATTTAATTTATAATATATCAGCTCTAGAATTTACATTGTTATCTAACAAGTTTCATAAAAGAATATGTTAAATGCAAATATTATATTACAACTATTACACCTCATACACAACATGTGTGTGTGTGTGTGTATATATATATAAATATTTAATTTGTAAAATATTAGCCCTAGAACTTACATTGTTATGTCTATATATATATATATATATATATATATATATATATATATATATATATATATTTCATGCTTTACTACCAATTATCATTGATTTTTATGATCAAAATGAAAATTGATATCGAAATTAAAATTTCTGTTGAAAGTTCCATACTTTTGGAGCTCCAAGTAGTTGAAATCGAAATTTAGGACCCTGTGAGTGATGGATGTATTCTTTCTTAATTCAATAATAGAACTTTCCTAAAGCATAGGATTGAGCACAAAACTCAACCAAGGGTAATAAGAAAGAGGAAATAATCACCATGTCCTTCAATGAGGATATAGTCCGCAAATCTTCATCCTTAAGCGGGCGAGAAATCCACACTACTGCAGCATATTGCTTCTGCGTGAAAAATATAAGATGATATAGAGGACTAACATTCAATAAGTTCTCTCAAAGAAAACCAGAAAAATATAGCAACTGCAAAATTCAGATGGCAATTTAAACAGATAACAAAATTCACCTGCTTCTCTGCTTCTCCTTCATGCATCAGGCTCCAACCTTCGCTGCCCATGACCCTCAGATGTTTTACCTTAACCTGCAGAGTGTTCGTGCAGCAAATCATGATCATTCAAAGTCACAATGAAAAAGCAACAAAACAATTAACTTCTCCATTTAGACTTACTAATTTTTTATCATGATGAAAAATCAACAAAACAATTAACTTCTCCATTTAGACTTACTAATTTATTCTCCAAATTGTTTATTTTCCTTTCCATATCTTTTATGAACACCTCAGATGGGATGTCTCGTGCGTTTTGTATCTCTAGTAGGAATGGTCGACCAGGGCCCAGCATTCTAACCTAAAATCAGTAGTTCCATCAATCAAAATAGCATTTATTAAATCCAGGCTAAAATCCAGACTTGCAGTCAGAAACCATGTTGATAGTACATCAATATCTTCTCTACCAGCAGCATGAAACTTGTAATTATCACCACGACACATAGGAAGAATATTGCTCCCAATTATCTCCTGCAAAGTAAGCATGTTAAACCATTAAATTTTCACCCATCATTCTTGACCCACAATTAGAATAAAAACATCAACAGACTAAAAAGATTAGACCGTACTTCAACAGATGCTTCACCCATTCTTTCATCTTCAATGACCCAACGTGTCTGACTCACATTTCTTGAGTACTGCAGTAAGAGTTGCAGCAATGAATTAAAAGTTGCACCTGCACAAAGTTACACTTGCATACTTCCTCTTTAACTATCAGTTAGAGCTAACAAAATTAGCTTCACTATACCATACACAGTTCCACAACATATGTATTGTGAATACATCATGCTAGATCTACTTGCTGGAAAAACATTATACGCCGCCTAAAAACCAGAGAACATACACATGAAAAATTCAATAGTGAATTAAATAATATTATTTCAAGTACCTACGAATTTTGATTGCAAAAAATCGCATTGCATATCTTTCATTTAGTGTATCCATTATAGTAAATCTACAACAATAATTTGTGGGCACATGAGTGGAAAACCATAAATTGGATGGTAATATACCTCAACACCAAAAAGATAAGAAATTGAAAAGAAATTTCATGTGCCCATACTGCATCAATTCCCTAGAACGCACTTCTTGTATACACAAATTTCTAATCCAAAATCAAACAAACTAAATTGCTACATCGAAAATTCAAATTTAGAACAACAAATCCTATTATTAGATCACCTTGAACTTTGATCAAAAGCCAAAACATCTAGATCTTGAATGAACAAAATGTGGCATCAGTAGAACTGCCAATGCAAAGGACAAAGTCTCCGGAGAACCCAAACCTGTCCTAGCATGTCTTTTGAAAAGAAGTGAGGACCTAAAGTAGCCAACAAGTGTACAATAGCCCTTTGCTCACAATGGCTTGACGTTAATTACAAAACTACCAGTGTCCCTATTGGTGCCTTTGGACTGAAATAAACCAACATTCCATTCTTCTATGTTACTTATTCGAGGTGTAAAGAGAGTCCTTAGCACAGCCATTGATCACTAGTGTATGGTAAGGATTTCTAAGCTTTGGATGCACTATCACACACGGATGTAAATTATCATGGTCAACTATCACGGTTCCACATTGTATGAAAACTAGGGAGATCTTGGGCTTATAAGGATGGTTTGGCCCCAATAATAAGAGGCACCTTCTATAGGACAAATTTGGAGGCCAGTAGGACAAAGTGGACAATATAATACTGAAGTTGGGCCAAGACTGTTACATTTGGTATCAAAGCTACCCTGAGGGTACTATCATCTGGGTGGATCTTACATAGAGGTGTGGGTCACTCTAACAAGGATTAAAGATCAGATGGTGAGCATGTGGCGGTCCCATATCGAATGTGTACAAGGGAGATTTTGGGCTTATAAGAATGGTTCAACCCCAACTATGAGAGGCACCTTTTATATAATAAATCCAAGAGGCTAGTGGGCCAAAGCGGATACTACCTCACCATTGGGCCACGACCGTTACAAACATACACAAAGCAAGTGGTTAGCACCAACCTTTTTGGTGAACCACACACTTCATGAAGTATAGGTATTCTTTAGAAGGAAAAATCATAACTCACTCACCTTAGTGTATTTGAGGGTGCTATGCTTTACAAAATGCAACAAGAAGAATTCACATGTTTACTGTGCCTTTTGTTTTTGTGGGGGGGGGGGGGGGGGCGCGATATGATAAACAAGCATTAATTGTATGTGAATGTTCAATTTTCCATAATTAAGACATATGTCATGGTCAATTCCTAACAACAAAGAAGGATCCAACCAAAACATTGAGACCAAGATTTCCCAAGTCAAATAAGCAACATGAAATCCAATTGTAGTGGAAGCCTAGGGTGAACCCACTTTTGGATAGGCCTTACTGTAAGAGACTATGATGTGGTGTGAGCTTAGCGTGGTCAATCCATGTATGAGGCCTAAGATGGTTAGCCTTTACTCCAAGAGATCAGGTCGTCGTGCGAATAGATAAGATTTTACCTACAAATGATCATGCCAAGATGCACAGCTGCAGAGGTAAATGGTGAGCTAGCATATCCTTTACCCTTTGTTCGGGAGCAGGGCATTGGGACCTTGGTTTTTGATTCATGTAAATTTGAAAAAACATAAAAAATAGTATTGAGTTTCTCCCAAATCCACAAAAATTCAAATCCAAGTCTCAAAATCCATGCTCCCAAACACTACCTTAAAGTCCCCATAGTGACAACTAGCTCTTAACCACCTCTGTAATATCGAAAATGATGGCAATAGCATATATAATTGGCTGTAATTATGCATTGACAACAAAAAAATAAAAAGACACAATCATCAAGTAATAATAAAGTGGGCATAATTTGTGCAGTTAGGATTGAAGACTGCAGCTCAAAAGACTTGTATCTGGATTAGTAGCTCGAGAAGAGAAACTACTAAAACTGTCAGTCATCTCTAGTAATAAGTTCGGCCAAGAAGGAAGTATGCACATCCATGTGTCAATTTAAATGTCCTGTACAATGAGCAAATACTTTAATGGGTCAAAAGCTGACAAACAAAAGAATACAATAACTAAAGGAAGAGAAAATTATACATCGATGGAATTAGATGAAGATGGAAGTGAAAATAGAGAGGGGAATGAAGATTAGATTTTTTTTTTTTAATATAAAAAAAAGTGTCATGCCTAGATAGACCAGAGGGAGGGTTGAAAGCCAAGGTTTATGTAAAGAGAAGCATACTGTGAGCATACATATGCATATAAAATGTATTTTATAAACTATATGTGTAAGGAATGACCAGATTGCAGGGTTTGCAATTTTAACTCAGATTCCTGCAGTTGTCACTTGCCAGGGTTCTCCGCAAGTTTCCTCTTAAAGCATTCACTGGTTTCACTTAAATCACCTTGCACCACCACTGCTGCCTCCACCATCTCTCCAATTATACCATATTTCATATTGGCAAGAATCACCAAAAAAAAACCCCATATTTCATATTGGCAAGAATCACCAAAAAAAAACCTTGTGCAGTCCTTATCAGATCTGAATGCACCAACAACAACTCAAATCACATGTGAATCATCTCGATTTCCAGATTAGTAGAAGCATTTGAATCAAGCCTACCCTAGTCCCTAGAAAATCACTTCTTGATTTTCGAATTTGTATCATGCCATTACTGGTGTCATCTCCAGCATCCAAAGAATTGTAGTTGGAGTCATCTCCAGCATCCAAAGAGTTAACCGGATCAATCATGACCTTGATCACATGTGAGAGAGAAGAAAGAAAAAGAGACTTGGAAGACCCGGAGTGTACTCCGATGCCTAAGTTAGGAAATCCAAAAGGATTTTGAAGGTTGCAACAGTATGAAAGTGGGTAAAAGTGTGATGTCATACTTCTCCTAGGAATGCCCCTTTTATAGGCGTGTGAGCTCTTTACTCATCAATGTGGAATCAATGAGATATGGGGGTTACCATTGATCTGAAGGGTCTTTATTAAGGGGAATTGAATGTGGCATTATTCCCCTTTCTCCAATTAATTGATATCATTAATTGCCTTTGAACCTTGATATTTGTGATTCTATTTTCAGTCCATTGTAAGTCAAGGCTAGAATTTTTGTGTCATATTTGTCAACCCCCACTCTCGAGCCTTAGAATTACCTTTCTTTGGCTTGGGAGTAGCATATGTTCAAACTAAATTCTCTTATCATGTTTTAACATTCGATTCAGAGAGCTGTTTAGACAAGCTGTCGAGTCATTTGGTCACGTAACTGAGCTTTTGAGTGGTATATGTTCTAGACAACCCACGGGATCATTAGTCATGGCTGCCAAGCCGTTTGGGAGACAATCAAAGGCAACGAGCCAAAAAGCCCTTGCTCAAGCTGATTCCCCCATACTTGGTTCCATCCGAGCTACTTACGGTAATAGTTGAGCCAATTGTTGGCTCTACTGAGCCGAAGCCTCTTGCTGAGTTGATTTTCTTCTGCGACAGTTCAATCCAAGCCAGATACTGTGTTCAATGGCTAACCAAGCCTATTTTCTTCATCAGTAGCTCAACCAAGCCGGTTTGCTAGAAAATGGCTCAATCCAAGCCGAATACCGCATTCAATGGCTCAACTGGTCTGATTTTCTTCTTCAACTGCTCAACCAAGCCGGTTTGCTAAAACATGGCTCTGCTTAATCCGGATACGCGCTCAATGGCTCTTACTTTCAACTAATTTTTGCTCTTCTGACATAAATATGGGTTCGACTGAACTTGAAGAGCTGATCACTACCAAGAATAAAAAGAGGGAAATAAGTTTAATCCAATCCATACAAAACAAAAAGGATGAGGACCAAGGGGTACGGGACTCAATCTACAGGAAACAAGGTTTTGTTCTTTCAACAGCTCAGCATAGGGAATAATTCCCTAACAAGCACCCTGTTGGATTTCCTTAATAATGGTTTGTTCTTCACACGTAATGTTGAGGAGTAAATGGCACTGGGGAGTTGAGCAAAGATAGTAAAGATAGATTGTTAGACGAAGGTACAACACTAAGAAAAAAAAACAGAATGAAAGGGAAAAGGACAATCACCATCAAGAGGTGTTGACCAAGTTGACCTCCGTGAAACTTCAGCTCTCCAGAAACGAAAGAAAAAATATGTTCTTCTAGTAATTGATAGTAGAGGAACTGAAAAAGAAGAGTTCACATCCAATATGGCAGTTAAAAATAGAAGACTTCCTTTTTGGTGGAATGCCTTCTCATTTGATAGCAGACCCTTAATAACCTAACAGATGGCTGGTAACCTCTATGAATAAGTGGCAAAGCAAATAGGGTCAAATATGAATTGGGGGCTAATTGACCAGGGGATAATAAAATTGCAGAACCTCAGATATGAAGGATGGAAAGGCAGCCTAAGTCCAGCCTCAAAATAATAGGTGTATAGACAGACATATCTCGCCCGGACCTGGCTGGAGAGCAGATTCAGCACTAGAGGGCAGCCAAAACCATATGGAATCTGGGATGAAGTACTAGGTGTACAGATAATTTAACTCTTCCTGAGTCAAATGGGACTCGGCATTCACCATACCAATTACAGTAGAAGACTGGGCCTCAGAAGGCTCCATTGTAGGAGAAGAGATGTGTTGCTTATCTACAAATAAATAAAGGTGGGGGGAGGAGGGAGCAGCAAGAACAAAATCAATATCCTGAGCCGATAAATAGAATAAAAAATAAAGATCACTCAAAGAATACATTCAAAGATGCAAAGAACATTCGAGGAACATTCAAAGAGCACTCAAAGAACTTTCAAAGAATATTCAAACACATAGATATTCAAACAACATTCAAGGGAACATTCAAGAAATTCTCCATGGATATTCAAGCATGTAAAGGGCAGAAATTAAAATTAAAACATTCAAGGCATGCTTCAAAGCAAAACTCAAAAGAACTAGAGAAGTAAAGGGAAGAACAAGAGACCTTCTTCCAAGTGTGAAGAATGAGAGGGTGGGCGGTAAGGAAGAGTTGCTCATAAGAGGAGTGAGGGTGTGGAGAAGGAAATTAAAAAAGGCACAAATTGCGAGGCATTTAAGGATGCACAATTTACTTCGAAAATTCCCCCAAAAAGGATAACATGTTCATACTAAAATATGACCCAACTGATAAGCACTGCTCATGAGGCCAAAAGTGTCCATTTGATGAGCATTGCTCATGAGGCACCAAAGAGGTCAAAAGTGTCTATCTGATGAGCATTGCTTATGAGACACCAAAGAGGTGAGCACATGGCCCAACTAATGAGCACTACTCATGAGGCCAAAGGAGCACATCTAATGAAACCTACTCATGAGACCCCAAAGAGGTAAGTCCTACTTAACAAAATATGGCCCAACTGATAAGCAATGCTCATGAGGCCCAAAGCGCCCATGATAAGCATTGCTCATGAGGCACTAAAGAGAGGCCCAAAGCGCCCATGATAAGCATCGCTCATGAGGCACTAAAGAGGCAAGCGTTGCTCACCAAAATATGGCCCAACTAATAAGCACCACTCATGAGGCCTAAAATGCCCATCTAATGAGCACCGCTCCGATAAGCTCCATTTACAAAGCCAAAAGGTCAAAGAGATAACTTGACAGAAATTTGCTCGGCCACGACCTACTCAGCTAAAGGCAATAATCACATCTGCTCAACTAGTGACCAAACATTTGCTCAGCCAAGAGTTACTCGGCTGAAATATACATTGATGGATGCACTTAACTTCGTAGGAAACTCAAGGAATAGAAAGGCGGCTCAGATTGAGCCAAAAGAGAAGCCAATCAACTCAGACAGAACCATTTTGTAGCAAACCAACTCAATTGAGTCGCTGAAGAAGTGAGTCGACAAGAGCCATTAAAAGCACTATCCAGCTCAGACAAAGTCATGTTCTAGCAAACTGGCTCGGTTAAGCTACTACAGAAAAAAAATTAGCTTGATAAGAGCCATTTGAACGCGCTATCTGGCTCGGGAAAAGAGCCATGTTCTAGCAAACCATCTTGGTTGAGCTGCTGAAAGAAAATCAGCTTAGTTGAACCATTGAATGCAGTATCCAGCTCGAATTGAGCAAGTTACTAGCAAACTAACTTGATTGAGCCACTGAAGAAGAAAATCAGCTTGGTTGAGCCATTGAACATGGTATCCGGCTCTGAGTTATTTACTAGCAAATTGGCTCGGATTGATTCTTCGAAGAAGAAAATTGGCTTGGCAAGAGGCTTTGGCTCGGTAGAGCCAACAATTAGCTTAACCCTTACTTTAAGCGGCTCAAATGGCCAATTGTGGGGCAATCGACTTTGGAAAGGGGCTCATTGGCATTAGTTGTCTCCCAAATGGCTTAGCAGCCATGATGGATGATCCCATGGCTCATCCAGAACATAAACCACTCAAAGGCTCAGTTACGTTACCAAAAGACTCGACAGCTTGTCTAAACAACTCAATGGATCAATGTTAAAACATGAAATGAGAATTTAGTGTAAACATATGCTACTCCCAAGCCAAAGAAAGCTATTTTATAGCTCGAGAGAGGGGGGCAACTAATATGGCCCAAAAATTCTAAAATTAACTTATAATGGACAAAAAAGTAAATCACCAATATCAAGGGTCAAAGGCAATTAATGATACCAATCAATTGGAGACATGGTGATAATGTGACATTCAATTCTCTCTAATAAAGACCCTTTAGGTCAATGATAACCCCCATATCTCATTGATTCCACATTAATGAGGTATGAATTGGAAAGAATTTATACACCTATAAAAGGGGCATTCTCGGGAGGGGTAAGGCATCACACTTTTACCCACTTTCATACTATTGCAACCTTCAAATCCATCCGGATTCCCTAACTTAGGCATTGGAGTGATCCCCCAAAGTACACCTTGGGTCCTCCAAGCCTCTTTTTCTTTCTTCTCTCTTATAGGTGATCAGGGTCATGATCGATCCGGTAAACCCAACCAAATTTCAGCAGCAATAATTGGAATCCATTTGTTGCTGGAAATTCAACCTTTGGGGGAGCCTATCACTAGAGTCCTTTCTATGTGTCATCTTGACACGATCATTGCCAAGCTAGTAAGCTCCCATCATCAAAGATCAAAACCTTAACCAGCCCTCTCCTGAATTTCAGTTTGCCCCCTGAATAGCCATCTACTTCTTATCAAGTCAGAGACCCATATTCAGCCCATATAAATGCAGCCCATCGACCATACAAATTGACCCAGGCCCACATCCCCAACCAATTATTCTTGTTTTATGCATGCCAAGGCCTTTCTTTACCCAAACCAAATTTCTTTACTCGAGCCACTGGGAACCATCTTCCCCAACCAAACCCAATTTTCTTCAATCCAACCAATATCCTGACTAGTTAAAATAAAAATAAAAATAAAATAAAATAAAATAAAAGCACAAGGCAAGAAAATGGCAATTTCCTTCACCTATGCAATGGAAGTTCGATGATAGGATGAATAAATTTTACTGTATGCTTTGCATTCATGTATCCATTCTTTGTCCTAATTGGAATGAGTCAATACTCTGGGAAGTGGAAACTGGAATAAAGGCCCTCCTCTTGCCCACAAAAAAATAGGTAGTCCAAACAAAGGGTGGAAGAATGCAGTATAGAAATTAAAGAATCAAAAAAATTTGTGTGCACTGAAAATCGAAATTGATACCCAAGCCCCAACAAGTTGACTTCATCATTCTAGATAAATTTGTCAATTCGTAACTCCATTGGTGTTCCATCATATAATCTTATTTCATTTGTTGCTGACTTGCATTGGTCTCTAAAGCCTACTCGCAGCCTTTCTCCTTCATCGTTTGGCCATTTGAAATTTGACATCAAATTCTGTCTAACTCTTGGGAAAATGTATAATAATATACCTACTAAAATGAAAGCCAAAGGTTGGAGAGAATGATGCAATATGCAAGCAAGCAAGATGATTATATTTTTTCAATTTTTATTTTATTTTCATTTTCTTTATTTAGAGTAGTTTATTTAGGTAATATAATTTTAAAAATTCTAGGACATTTTTATTCAAGAAATTACTATTTTAGTTTATTTAGGTTTCTAAAATTAGTTTTCTTGGAGAAGGCTTTCTATGGGTCCTGCATCACCTTGCAACCTATGATTTAATTGGATTTTGCTTCACTTGGATAAATATAAAAAATGGAGTATGAGAAGAATTTATAATAACTGGAAACTTTTGCCATCACATGGAGAATTTCTTTATTTGAGTTGAAATAAAAAATTCGAGAGGTTGATGCACTCAAACACCAATGAGTGAGGTTTGGACTACTTTGTCTCTTTGAGTCCGTTTTCTACCTCAATGGTAATAAAGCACCCAGAATCTCGTTTTTTTTTTTTTTTTCATGTTTACACCATATTTCATGAGAAGACCAACTGGGATTTAGGTCTAACTCATTATTTCTATGAGCTTCGGCTTCACGTATGTCAAAAAAACACAAATCACCCATTTGTGATGATTATTTAATGGAATATCTAGCCATTAAAATATAAGAGTTCAGTTATTCAATGGTCCTTACACAGCTTACTCAAGCCTAAGCTCCGCTACCAGCTAAGAACATTGTGAAATCATATCTTTGTATAATACTCTGGCAAAATTTCTCACCACAAGACTCAGATTTTAACTGCCTCAATCATTCTACATCTCATTTACTTAAACTAATGATAAAATATATCATGTATAGAACCCCAGATTCAAAAATATCTTGACGGATGAGAGGAAATAAGCCACCAAAACCTAAAGCGGTAAAGCCTAAACAGAGTTTTTACCTGGCTGCAAATGCTTGTTGGCCTAATAAGGTTTAATCCCGTTTTGATAATGACAAACCGAGGCATCTAATTGTGCTATTAAATATGTTTACAAGAATAAAAGTTTTTACGCACAATAAAGAGATGCAAATTGGAAGCCATGAACCCTACAAGCTAAATCTATCGGGCTATGTTCATGAAGACTATAAAGACCAAGCGTGAAGACGTGGAAAATTTTGTTATGTATATTGCAATTAGGACTTAGTTGGACTCTACATACTCCAAAATTCTTGGAAAATCTTTTATACAAGCACAAAGCTTATTTCAAAATGCTAAAATCATTTTTGGAATGAAAAACAAATGATTTTGTAATTCCAGGATGTTCGGGCGCCGGAGACAAAGAGCTCAGTTGACCGAATTGATGTTGTTTGAACACTGGTCTGGCTCCAAGTAGTTTGGGCGACCGAACCCCAGCGTTTAGTCGACCGAGTGGCTACTGACTTTTGAAATTTCCAGACTCAATTAGTTTGGGCAACTGAACCTCAACATTCAGTCGACCAAGTGGCTACTGACTTTAAAAATTTCCAGATCCAGTTGGTTCGGGCAATTGAAGCTTGCGCGAAAATTATCACAACGACCATAAAACAGCTAAGATTCTCATTTATTAAGCTATTAGATATGCCCAATGGCTAGAATTCAAATTTTCATATAACCTAGCCTCTAAACGTGTTTAGCATGGAGATTAACAAGATTATTGCTGAGATTATTTTGATAATATTATTCAGAGCATATTTCTTTAAAAAAAAAAAAAAAAAAAACCCAGAAAACCCTAGATACTCCATTGAGCTTCGTTCAATATTCAATTGGGAGTGCATGAAGTATTATTTGTTGCAAAAACGTTGAGAGAATGTTTATTCTATTGACTTTGAAAAATTGGTATCTCAAGACGTAAAATGCTTTACGGCCTTGAATGAAACTAGTTGGTTGTGGCATAGGAGACTAGATCATGCTAGCAGGGATCTCCTATCCAAATTAGTCAAGGAGGATTTAGTTAAGGGTCTACCCAAAACTAAATTCATTAAAAACAAAACTTGTGATGCTTGCCAACTTGGTAAGCAAGCTAAGACTAGCTTCAAAAGGAAGCAATTTATATCCACTAGTACGCCATTGGAACTACTTTACCTAGACTTGTTTGGTCCAACAAAAACTCAAAGTCTAGGAGGAAAACTATATGTCTGTCATTGTAGATGACTGCACTAGATTCACTTGGGTTTTGTATTTAGCCTCTAAGGATGAAGTGTGTAAAATGCTTGCAAATTTATGTAGAAAAATCCAAAATGAAAAAGGTTATACAATTTTACACATCCGGAGCGATAGGGGGTGAGAGTTTAAAAACAAGGATGTTGAAAATTTTTGTGATGAAAATGAAATTTCACACAACTATTTGGCACCTCGAACACCTCAACAAAATGGAGTTGTTGAGAGAATGAACCAATCGTTGCAAGAAATGGCTAGGACTATGCTTAATGAGCATAATCTACCTAAATACTTTTGGGCCAAAGCGGTAAATACCACATGTTATGTCATGAATAGAGTTTCAATTAGGCCCAACATTGATAAAACCTCGTATGAGCTTTGGAAATGAAAGAAACCTAACATTGCATATTTCATGTTTTTGGATGCAAATGTTTCGTTTTAAATGATAAAGGTAACTTAGGAAAATTCGATGCTAAATCAAATGAGGGAATTTTTCTAGGGTACGCTCTAAATAGTAAAGCGTTTAGAGTATACAATAAAAGAACAATGTCTGTTGTTGAATCAATCCACGTAGTATTTGATGAAGCAAATGCCTTTTCTTCCAAAAATACTGTCCATGATGATTTAGAAATGAGAAAAGGTTTAGAAGACTTGCCAATCCATGATAGCAAAGAGGAAAGTAGTGAAATTAAATAACCATCTAATGATGATGCTCAAAATAAAGTTGAAGTCAACGAATTGCCAAAGGAATGGATGTTCGTGAAGAACCACCCTAAGGAGCAAATCATTGGTGAACCTTCTCATGGGGAATCAACTCGCTCTTCGTTTAAAAACTTGTGTAATCATTTTGCTTTCGTATCACAAGAGGAACCTAAAAATATTAGTGATGCAATTAATGATGAATCATGGGTTCTATGCAAGAAGAGTTAAATCAATTTGAAAGAAATAAAGTTTGGAATTTAGTTCGTAGACCAAATGATCACACTGTTATAGAAACTAAATGGGTATATAGGAACAAAAAGGGATGCGAACGGGGTTGTCCGTAACAAAGCTAGGTTAGTTGCACAAGGTCTCAATCAAGAAGAAGGCATTGATTTCGAGGAAACCTATGCACCCATAGCTAGGATGAAAGCCATTCGCATGCTACTTGCCTATGCATCCCATAAGAAAGCTTTATCAAATGGATGTTAAGAGTGCATTTCTAAACGGCTTCATAAGTGAGGAAGTATATGTAGAACAACCCCTAGGATTTGAAAGTTACCATTTTCCCAACCATGTGTTTAAACTATCTAAGGCTTTATATGGTTTAAAGCAAGCTCCACGAGCTTGGAATGAAAGACTAAGTTGCTTTCTACTGGAAAATGAATTTTCGAGAGGAAAAATTGATAACACACTCTTTATCAAAAACAAGTTAGATGATATGCTTATAGTTCAAATCTATGTTGATGATATCATATTCAGTGCTACAAATGAGAATTTGTGCAAGGAGTTTGCCAAAAGTATGCAAAATGAGTTTGAAATGAGTATGATGGGCAAACTCACATTCTTTCTTGGACTTCAAGTCAAGCAAGCCAAGAATGAAACCTTCGTAAACCAATCAAAGTATGTAAAGGACTTACTTAAAAAATTTGACATGGAAGATGACAAGGCGTTGGGAACACCAATGAGCCCTTCCACAAAGCTTGACAAAGATGAGCAAGGGAAACCAGTAGATATTAAGCTCTACCGAGGTATGATTGGAAGTCTACTCTATTTAACTGCTAGTAGACTGGATAGACCGGATATTATGTTTAAGCGTTTATATGTGTGCTCGGTTTCAAGTTTCACCTAAGGAGTCACATCTAATAATCGTTAAACAAATTCTACGATATCTGATTGACACTATATACTTAGGCTTATGGTATCCAAAGTATACATCCTTCGAAATAATCAGTTATTCCAATGCGGATTTTGCCTGGTGCAAAATTGATCACAAGAGTACAAGCGGAACTTATCATTTCTTAGGATGATAGCTTGTTTCTTGGTTTTCCATGAAATAGAACCCTGTAGCCTTGTATACTGCCGAAGTCGAATATGTTGTCGCGGGTAGTTGTTGTGCACAAGTCTTGTATATGAAATAACAACTCAAGGATTTCAAATTGACTTATGATTGAGTACCAATCAAATGTGATAACACTAGCGCTATAAGCACTTCTAAGAACAAAGCATATAGAAATAAGACATCATTTTCTTCGTGATCATGTGCAAAAAAGGGATATAAGTCTTGAATTTGCGAGCACTGATGAACAATGGGCCAATATATTCACGAAACCACTTCAAGAAGACCAAATCATTTTAATAAAGGCTTATTACATGCTAAGGAAGTTGTTTGAAGCCAATTTGGGCATTAACATAAGTATTCCAAGTTAAATTTAAGAGTTTGGCAACTTCAAGAAACTCGGGCGACTGAATATTCTAGCCCGGTCGACCAAATACATACTGCCTTAGGTGCCTTCGAGTTCCAAGTAACTCGGGCGGCCGAAATATCAAGGTCGGTCAACCTAATCATCACTGCTTTTGTTAACGGGGAGCGTCAAGTGACTCGGGTGACCGAACCCTCAACTCGGTCAACTGAATCGCATGGATTTAAAACCCTAACCTCAAGTAAAAACCTAATTTTCTGGCCTTTCACTCACCCAAACGATTGTCTTCCCTCACCCGAACCTGTGAAACTTCTTCTTCCTCCTCTCAAACCTCAAATCTTTCATCAAAATCCATTTTTTCTTCATTAAATCTCCATCACCATGCCAAGGCAAAAGAGTATTGGAAGAAAAACACCATCCATGGGCCAAGATGACACCGAAAGCATCGTTTGCTAGCTCACTACTAACAAAACTTTCCGAACATTAGATTCCTATTCCATCAACCCCAAGGTGTTTTTACAAACCTTGTGCATCTATTTTACGCAAATCTAGTTAAGGATGGTGAACACTACACCACTTGAATACTTGACAAACCCTTTCTGTTCACTGCCAACACTATAGCTGAACGGTTTAATATTGACCGTGGGGACTTTGAATGTCCAAAAGTAGGAAATACCTGGATCATGAATCAGGACTTTACTCCCCAAGAATTCCTTCCACTTGTGTTGGAGGCTGGCAACTATTTTGATAATCCTCCATTATATAAACAATTGGCGCTAGAAGCCAAAATAATTCATCTCCCTATCACAGTGTCACCTATAATATTCTTCCTAGAGGTGGGTCTAGAGATCACCTATCCTATTTGGACTATTTCGTAATGTGGTGCCTCTATATCGAAAGGTGCCTTGACCTTCCCTCCCTTATTATTAGGTGGATGTTAGCCAAAGAGGAAACTAAAAGGGTCATTCTTCCTTATGGAGGGGCTCTCACTCTCATTTTTACGCATCTGGGCGTTACTCGCCCCTCTATCCTGTTTGTTGCATGCAAATCCTCCGATATATTCACATCCACCACTCTAAAGCAAATGGGCTACCAACTGGAAGGCCCTAATGGTTGGATTCCTAAGTATCGTCCACCTCAACGCATTAATGTTGATGCACGTGTGGAGGAAGAGCAAGAATATGCTCGCATGGCTGATCCCCACCATGTGGAGCCTAATATTCTCGAGGGTACCACCAATGCTCCTCCTGATCTCCTTTCTTCCATGACAACTCTTATCCAAGGGGTTTTCAGCGAGCTTCATCACGACATGGATTCCAAATTCAGCACACTTCATCAGGACATAGATTCCAAATTCAACACGCTTCGCAAGGATATTCATTCCACCTTCCGATTACTCAACCAAAGGGTTGACAGACTTGAAACTAAACTGGATGGTGCTTCCTCTTCTAAAGGGAAAGCGCCTATGGAAGAAAGCCAAGGAGACGAAGACGAAGAAGATGACGAGGAGGATGATAGCTCATCCGATGAAGATGCAACCAATACAAATTAGATTGAGGAAGAGCTTAATTTTAGGGGGAGAGCTTATTGTAGGCTTCTTATGTATATGGTGTGTTTTGAAAACATTCTGATTAATCATGTATGACTTTAGGTTTCTATAAAATTATAATCATTGTTATGCTGGTTATTGTATGTTTCTATTGGTGAAATCATGATGGTTGATGTATTTTTATATATTGGCAAAATCATGCTGGTTGATGGATATCTCTATATTGGCGAAATTATGCTGGTTGATATATGTTTCTGAAATTTCTATATTGACGTCATTACGCTTGTTGGCAATATGCACTTCATGTTTGATGAAAAAAATTGCATGAATGATCATATAAGGTTTTTTAAATAGGGAACATATAGGGCAGAATCCATAATTGAGATCTTATGCAGATTTTTTATGCAGCCTTTTGATGATTTCAAAAGGGGGAGAATTAAAGAGCAAAATGGAAATTTTATGAAAATGCATGAAAAATTTAGCATTGAATGGAGCATTTCGGCAAAATGCATGTATAACTTGTTTTTTAAAACTTAAAAGACAACAACTAGAAAAAGTCAAATTCTTGATCCTAATATGCCAAAATTGTTTCACATTGCTTATTTTCATCTTATGCATATTGTGAGGGCGGGCCTTGTAAAGGCAACCTTATTTTGCTCCTTCTTTGTCATCATCAAAAATGGGAAGATTGTTGGCCTAACAAAGTTTAATCCCGTTTTGATAATGACAAACCAAGACATCTAATTGTGCTCTTAAGTATGTTTACAGGAATTAAAGTTTTTACACACTATATTCCTGCTGCTGTGGCTAACCGTATTGAGAAACTTCACAGGAATTTTTAATGGAGTGGCATTGGTGATGAACCAAAATCCATTTGGTTAAATGGGATACTGTTTGCCCTCCTATTTCTTCGGGTGGTTTGGGGATAAGGAAGGTAAATCAGTTTAATGAAGCTTTGCTTGGGAAGTAGCTATGGAGATTTGGGATGGAGAAGGCTGCTCTTTGGAGGCAAGTGATAGAGGTGAAATACGGCTGTGAATGGGGTGGTTGGTGTACTAGGCCTGTTAATGGTCCACATGTGTTGGCTTGTGGAAAAATATTAGTCAGGGATGGTCTTCTTTTTCTTGCCACGTTCTATATGATATTGGAAATGGGTCTAAGGTGAAATTTTGGCAAGACCATTGGTGTGGTGAAACATCTCTTGCAGTCAGATATCCTGATTTGTATAGATTTTGCCGAGATAAAGAAGCTAGTGTGGCTGAGCTTATGAAATTTGATAATGGAGTCTTGTTTTGGGATGTAAGTTTCTTTAGGGGTATGCATCTTTGGGAATTAGAGGCCTTGGCTGGTTTTATGGATACCATATATGGTGCATTGGGGAAGGGGTCCAGTGAGGATAAGATGTGCTGGAAATCTGATAGAGAGAAGGGTTTCCTGGTTAAAGGTTATTATGGTATTTTAGTGCGTTCCAAAGATTGTGGCTTTCCTTGGAAAAGTATTTGGAAACAGAAAATTCCATCTAGAGTAGCTTTTTTCGTTTGGACCGCTGCTTTAGGGAAATGCTTAACAATTGACAATTTACGAAAAAGAAAGGTTTGGATATTGGATTGGTGCTACATGTGCAAGTGTAATAATGAGATGGTTGATCATCTTCTTATTCATTGTCTGGTTGCAATGGACTTGTGGGTTATGGTGTTTGGTTTGTTTGGAGTGAGCTGGGTTATGCTACAATCTGTAGTGGGACTTCTAGCATGTTGGCAAGGCAGATTTGGTCATTATTGAAATGGGTTTATTTGGTTGATAGTTCCTCGTTGTTTATTGTGGTGTCTTTGGAGGGAGAGAAATAGTAGGTGTTTTGAAGATAAGGAAAGATCCACTTCAGACCTGAAGCTATTTTTCTTTACAATTTTGATGGATTGGTTGGCTGCTTTGCAAAACCAATCATTTTCTTCTGTTTTTGATTTTTTACCCCATGTACACTCCTTGTGTACTTGGTGTTCATTTTTGTTATCAATAAACTTATTACTTATCAAAAAAACAAGAGATGCAAATTGGAAGCCATGAACCGTACAATCTAAATCTATCGGGCAATGTTCATGAAGACTATAAAGACCAAGCATGAAGACTTGGAAAATTTTGTTATGCATATTGCAATTAGAACTTATGTAAGTACACTACATTTGAACATTGAGACAAAGCTCATAGGTGACTTAGTTGGACTCTAGGTACTCCAAAATTCTTGGAAAATCTTTTATACAAGTACAAAACTTATTTCAAAATGCTAAAATCATTTTTGGAATGAAAAATAAATGATTCTCTAATTCCAGAATGTTCGGGCGCCTGAGGCAAAGAGCTCAGTTGACCAAATTGATGTTGTTTGAACACTGCTCTGACTCCAAGTAGTTTGGGCGACTGAACCCCAACGTTCAGTCAGCCGAGTGGCTACTGACTTTTGAAATTTCTAGATTCAGTTAGTTCGGACGACCGAACCTAAGTGTTCGGTCGACTGAGTGGCTACTGACTTTTGAAATTTCCAGACCCAATTAGTTCGGCCAATCGAACCTTAAGAGTTCAATCGACCAAGTGGCTACTGACTTTTTTGAAATTCCAGATCCAGTTGGTTCGAGCGACTGAAGCCTGAGCAATAAGTATCGCAATGGCCATAAAACAGCTAAGATTCTCATTTATTAACCTATTAAATACACCTAATGGCTAGAATTCAAATTTTCATATAAATATCTAGCCTCTAAACGTGTTTAACACGAAGATTAACAGAGATTAACGAGATAATTGTTGAGATTATTTTGAGAATATTATTCAAGCGTATTTCTTTCAAAAAAACCCAGAAAACCCTTGATACTCCATTGAGCTTTGTTCAATATTCAATTGGGCATGTATTAGCAAGTGATTTGTATGTATACTCATCTGCTCTAATCAGAGTGTGTTTATTGTACAACCTCCATTTTGATTGTTCATTGTATTTCGACGATTCTGGAGTGAATCATTGTCAAGAGAAAGGGGAATTTTGTTTGGGAATTTTTAAAGGCATCTCCACCTATTGAAGAAGAGAGGCACCTCCGCCTACTGAAGGAGAGAGGTTTCTCCACCTACTGAAGGAGGGTATAGTGGAATCTTCAAGTGGGTTGATTGAAGCAAGGACATAGGCACGAATCCCCGAACCTTGTAAAATATGGTTTCATTCTTCCTTCCTTTAACTTTTTTATATTTGATCATATTTACATTCATATATATATATACCTGTTGATAATATTGTTATCACTTGCGTAGTTAGATCACTTAGTTTGAAATCGTAACAAAAATTGTTTAAGCACCTGCATAAATTTTTAAATATCCAATTCCCCCCCCCCCTTGGGATTACACCTCAACTCACAACGCTTTTGAGAATCACGTTAGGATATCAATGGATTCATAAAGACAATGAATGCATGCTTGGCATATAAGGGATGATAAATAAAACATAGAAATCATAAAAGCATTTGTGATCAACTAAATACTTCTGAATAACAGATAATAACACAATTATCACACCTTCACGTATCTCCCCCCTATGTAGGTAGGAGTCCGGTAGCAAAGATATGTCAAACAGCAAGCTTGGCAGACCTAAAAATAAAAGGTGGTAAATTTTAAGAATAAGAAAGAATATCATAGCCAAAAAGCTTCTATTGGCTGGTGCAACATATCAGAACAATGCTGATGCTCAATATAAAAAATTAATCCATTATAGTTCAGATAAGTGGATATCAACAGCATTTATAGCAAAATTATGGCACTATAAGTTGAAAGATTAATAGACAGGAAAACTTGTGGATTACCATACTAAATTAAATGGAGGCGTATGTTGAAAGGAGAAAGAGTTACCTTCTCTGGCAGGAAATGGGGGTGTTTAGTCAATTCATGATCCCGTGATCTTGAATCTATTTCACTGCCTGAAAAATCAGAACACTCTGCACCAACAGTCATTTGAGCAAATAGTTACAGTCAACTCCAGGAAGCTGTAACATCTCCTAAGCTAAATATGCGCATAATTAGCAATGAAAATATCCATATTATATTACTTGCAGTGGCACAAAATAGTTCTTATCACTAAGGAATAGAATTACCAACTGCCAAACAAAATTCTTATAAAAGTGCTCTCTTAAACTTGAAAAAGATTATCCACATAACAGATTATATAAACCATATAACATGACTTGGAGTTTCTAATATTGAATCCAACAAAGTGTGACATCTCATACTGCAATATGGTCACCTTGTGTTCCTTTGGTCTATACACAAAAAACTGACCTCGCACAGGCGGTTTGAATAAACATTTACAGTATGGGACTCTGTACAATGAACAGTGAATACCATATATATATATAGAAAATAGATCTAACCAATTAACATGCCTGTTTTCTTTTTCTTGCAACCCAGTACAGCCTCTGAAAAATTCTGGACCTTCATTGATGCTTTAGTGTGGGTGTATGTCAAACGGATGCGCAAAGAGCCCAAGCCAGATTTAACATCCTGCAAAACTTCTAGTTCATATAGGATAATTGAAAGAGATTTACAATCATTACATCTATTTTTTGTCAAAAAGATTCAAAAGAATCAGGTCGGAATTCACAATATTTCTCCATTTCATGCCCATAATTTCCTACAAGAACTCCTCATCATGATTCAAGGTAAGAGGAGGAAATTTCAACACCAGACACTGCAAAACATAAAGCAATAAGGAGAAGAGACTTTCAAATTACCAACAGCTTTTCAAGGGCATTTGTTATAGATAATTTCAAGGCATCTTTTGCAGAAATCCGTTCAGAAAGAAACTTCTCTTGGAACCAAAGTTCAGACCCATACTTCTTTTCCATATAAAACCTACACAAATTAAAAATGAAATTAATTTCTTACCAGAAATTTGTCAAGACGTTTTTTCTCCTTTTTTTATTATATAAAAGAAGGATATTATGAAGATAAAGGGAAGAGTACAAGCAGTGGAGAAAAGGAACTCCTCCTACAGAAACAAAAACAAAGGGAAGAAGAAAAAAAAAAAGCTACTAAAATAACAATTTTTTTTTCCTTCTCTCCCTCCCCTCCTCATATACACTGGTACAGTTTCAAAATTAATGACCCAGAAAGCCCAAAAGTGAATCAAAACAACTAAACAGACACTATATCATGAGCATATAAATGGCAATCAAGAAATTAAACTAGAGCACATCTAATGCATATATTGTGAGATACAATTATATAAAGTTTGATGAAGGCAGAAATTTCCCAGCATGAGTATACTGCTTTATTTTATATGCAAAATGATGCACAGTGCATAAGGCAAACAACAATAACTTCAAGAAACTAAAGTGCTCATCTATGAAAAATAACTTACCAAACTGCATTTTCATTTTCCACCACAATTGGCGGTACTGAGACTTCAAGAGAAAAGTTGTCAATCTGATGACCCTCTTGCTTTACCAGGTCAGCAATTGATGCAGCTAATCCATTAGCACAATCCTTGTACATCAACATTTCACTGTCATCACGATAGGTGAACTGTAGGATACCAAAACAAATGATGCAGTACACTGGGTTGCTCTCTGAATCATGAGAAGTGTGTGGACTGGTTGAATCTCCACTTGCTTTGAGACAACCATCCACCACATTTCTGTCCAAACTTGTTAATTCTCCAATAACTGAACACAAGACTGATGTTGAAAGAAAGGAACAAGAAAAAATATGTCCTCGAAACCCAAATAGTCGGAGGATACACCGGATGCATACCTATAATAAAACTACACATTCTAGTTAAATCTAAAAATATTTCAACTAATTTTCAGTAAAAAGGCAATTGAATACCACCAGGTTAGCCTATGTAAAGATAACCCAACTCCAATCATATTAAATGATAAAAATCAATTAACAATGAACATTAAGCAGCAAGATAGATGCAAGCATTACAAGCTAGACCTTCCTCTAGAAAAAAAATCATTCACTAAAAAGAATGTATTAGATATGACGTTTGTTGTTTACAATGGATGATTGTATAGAGTAATCAGTTTTAGGAGTAAACTTCTAAATTCATGAAGTTGCGAACAAAGTTAACATATGAATAATGTAGATCAATAGTTGAAGGAGCATAACTTGGGTGAGTTATTCATTTAATTCATTCAACTAACAAAATTCTGACTTCTGATGCAGAACTAACATTTTTAACAGAATCGGCTCCTAAAAATATTCTGTTTAAAGAATACAAAACAACACACTTGTACAAGAAAGTGTTCAACCCAAGATCCTGAACACTCCTTTTAAAGAATCGCCAAAACATAAAAGCCACACAAAAATAAACCCAGAGTAAATAACAACAATGATGGAAAAACCCTAATTCCCTGTCTTATATCTTGAAAAAAGGAAAGAAAAGAGAACTCAAACTCTTAAGATTTTGAGATTTCAAGATTACATTTCCAAACATTTCATTATCAGCAAAAGAAAAGAATTTCATTCAAGGGCATCAAGGGGATGCCACCCAAGTACAATCAAACAAAGAAAATTACATGCATTACAGGTTGTCAGTAAAAATAAAATAAAAAATAAAGAAAGAATTGCAAAGGAGTCAACCGTAAATAAACCACTATGCCATCTAGTCATTACATTAGTATTTAGTAATATGCACGAGCATGGCCAATCCTTCAAAAAATTCTCTTAATTCTTTCCCTCCAAACATACTAACAGATGGCAAGGGGAATAAGGACACAGAGCTTTCTTCCTCTCCTTGCTGGAACAAACACCTTTCCAAGCCCACAGCTCTTATTTCACTGTTTTGGCAGTAACTAACAGCTGTCTGGTCAGAGAAGCGGCCAAGCCCCAAAGGATCTGGTTCAAGAACAGTGTAAGAGGATGTGATCAGTAGATTCTGCAATTTCCAAACACAAAAAACAACTGTTAACAAAAGGCAGTTCCCTTTCCTGCACGTTTTCCAGAGGGAGAATTTTCTGAGTTGCCTCCCATGCAAAGAAAGCGACTTTTGTGGGTTTGAAGTTTTCCAAATGGGCATCAAGGGAAAATTGCTGCCAATTTCTGCCTGCGGGGTGAGTTTCTTACAATAAAATCTAATTGTAATTTTTCTGTTCTTGTCCATGATCCACTTGGGATCACTAGTAAGGTTCCACACTCGGATTTTGCATAAGTTGCCATCAAAATCAGTAAGATGGTCAATTTCTCACTTGGAAGCATTTTTTTATTAGGGGAAAGTTCCATAAAATCACTTGGTCAGAAATTTGAAGATGATTACTGATATGAGGGTATCCTTGTTACAAGCCAAGCTGAAAATGAACGGGAATTTAACGCAAAGAGGAGAGAGAATGCACCTCATGCCAAAAAAAGAATGTTGTCCTCATTCCCCACTTGAAAGAAGATGAGGGAGAAAGAATCACACCAACCTTTCCCCATGGATTTCCAAACCCCAACACCATGTACTCCTCTACTAGCTTTAGTGATCCAACCATTGTTTTTGAATCGATGATTCCCCTCCAAAGATGATCATTCTCTTTCATGAATCTCCAAAGCCATTTCCCAAGAAGGGCTTTGTTGAAAGTAATTCCCAAGCCTCCATGTCTGACAGGTTGGTTAAGAATTCCCTCTAACCTTCTAGCAACAAAGCAAGGGATAGGGAAGAGGGACATACAATAAACTAGGAGAACTGTTAAAGTGCTCTTAATAAGTATAGGTCTCCCTTCTTTAGACAGATAATTCCTCTTCCAAATTACAACCAGCCAACTTTCTTTCAAATCTTTCAATGATGGGGTTCCAAGCTCCTTTTTTTTAAAAAAAAAAAAAATTAGCTTTGAGCGGGAGATCAAGGTAGGAGATTGGGAAAGCTCCCAGCTTGCAGCGCAAAAGGCCTGCAATGGAAGTCCTCTCAATACTAGCTCCAATAAAAAACAAGATCATTTTTCCCAAATTCACTTAGGCCTAAGACTACTTCAAACCGCAAAAATAAAGCAGGATCCTCTTCATTATATATATATATATATATATATATATATATATAATTAAAAAAATGATAGTCATATGGAAAGAGGATATTGGAGACTTCCATTTCCCTTTCGTTGTTCCAATGCTAAGACATTTACGAAGGCCTCCCTCCAAAGATTTGTTCCACAAGAGGATAAATCATTATACACTGACTCAGTGTACTAGTCAACACACTGATTGGTGCACGGAGAGCAATATGATTTCATGATGTGTATGTTATGTCAGACTAAAAACAGCTATTCTAATTTAACTAAAATGCAAACACAGGGCAGAATATGATTGGTCCCAGTGTACTGCATATTTTTTCCTACAAGAGACTCCATGCTTGCATTTGCTTCTAAAATTGTCTTGTGGAATCCCAATACATAAAGAGGAATACTAACATAGTTGTTCCACGAAGTCTCCTTAGACACACTCCTTATGGTTGGACCATTTAGCCATTTTCTTCAACCATGATAAGGGATAACCATTTTAGATGGATTTAGATTATCAATGTGACCTATTTTCACATTTATTTCATAAATTAAGGTTAAGAGTTAAGCATGGAACTGATTTTTTTTTTTCTTTTTTTGAACATAATGCCAAATGACCCAATCATAGGGGGAGTCTCTGAGAAGCAACTACTCCTAGCATTCGTCACACATAAAAGAACTGTAAAATAATAAAATTAAACCGGAAGACGTGTTTACAATCATTGGAACCCTAACTCTTGACTGATTATTGGGAAGTCTTGAGAGAGAGAGAGAGAGAGAGAGAGAGAGAGAGAGAGAAAGCAAATGGTAGTCATAATCCAATCAGGAGGATCAGATTACAACCCGAAAAGAATTTGATACTTTAAGAAAAATCAACAGGACGAAGAATAGAGAAAATAAAAAAGAGGGGAGGATGTAGGAGAAGAAAAAATGAGAGGAAGGAGATATGAGAGATGAAGAATGTTAAAGTCAATTCACAACTTCCTGAATTCATTGTTTTCCCCTTCATCTTGCTTATAATTCCCCAAGTGAACCAAAAGAAAAAACTAAATTAACAGAATTAGCAACAAAACTAACCAATTCAAATAACAATGACAAATAACTGAATCAATCACAATACACAACCAATTAAACGATATCAGCTGACTAAATGTCGTTGTCCTCAGCTCGTAACAGAGTCCCATCATTCCAGTTTTTTTTTTTTCAATACGAAATGCGCAGCTGAACATCCAAACAGTGGCGACGAGATACATTAAAACCAAACCCTAAAATTAGGATTGCTTTGCAAAATAAAATAAGGTGAAAATGAGTAATTGTACAACAAAAATGGAAAACAATCATTCTTTATATCGATTTAAATGACAAGACGATTAAATTCCTATATTACCGTCATTCTATTTCCAAATAGATGTTTCGTAACCAACGCAACGTAAGAACCTAAGAATCATGACAAAGCGTGAGGATTGGATAAAAGAACGAACCCCAACAGACAACAAGTCTGTCACTGCGTGCGACGGCAACGAGCGGACGACGTCACGGAGAACCTGCGCCTCCTCGTTGCGGGCGGCGGAGAAAGCATGCGCCTTCTTCTCGGCACTGCCGCTAAATTGCGCAGCTACGGCCTCGCTCGGCATCTGGAACCCCAGCTGTGGCGACCCCCGACGGCGGCAGTTCGGACACTTTGCAGCACTAGTGTGTTTCTATGTTTCAGAGTACAGACGAGTGCTGGTGTAAGAAAATACATGGTGTTTCCGTAGAACATGGGAATTCGCGTCCTCGCATGCACTATTCCATGATCAGAACCGCTTGATCCATTTTCACGAGCTCATCACACGTTAAAACCGAATTCACCAATGAAGAAACTCTGTTAAATCGGCTTGATTAAAATTTTAATTTCAATAGATTTAGTTTAATTTTAAAAAAAATTTGGTGTTTGGTGTTCGGTTTGATTTAAGAATTTTTTTTCGATTTACCAAATTAACCGGTATAAACATTAACATATAAATTATAAATATATATTTATAAATAACTAAGTATATATTATAAATGTTTATATATTTATATTATATATAAATATAATATATTTACTTGTACTATGTATAAATATAATATATTTATTTATATTATATATATATATATACGTAAATTTGAAATGAATCATACCTTCGGATAATTTCAGTTTACAGATTTAGCTGAATTAAAATTTGGTTGGGTAAATATTTGAGTATACTATTTTAATTTGATTTGGTTCTATTAATTGATATGATTTATTAAAATTTTTCGATGAATTTGGTTAATTCACTGCACCAATCGGTTGCACAACCCTAGTTTTGGTCGTGAGAGGGTTGAGAACTCATTTCGATAATTAATGGTTCAAACTCATTCATTTAAATAATAAATAACTTTCAACTCCAGTTATGAATTTTTATTTAATAAATTATTTAAATTTAAATGTAAATAAGTTTAAACTTATCTTGACCTGTAAATAGTTTAATTATATACTTGATTTAAGTTCATTCAATAGGATTAGATTAGACTCGTTTAGAACTCGTTTAATAAACTTGTTAGATTGTAATAGGTCTAAAAGTAAACATTATTTGGGCGTAGGCTTGATTAACTTAAACTTCGCAACATAAATACAATGAGTGGGTCAATGCGCGAGACTAATAGGCTGATATAACGAGACAAAATCCTAACACCCTCTTGCCTCTCATAGTAAAAGGTATTAGAAAAATCAAACAGTTCGCAAAAATCTAATTATTTTGGTTCCTAAGAGCTCGTCAATTCATTCATTTGTATAAAACAAGTTTAAATAAGAATATTAAAGATCAGTTGAAACTTAATTAAATTTGAATTTAATTTAAAATTTAATAAATAAGTTTAAATATGACAAAAGTCTATTAAATTCGATATGTTGAATCATTATGTTGTATTCATATAGTTCCAATCTTTTTACATGTATAATATGTCATACCTATTATAGATGTATTTGATATTTTATAAAACATACTATATATTTTTACATCAAAAGCTTTTGAACACATGTTTTGCACACTCTTAATGCGTTTCGTGCATCCATGTTGTCACATTTTACATTTTAAGATTTACCATATTATATTCATGTTGTTTCACCACTAGGATTCATTTTTAACACACAAATTGTATAGTACTCACATCATAGCAATTTTTTTCCCAAATAAAAAAAAAAATTACAATATGAAGATCAATTTAGTTGTGCAACTTATTTTTTTACTTTCATTATAATTTTCAAAGGTTTATGAAGAAATTAGCTAATTTTTCTATTTTACAATATTCATATAAAAACAAATAATAATAAAAAGTTTAGTCATTATTTGCTTGTGAAAAAAAATTTATTTTCTATTTTTAATTTTTAAAATGATGCAAAAATAGCACATAATGCTTTTTAATTTTCTAAAGTTTTGAATACAAGAGTTGGAAATTATTTTTTATTATTATATTGATATTTGATTTCTTACCATGCATTTGGAGTGTGGACCTCGAATCATACACTTTGATTTGTCTAGATTATAACTCAATATAGCATAAAATTTCATTGAATATTTTATAAACCCACACAATTTCAAATTCAATCCCCAAGATTCATATATATTTAATACTAACTTTAAAAAATTTTATTTTTAAAAAATAAAGCTATAATTTTTGTAATTATTTTAATTTTTTCTAGGAAAAAAATTAAAATGTACAACAAAACAAATTCTTTATTTCTTAACCTTTTTACACTAATCCTGAAAAACTAAAAAAAATAAATTGAATATTTCATAAAATTTGTAAAAAGTTAAAAAAAACTAGAACCCAGATGTAAAACTCACATGCCACTACTTGGCATGACTTTATCGAACAAAAATGACTCACATCAAAATCGTGTCGGTTTTTCAAAAAGACCTAATTTTTTTCTCAAGTTAGAGGCCCTATTCTTTTTTGGTACTACCTTATGCACAAGTGTCCCACCCAATATACTTGTGCACGCCCAAATGAGAGAAAGCCACCACCAAGTTTGTCCATATTGACAGAAGCTTGAGAGTTGCCTCAAGAGTTCAACAAATATGAGTATAAATTTAAACTTTAGATTTGAATTTAAAAGAATTTAAATAAATTTTACTATAATTTAATATTACATCTTATTCAAATTTAATATAAATCTAAATCTAAAAATACTTCAAACATAAGATAAGATTAGTGCATTTTCTTAAAACTTGTAGCTTCCAGATGATCAACTGGTCCCTGACTACTAACTTTTTAATCTAGAGCACTGTTTGGAATTGCTCAACCTTTTGGGTCACTCTTCCTGACCACATTAGAATAGGATCATTACATGTAGCTCAAGGGTAATCCTATATCAACTCCCATCTGCACATCTTGGGTACAGGGAGTGAGCTTGGGGCAAGCCCTCAACTGCTACAAGATTGTTGCGTTGACAAAGGGATGTAAGGAGAGGCAGAGGCACTAAAACAGAAGGATAACATTGTGTTTGGTAGGAAGGAAAAACAAGGAAAGGAAAAAGGAAGAGAAATAAGTGCTCGGAAAAAGGAAACATTTTTTAATAAGCGGAAATTTTAATCAACCAAGTCAATATAGGTTTCTTTCCTTTCATCTTTTTAGTCTGCTTGGATTAAACCTTCGAAGAGAAAAATGAAAATTAAAAAGAAACTACAAAAGAAGTCGAGATTTCACCTCACTTTCTATCTAAATACTATAACAATTAGATTTATGAAAATATGATCAAAGAAAAGTCCATATTTCTGTTCATTTCTGTCCTGCTTCGTAAGTTCCAAATGAACCTTGAGATTGCTTTACAGGGGGAAGAAAAGTCATTTTGCTTTGATTAGTTTTCTACTGCACCAAACGAGGATAAAATTATTTTTAAACACTGCCCTTCCTCTCTTTCCTTCTCTTCCTACTAAGTTTCATGTTATAAAGCAAGGTTCATTAACTACAGCACTCATCACCCAACCTAGTCCAAGATCCAGCAGGGGAAAAAGATATAAGTTGGTCAAGATAATTCTTTAAATCAGAAATAAAAAAACAATCACAGTTCACAAAAACATCTTTTCTGACATCTGCATCAATCTAACTCACAGCGACGAAGCTAAATGATTGAGATCTACATAGCCGCAAAGAACTGCCTTGTTTCTTTCTTTCACCTTTGACTGATATATCACTCTGCAAGTTACAAACAAATAATTAGAACAGCCAAAAGCTTAGCATCCACATTATGCTCACACCACTAGCAAGATAGAATAATTCTACCTTGAACCCTCTAGCCACATTTCAGTGATAAGAGTTTCTCCAAGAAAGACATGCAAAAGGAATCTGCCTGATATGCTTCTGACCATGTTTGGGTCCCCTCTGCAGATACATCTGATGATTGCCCTAACTGCAAACCCAAAGGTGCAAAGTCCATGCACTATAGGGCGAGGGAATCTTGACAAAGCGCACGTAAATATAATAGCATGTCATAATCTTTACTACTTGTCTACACTATCAAAAAACAACTTTGATCAAGTAAGATATCAAACCAAAAAACATAATTTGTAACAAGCTGATGCACCAACCCAGCATTTTTTGCAAAATTGGGATCTACATGCAAAGGATTGTAGTCACCAGATAGCCTATACAACAGTGCCTGCAAAACAGCATGCAAGGGGTGCTCAGTATTTATGAGGGAGATTGTGTAATGTACATGATCAAATATTTTTTAGTTTTATTTTTTTTTAAATCTGATTCCAGAAAAATCTATTAAATTGATCAAATATGAGAAGTTGACAACTAAAACGTAAATACAAAAAGCTAAATCCTTATAACTGATCAGCATGAAATATGAGAGGTACATGATAATGAACAATTTTTTAAAGCCCAGACCAGTCGTTGACCTACTATGAAACAGTCTATCCAACCAATGTGTGTATGGTCAAGGGTCTAGAGAGAGAGAGAGTGAGGAGGTTTTAAATTAAATGCTGTAAAATTAAGTAGTTTTACATCAATTTTTGTCTGGTCCATGCCATCAGACCACAAAAACATATTAGTTGGACCAAAGAATCTGTGACTTTGCTTTGATACAGATTAATTTAAGATTGCATTGGATCCAAATTTGATTGACCTGCGCTATTAAACTTCCACTTGAACAGCAATCTAATTTTGCCGTCCCCAGTGGACTTTATGAAACGTAAAACTATTTAGTTTCAGATTGCACACCACATAGGCACATATATACATACATACATTTTGTGTGTGTATATTATATTATATTATATTATATGTATATATATAAAAAGGCAGGTCCTGGTTTTTAAACTATGGTATGGCAATGACAAGGCAATTTCACATAATTATTGCCCTGGAAAATTACATATTTTTTTTTTATCTACAACAAGGCAGCACCATTCATATGAATAATTGACCAATATACGTGCCTGTGATGGTTGGACCTGATCCTCATATACTGCAAAAGGTTGATCCTGTGGAATTTTATCTGTTGAAATGTGGTCGATTGGATACTTCGAGTAGGAAAAGGGCCTAGATGATTTTGAGAAGCCACCGATACCTCCAAAATAGAGTGTCATCCTGCCGAGTATCTTTGTAAGTCCATTGTATGATAGCATTAGATTGGAACAAAACAGAAGTAGAGAACTGACCGATTTTTGCATAACAGTTCACCAGAATCTTTCTCATAACTGGCAACTTCAACTTCAACAATAGATGCTTTGCCTGGAAACAAGATTATAATGAAACAAAAACAAGTGCCTATATCATTGCTAATGAAAACTTCTTTGTGTTTAGAAGGCAAAAAAGACACAAAAACTAACAACTGGGTTGTGTGCTTTTTTTTGTGGTCCGGGTGAGGATGGCATTAGTGATGCAATGGGTGGCATTGCCGTTGCGTATTTTCCTATACAACACTGCTAACCACAGGGTGAGAAAGGCACCTACGCAGTCGATTTTGTTCTGTATGGCAAAAAGGATTCAGGTTGGTGGTTGTCTCTGGGGAAGTTGAATTCAGACTTGGGTGAAGGGAGTTTATTTTCCCTCCCCTGGTTTTTGTTGGGGGGGCGGGGGGGGGGGGGGGGGGTGGGGGGGTTTCATGCTCAGTTGCCAGGATTGTGGATTGACCAATCTAGGTCCTGGGGAGGTGCACATTATGATGTAGGACAAGAAACCGGAATTTGGATGGATCATTTCAACCCAATTTGAAGGCCCATGTCAAAGGAGAGGGTTAAAGGATTAATGGGTCCTAAACCCAATTGTGCTTAGTTAATTCATTGTTTCTTATGTGTTTTTAGTTTACGTGTAGTACGATTATGTGTGGGGGTTTGTTTGTAAAATTTGTGGAATTTAGGGGTGGGTGTGTAATTTCATGTAGTTTTAGGGATATATGCATAACTTTCATTTGTTAAGAGGCTTTCTTATAAATAGTGCGGTGAAAGCTAGGTAGGAGGTGGTTATTACGGAACTTGAATTAAGAAGCGAACGTTGATTTCCCCCTTGCATTTCTTCTTCTTCTTCTTCCTCTCCTGCTGCATCACATTATCCTCAAAATTGCAATTTCCAGGCAGTCGGCAATGGCAATTTTTCTGGTGGTCAAAGGTAGATAGGATAGGGAAATAACAATTTTTTTGGGCCCATATCTCCGCATGAATCAACAGGCAAGGGCTTGGCTTCAAGGCCCAAGAGCATAAAATAAGTCATTCGATAGCAGAATAACTAATAAAAGGTTATAACTCTGCACATCAAAATGAGTCCATCTCTTTACAGGTTCGCATCACACGGGTTCACAGCAAGCTCAGCACCCCCAGCCCAACGAGAATCTATCTTTGCCCCCATCCTAGAGATGGCTTGATTGATAGGGAACTCCAAAGACTTGCAGGTTACAGCACACTGATAGCTCAAATTCAACAAGGCCATCTGGTGCAAAAAGTGCAATACTGAAAGGGAAAGAGGTTACCTTCAACAACCTGCTTCATCCAAGTTCTCTGATTTTTATTTGGTAACCAGTTCTATACCTCTCATACCTATTTAGAAGTTGGGAGATGTTGAATCTGGAGTTCAATGAAAAGGATGGATAGGTATTCTTCCTGTTCTGGTGTTACCTAATATGAAGAACAAGTTACCGTTATGCCATGAAGAGTTTGAAGCGAAGAGAAATATCCCAACATTTGGTTCACTAGATGATGAGTGGGACAACCAGGATGCTCAATGCTTTATGGATGAGTTAGGTATTAGGCTGATTAGTCCTTAAGATTGCTTGGTTATAAGAGCAGTCTAAATTGAAGAAAAAGAGAGCTAAGAATTTTTTTATTTTTATTTTTTTGATAGAAAAATAAGCTTTATTTAAAAAAAATAGCAAAGAGAGAAAAATACAAAAAAGAGAAGAAGAAGGACTCAATCAAAAGAAGAGACAAAAAGCAGCATCACCTTAACAAAGCCACTCAGTCTCAATTAACATCCTGAAAACAGCAGCCTTTAATATAGCCTGCATTGTAAGCCGAAAGAGAAGCCAAATACCACTCTCCATCCCAAAGGAGATCCTTTGACATTCTTTTTGTTAGCTTTTTGAGTCCGATCCCCATTTTGATGCTGACAAACCACAAGTATCTTATATGTGCATTTAGTGTGTGAACAAGTTTTCATTTTAGCACGAACATAAGATACCGAAAAATGGAAGCCAGTAGGAACATAAAGCTCACACACTCCTGGCGAACTCCATGGAAAATGAAGAGCAAAAGAAAAAAACATTTTTTACTTTAGTTATAATGCATTTAATTTTCATGTCTCTGGTCTGTAATAATGCATGCATCTGCATGATATGTTTAAAATGCTCAGATGACCGTAGGTTGACCATAGGACACCTAACATTTTACTAAAAACATTTTTCTAAAAAAACTAAAATCAAACAAAGGTTTTTGAAATTGCTTTAGGGTCAAATTAGGGCTTACAAAGACTTCGGTCGACCGACATTGGGTTTTTAGGCTTAGTTCAAAAGCCTCGATTGACCGAACCCTTTTAGTACAAATCAGTTCGGTTGACCGAACCAGCCTTGAGTCAAACGTTTGACTTGCTCGACCGACCACTTTTGAACTAACCTTCCTCGGTCGACCGTCCCCTAAGAATTTCACTTTTAACCAACTTGATCGACCGAACTCATAGTTCAAAATGGCCTTAGTCGACCGAACCTCAAAGATGGTCCATGGTCGACCGAACCTACGAAGGGTTCCAGTCGCCTCTCGTTCGGTAGACCGTCTAGCTTCCTTGGTCAACCGAATCCATTTTCAAATTCAAATTCATTGTGAAAGCTCAGCCAACCGGCTCTGTGCTCGGTTAATCGGCTTGCCTAGTACGGTTGACTAAACCTCGCCTTGGTCAACCAAACCTCTCGGTGTCTAGCATTTTTAAATGTTAAAAACACGTTTAAAATTAATTAAACTTTTCTAATAATACCGAGTGTGTCCCCAACGGTCAAAAGTTTTTGAAACTCTATATATACCTTTCATAAGCTGAGATTGGTAACTTTGATTAACTCCAAATTTCTCTCTAATCCTTTGTTAATCAAAGTTTCCCCAAATCAAGTTTTATTGCTAAAATCATTCCTTTGGGGCAAATTTTTTTTAAGCAAAACTCTCCAACTCTTTTTTACTCTTTCATTTCAAAATTATTCTTAAAGAGAGAATATTTATTTTGGGCATTTATTTTTATATTCACATGCACCTAGTCTCACTTAGGTTTTATCTTGAAAATCATTTTTTGAGAGCAGCCTTAAGATTTCTTCCGATTATTTTTTCATGATAAACATTTTTGGAAGAAATCCTTTACTGCACAAATATTTTTCTTGAGCTTAAACTTCAAATTCTTCAAATATTTTTATTAGTAAAAATCTTTGTTGGAGAACATAATAATCATCTTATATATTCATATATCTTATTTGTACAAAATTATTTGATAGCACCCTTATTCTACTGAGCATAACTCATATCATGTGAGAGTGCATGTATTTAAGCTTTTAGTGCATACATCCATGCTTATATTTAGAAACATTTTTATATGTACAAAAAAGATTTTTCATGTATCGGTTGGGTTCATCCCGTAAATTGAACTAGGGAGTCTCAGCCCCGCAAGTGAGACTGGTTGGGTTCAGCTCGGAAATTGAACAGGGGAGTCTCCGTCCCGTAAAGGAAACAAGTTGGGCTAAGCCTTGTAATTGAACTGGGGTTTACCTCGCCCCGTAAGGTGAGGTTGTAACGGCTTCTGCCCCGCCCGTTTAAGTGAGTAGGGTTAGTGGAATCCTTGGGGGACATGCCCAAGGCGGGGACTTAGGCTGGTTTGGTCAAACATCGATAACAAATATCATGTGTTGCTCTCTCTCTCTATCTCATTTAATTACTATACTTTCATAGTTCTAATTATTTGCATGCACACTTTTATTTAAATGAGATATGTTTCACGTGTATGTTTGAAAGTATAGTTTTATCATTTTTCATACACGCTATTATATTGATTGGGGTATAATTTGTGGTGAATCGGTGAAATGCTTAAATTGGTCAAAATGTTTTTAAAATCCAATTCACCCCCCCTCCCCTCTTGAAATCACACCAATTCCAACACTCTTTCCACAAAAAAACTGCAGCAATCCTCTCCAGCCAAATTCCCCATAAAACAGCAAGACCATACCTCCGAAAACACTCCACATCCTTACCCTTCCCAAAACCAACAAAAGAGTTACTCAAACACTCTTCCACCAATTTTGAGCAAACCCATACTTTGCCGAGAACTTCAAATAGCTTGTTCCACAGAGCCCATGCAAATGAAAAGTGTAAAAGCAAATGTGAGACATTCTCAGAGCTACTCCCACACATGAGATACATATCTGAAGACAAAGATTTAAAAAGCCTCCTATTGGATAGCAGATTGTTGGTGGTAACTCTTCTAAGGGCCACCAACTAAACAAATGTCTTTATTTTAGAAGGAACTTTAGTATCCCATATGCCCTAAAAAGGAGGAAAAGACACATCAACCTTAACTAGTTAAGAAAAATAAGTTTTGCACAAATGATCCCCTGATGAATCCAAGATCCAAATTCTAGAATCACTTATATTGGAGATAATGCAGCCCTGGAAGAAAGTGAACAAAGGAAACTTTTCCAACCCTCTATCATTCATACCCCTCCCTAAAATGAAAATCCCAAGAAAAAAAATCCTTCTCAAAAATAAGGAGGAAAATCACATTATTATGGAGAGAAGAAAGACAACACAAAGAAGGAAATAAGCGATACAAAGCAACCTCCCCACCCAAACATGTTCCCATAACTGAGTACGGATGCCTTCACCCAAATGAAACTTTGTATGAGGAAGAAAGAAAGGGTTAACCTGTGAAATGAACCTCCAAGGACTTTATGAGGAACTTAAAAAAGAGGGCTAAGAAGTTTTGGAGGGCATTGACTAGGCCAGCTTTGTCAGTAAATTACAAGGGTGTGGAAGAAGTATGGGCCACAATAGTGTGTTAAAATGAGGGATTCCTCCTTGGAGTGTGCATGGGTTAGGGGGTACAGACAAGACAAGGAGAGAATGATTAAGGAGCTGCGGCACGATTGCTCCAGATGTTTGCTTCTTCAAGAAACAAAGTTGGACTATGTGAACACGTTTAAGTTAAAAGAATTTGGAAGAATAGGGTTAAAGAATGTATTTTCTACCATTTTATGGGGAGATTGGAGATATTGTGAATTTGTGGGGCACGAGGTTTGCCAGTATTCAGGATTTTGTGCATGGTTCCTACTCCTTGTCCAGTTGTCTGTTCTTTTTAAGGTGAGATGTTTTGAGGATTCCATCTGTTTTTTGGTCCTTGTAGTTTGAGATGGTGTCAACATGAGATTTCAATGTTGTTATTTGAACTTCCAATGAAGAACTTTTTATTATTATTATTATTTTTTTTTTTTTTTCGTGGGGGGAGGGGGTGTTGAGTTACGACAAGTATGAGAGAATATTAGTTTTATATTTTCATCCAGCATTGTCATCTTAGGGGCATTGCTTTATCTAATAGTTAATTTACTTGGACAGTGTAATGCGAAAGTTCATTTGCATTTGCAGGTTTTCTTTTACCAAAAAATGTTTGTTTCCATATATTGTTTAGGAGGTTCGGCCTAGGCCTATTACTGACCGTTTCCTGGTGTGCTTACACCTTAATCCAGTTAAGTGGGGCCTTGCACCTTTTATATTTAAGAATAGGAGACTTACCCATCACTTTTTTGGGGTTAATTTTAAGATTTGACGAAATGAGTATCAGGTTTAGCTCAGAAAGGCTTCAATTTGTGAAAAAAGATTAAGAGAGAAGTAAATAGAAAATCTGGAAGGACACCATAGGCCAATTAGTTAGGTTACTACTCTCTGCTATCTATGAGGTTAGGGGAGGTTTTGGGTGACCCAGTCATGATGTTGCAAGTATTTCCATTGATGATCGATTGATTAGTGGCATTGAGTTTGTTATTTTATATTTTATAAAATAGTAATGCAAAGAAGAGAGACAATAGGCATCTTATCTTTTAAACTGCATTTTGAGAAAGCTTATGATAGGGTTTGTTCAGGATTTTTTTCGAATAGGATCCTTGAGAAGAAGGGTCTTGGGTTGGTTTGGATGGAAATGGATTAAAATTGTCTATCTTTTGCGAATATGTTGGTGATTGTGAATGGACAACCTAAGGATAAGTTTAGTGCCTGTCATGTCTCATGGTAGGGGAGCCTTTTAAGGATTAGTCAGGATGGTTTGGAAGCTTGCCATCTTGAGTTTGCTAAATACACCATTCTAGTTAGAGGATGACGTTGTGAAATTTCATAAATGCTTGCACTGCTTCTTTTTTTTAATAAACTTCTATGTTAGCTAAGATTCCCGTCTTTTTAAGACTTTTCTCTCTACAAACTGGTCTTATTGGATTTTTTTTATGCCAAGGTGGCTCTTTTTCATCAGAATTAAATTGTCTATCTTTTGCGAATATGTTGGTGACTGTGAATGGACAACCTAAGGATATGTTTAGTGCCTGTCATGTCTCATGGTAGGGGAGCCTTTTTAGGATTAGTCAGGATAGTTTGGAAGCTTGCCATCTTGAGTTTGCTAAATACACCATTTTACTTAGAGGATGACGTTGTGAAGTTTTAATAAATGCTTGCACTGCTATTTTTTAAAAAAAAAACTTCTATGTTAGCCAAGAATTCCTGTCTTTTAAGACTTTTCTCTCTGCAAACTGGTCTTATTGGATTTTTTTTATGCCAAGGTGGCTCTTTTTCATCAGAATTCCATTTCTTCCAAAATACTAATGAAAGAGAAATTGATGAGCTCATCAACTTGATGGCAATTTTCGTTTCTTTTGCCCCTTATATTTATCTGGGGTGTTATATATGGAATAATTCTCTTCTAAATCTTTTCTAATGCATTCATTGAAATCTTCATCCCTCTATTTGTAATTTGGAAGGCTAAGGTTCCCTCTAATGATTAAGGCATTTACCTAGGCTTTGGTTCTCAATTAAGACTAATGCAATCAGTTGAAATATTAGTGTGAAGCGCTTAAAATCTAATGAGAGAAATGATTGCTTATTTCTTCATTGTCAGGTGCATAGGCAGGTTTGGTACAATTTTTTTTCTTTTGCTGGTGAGGTTTGGGCAGTGGCAGATGCAAGGGGTGGCTGGAGGGGGCTGCCGTCTCCCCCAAAACTTCTAATTTTTTTTAATTTTTTTTTATCATATCCACCCTACCTAGAACACCCACCCTACCCAAGTTTGGACCCCCCAAAGCTCCTTAGATTTATTAGTATGGCTTCTTATTTTTGTTCTTTCACCACTAATAACCTACCCAGCCCCACACCCACCCATGTCATTCCCCTCCACCCCTCCGCCCCCCCCCCCCCCCCTCCCTCCCTCCCTCCCTCCCTCCTCCGAAGTCCTAATTTTTTTCCCTCTGACTTAGAACCAGGAGCTATATGATAATTTTAATTATATTTTAGTTTTAAAAAGTTAAATCTCCCTTTTTTTCTGCTCCTCCTTCAACCCAAGTACACAAACAACTGAACAAAAATATTTTATTTTGCTACCTCTCCTAGGTTTCCTTGCACATTCCCCTCTTCACATTTATTCTTTTTTTTTTTAATAAATTCTCTTTTACCTTTCAAAAAAATAATTAAGAATAAAAATTTGTTTAAATATGATAAACTTTAAAAAAAACAAAAACAAAAAAACAAAAGTTATTATTAAGATTTGATTCTTAATTTGAAAGTTCATCTCTAAATTATTTTTTATTTTTTCCTTATTGCTAATTTTTATGACCCCATTTGGAACTAGGAAAATATTAGGAAAAGGAAAGAAAAATTGAAGGAATCCACTATTTTTTATGTTTGATTATCAAGGAAAATGAGAAGAGAAAAAAAAAAAAAAAAACCAAATCAATGAATGTAATTTTAATTTTGCACACAGTTAGCATTTGAATTTTTTTAGAATAAATTTATTTTTAATAGTATTTGATAAAGAAAGAAAATATAGGAGGAAACAAGATTCTTCCCTTTCCTTTAGTTTTTCAAATAAAATTCTTAATCCAAACAAACTTTATAACTGCCTAATTAGAAGCAGTCTGGTTTTTATATATATATTGGTTATAAACATTGAGAAAGAAATTGCCCTACCAAATATATATATTGTAGTTCATGAACATTGATATGATGGATAATTTAGCTAAAAATCAACAAAAAATATAATAATTATAACTTAGCAAAGCATTCTTAATAAATTTTGTGCATATACTTTGGCCCCTCCTAGCCATAATTCCTAGATCTGCCACTGGATGTGGGTGACTTTGCATGCACTGGAGGAAATTAGGTTGAAAAGTTTCAGGTATTTAGTAAAGTAAGAAAGACAAACTGTTGTGTAATTGTGCTTGGAATGCTATTTATTGGACCCTGTGAATAGAGAAAATGCTAGATCTTCAAAGATCAAGTTGTGCTATCCTTGATAGAGTAGTTTTTCTTGTTTCCCTTCAGGCTCTAGCTTCTACAGTGGTTTGGGGGTGTTCTTTGATTGATTTGCAAAGACACTGGAGAAGTGCTCTTGTAATTATTACGTTTCTTTCATATCTTGGACATATTGTTCTATAATCTTTGCATCCTCTCTTTCCTCCTTAATAAATTCCTACCCAAAAAAAAATTAAATAAATAAACAAAAAGCTAACTACAAAGTTATAGACTACACTTATAATCAATACTTAGAAAAGATGTGAAATTTACTATGATTTTCATCAAAGCTGAAATTGCAACTTCTTAAATATTTCTAGTTGATGGAATGAGATGGCAGTTCTAAGACTGACAACTCCTTCACACTAAATTGCATGCATAAATAGACTTCAAAAAAAGAACAACCATTTATTCTACCTTGGACACACTCAACACACACTTCCCATAAGAAGATAAAGGCATTGCATGTTAAGTATTAACAGACAATGTTTCATCTAAAAATCACAAACCTTTATCATGCAATCCCACGATACTTGCTTTATTTTGCAACTGCATCAGCAACATACACATGACTTATTGCAGCTTAAAGAAACAATTGAGAATAATAACTATGAGTGACAAAACAAAGACATTTCATATACAATTACTCAACCTAGAATGCTATGATAAAGAATTAAGTTAATCTATTTTTCTATTAGCAGTTACAATATTATTAACAGATAAATAAAATCTTAGCCTGTGGTTTAAGGTCCAATGCTCATTTTCATCCCCATCCTTTTTATGCAACACTGTAAAATCTTCTACTTCATACATAGGAATAAAGTATTCATACCTCCTAATCGAACTTAACATTTAACTATAAAGCGTCCTTTATGAGAGAGACAAGCAGTTGGGAGTCTAATTTATTACATTACTACTAGTCAGTTTTCTCACTCAAAAAACAACAGCAAGATAAATCTGGATATTTTGACATTTCCATCAGGATCACTAATGTTTTTCTGCCTCAACTCTCAATTAAAGTTATTTCAATGCTCCAGTGGTATATTATTCAGAGTAAGCTACTCTGCAGGATAGTGTGTCAGTTGCACTGCACACAATAAAGACAATTGAAAAAGAAACATCAAGCAATCAAAGGGATCTTTTCTTTTGCTATTCGGTCTGTAATATGTATCACACATGTATCTTTTACCAACCTAAATGCTTTAGGCAGCATCATTACCTAATAAACTACAATTTATGCCAATAAATCTTTTCACAGTATGAAGCTAAATGTCAGAAACCAAAGTAGCTAATTTCTCATTACATCGGTACAAGATGGACATGCAGCACCCACCATTCATAGTCTCACTCAAGTCTCTTAAAGTTTTACTGAATTAGTTTATCATTGAAAAATCAGAGCTCTCAACCCTGCTAAATTGTTGGTAGGAGTAGGCATTCTACAGTAAGCTACAGAAGAATCAAATATGAATGATCATTCAGGCGCACCTTAATTTTTTCTAGTTTTTCAACATTTGCACAAGGATCTCGGAAACATCTTTTTATTTTATCCAAGTTCTCCACATAAATGTTCAAAAAACTAAAAACAAGATGACATTTTTATAATTCTTTAAAAAATAGGAAATAAAAAATGAATAGTTTTGCACAACTACACAGGCCCCAAGTAACTACCATCCAGGGAATTTGATTAGAAGCCTTACGCAACCACTTGAAGGAAACGGCTTGTAGAGTTCTACATATTGTTGCCCATGCAATAGACGATCATATCTGCTCAATGGAAGCCAAATAAGTGTTTTAGTCTTTTAATTTTCCTATTGTCACAGAAAAAGAAAATAAGAAAAAGAAGTCCTCAGTCCTCACAGAACTAAAAAGTGGCTTTAAAATATAGTGAAACAGTATGTTACACCAATATAATAAATTACTTTGAGATGCGTAACAAAAAAAGGGCAGCCCGATGCACAAAGCTCCTACATACGCGAGGTTTGGAGAAGGGGTGGACTACAATGGGTCTATAGTACACAACCTTACCTTACATTTTTACAAGAGTAGTACTTTACCATTGCGCCTAGGCTCCCCTTCAAGGAATAATAAATGGAAAACCTAGTCACTGCTCAGAGACAACTACTTACGATAGGCCTGGCAGCTGCGAAATGTCTGCTATAAATCCAGAAGGAAATAGAGTGGCAAAAGTTGGCAAAACCTACAAAGCAGGAAATGTGACAGTAAATTATAGCATCTTTTGCTTTCATGCAAGAGACCATTTAACTTTTATCAGCCAATTCTGTCTATATGAATTTTTTTGGATAGAAAATACTGCCCATGTCAGTGAACACACCTAATTTAGACTAAATGCAGCACTCTCCAAAATTAAAATTATGCATTTGCAATTTATAAAATGTGTATAATAAAATACAATAAAGGAAGAAATGAAAGAAGAATAAGAAGAAGGAAAAGACGACAATGGCTTCAACTGACAAGAGTATTTAGTTGGTTGACTTTGGCAAAAAAATATATAATTTCTTATTCTAAAATAAGCTTGAAATTAGTTTATGTTAAAACAACTTGGTTCAATTTGCAATACCTGAATGAATTGCTGTCCATTCTCATGGTAAACATATTTGAGCTCATTGTCATCCAAAGCATCCCTCGCACACACTCCAATACCCAGAGCATAAAGTGCTGCATCTCTATTCACAATTGAGATAATATTGCTAACTCTTCAAACTTGAAAATTAAAGAAATAAAGCAATTAATCAAAAGACTCTACAAGGGTATCAAACGATGCAAATGATTAGAACAAGAAACAGAACTTCAGGACATATAATGGAGATTGAGCTTGTAGAGAGTCTACCTTTCATCATAGTTGTATGTGCTCTGCATCCAATCCAGCATAAGCAACAAAATGAGAAATAAATTAGAGAAAAACTCACAAAATTAATTTAAAAATTAATTTTATAACCGAGTATCCGTTCTATTACCTAGAAAATTAGTTCCAGAAAGGATAAGATGAACTGTAACAGGATCAACAGAGTGCAAAAACCAAGATGTTTCCAAAAGTGTACAGAATTAATAGGCGGAATTATGGACATCTAAGGTCCTGATAAATCATCTTGCTACCAACTTTAGCTAAGGCTTCATTTGGAATTTGGGAAAAATAAAATCATATAAACTATGTAGCGGACTGACAAAATATCCCAGACTTCTGTTCTGGGGAACAGTATGCCATTTATCAATACCTTTACTGGATATCAAATTCCTGGAAATAGGCTGCACCTAACGACCTAATACAATCTCATACAATAAAAAATTCGCCGATAAAAAAAAATTGTCATATACCTCTGGGAATTTATGAGTAAGAAGCAACTCGGGATCGAACTCCGAACTGTCCGCCATGAAAGCTCCTCAAGATTGAATGACTCGCCTGCAGACCTGAATTTTTTTCCCAAGAAAAGAATGTTCCGCTATCACAAAAGCACAAAGATTTTAGAAATGGGATTAAAAGCCCTAGTTTCGAAGTTATAGGAGTACAGAGAATAGCACAGAGATGATGATACCGCTGAGTTTTGTCTGATGAGTATGCACTCCGGAGAAGAAGGCCATTAGAGTGGACAATTTAATACTTATTGAGGGAACGAGCACGGTGGTGCTTATCAAAGACCGGCGCGATGACGACAAACAGACAGCAACGGGTCCTACCAGGTGGACCCACACTATAAATTTTTTAAAATGTTAATTAATTTTTAAAAATTTTAAGATTTCATTAATTCAATTTTTTTTTTCTTTCCAAAGCCCCCTCTATGTGACAAAAATTTTAAATAATTGCGAACTACTAACTCAACAAAGCAAGTAGTTTTATACCTATATATATATAACTATCTATGAGTTGTAGAGATATTTTAAGTTTTAAAAATTAAAATTAAAATTATTTTAAAAAAATTTCTTTAATGCATCCGTAATGTGTAAATGTTGTAACTTAATGATGATTTATAAATCAACATATATTTTAGTAATAAAGACAAGAAAAATGCCAGTGAAAAAATGCATTCTTTTACCTCAAATCCTTAATATAGTGTGCCACGTTATGAACAAATACCATTTTTTTCATTTTTCACTATCTATTATATAAAACATACAAGAGTTTAAAATAAATAAAAAAATTAAAGGCAAACATGAAGCAAGATAAATGTAGAAGAATTTGAACTGCATGCTTAGGTTAGTTATTTTAATTATTTAATAAATTATAAATAAAACATTAGCGTAAAAGCATACCATGTAAATATTGTCATTCTTCAACCATATTTTGAAAATAATTTTGATGCATTTTCAATGTCATCCACCCAAATACGATGATTAAACATACTAACAACACACAAGACATTACACTTTTAATGAATGTCAATATTTACTAAGAATATAAATGAGGAGTACAAACAAATACAATCATGCTTAAGATCCCGTTCAGAATTCAAAAAATATTATAAAAAGAAGAGAAAAATATCTTGAAATCGACATTTTCATATTTAATTATCAAGAAAAGTAAGAAAAAAAATAAAAATATATACTAAATTTATAAACAAAATTTTGATCTTTCATATCATTAATATTTACTTTTTTCTAATTTTTTGTTATATTAAAATAAACTTTTATTTTTAATAATATTTTCAGCCCCCGTCGGAACTTGGAAACATTGAGGAGAGGAAAATAAAAAAGATTCATTTTTTCATGTTTGATTATCAAGAAAAATAAAAAAAAAATAAAATATATACCGAATCAATAAACAAAATTTTAATTTTACACACCCTTATCATTTATTTTTTTAAAAAAAATTAATCATATTAAGTAATTTTTTTATTTTAAATAATATTTAATACAGAGAAAAAATATAATGAAATATATGTGTCATTAATAGAGAACAAAAATATAAGAGAAAATAAATTTCCTCTGCCTTTCCTTTTTCCACATAAAATCTTGATCCAACCGGACTTCAAAGCATCTACAAGTTTTTACTAGATGAGTCATATGCCTCGTTTTATTTTTAAAACGTGTTCAAGTTGAATGCTATACCTTGACACTTCCAATTTCAACGCCCCCCTATTACTAATTCACTACAACAATTGCTAAGATCATATCACATAATGACTTGAGGTGGCTCACACGTAACCATAGGACACATCATGCAATGTCACTACAAAATTCCTTCGGTAGATGTCTTGTTTCTGGGTATTAAAGGCATAATGCTACATGCTAATAAGAACCAAGAGAAGTAAAATCAAGCTTAGAATAAATAGTTAAAGTTCATAAGGTTTGCCTTGACTTCTTAACCATGTCTATTACGTTCAAGGTCCGATTTGAAATTGTTTTTTAAGTTTCTGAATTAATGCCCAAGCTTGGTGTCACAAATCAATTTCAAGTTTATGCTTGAATTGATAAGAATTAAGTTACAAGCTCGTGAGACAGATTTAAGCCAATCCAACACAACTTGGTTGTCAAACAAGTCTCAATTGGTAACTTAATTTAGATTTGCTTGCATAAAACAAATCTCAAACTTGGTCGTATGTCAAGTAGAGGCTAGATTCATGAACTTGCTTAAAACCCTGGCAAAAGAAAATAAAAGAAATCTCAACTTGTGACACCATTTTTTTACCCAATACTCCTAACCACTAGAATACACAAAATTTGTTGAGACTACAATATAAACTACAACTTCAGGAAAACCAAAAACCAAAAACGCAGAGTCTACAAATATTTCCTCAATTTTGGCTTTTATCCTTTTCAAGTTTCAAGGTCCAAACACTCGTCAGAAAGCCTGAAAACTCGTTCAAGCAAATCTCCCCTGGCTCATTTTCACCTCACATCCTATCTTCTCTCTTCCGGGGAGCACAGGTGATCACTTCATCAACTCTAAGAATCATCTCGGCAGCCTCAGTTGCAGAGAGCAATACAGCCTGCTTAACTTTGAATGATTCAGAAATCCCCAGCTCTGCCATGTCTCCCACCTGTTAAGAACTCCCAAATGAACTAAAAATCAGACAACAAGCAACTCTAGCAAACCAGTCAGCTTGGTTATGACAATTTCTGAAAAGAAACTATAGACATCAAAATTTGGTGAGAAATGAGGTATTCATATGATACTCAACCCTCTAATGATTAGGAAAGCCCATTGTTCCATCACCTTTCTGGGGAGTTAAATGTTGTTTACAGAAGTTCTTAAAATCTTCTATCTTGGTCATTGCAAAAAAATAATTTCCTAATGGAATAAATATACATTTTAAATCGTTGCAATTTCAGTCACTATACATTTCTTAAATTGTCATTTCTTTCTTTGCTGTTGATTCGGATAGTCCTTCGGCTTCTCAGGATTTTCATTTTAGGAGACCTCTTAATGATAGAGTTGGTTGAGCTGCCCTCTTTGATTTTATTGAATAATTGTCACCCTTCTTCTGGGAGGGAAGCTCTTTGGTCCTTAGATCATTCGGGGTATATTCTAGTAAACTGTTTTATGAGTTCTTAACCCATTCCAATTCCTCTCCTCCTCTTTATTCTATTATTTGGAAGGCCAAAGTACCCCAACTCAGTCCCAATAACTTGTTGCAGACTAGGAGACTATTGAAGCCCTTTCTCCAAATGTTTGTGCGCTTTGCTATAATAATTCAGAGACAGCATTCCAACTTCTTCTGCATTATGATTTTGCCTGGAGAGAGTGGATAATATTTGGTGTTTTGGGAAAAAGTTGGGTTTGTCCAGAATCGGTGGTTGAACTTTTGGCTATTTAATTTGCGCATTTTGGAGGGAGGGAGGATAAAGCTGCATTATGGAACAGTGATTTCTTTGCAATGATGTGGCGTTTATGGTTGGAGCACAGTGCACAGATCTTTTCGGAGAAGAAGTTGAATTGGTCCCTGGTTTGGGAAAAGATTCACTATATGGCATTGTTGTAGGGTTGTTGAGTTTGGGTATTTCAATGGAGTAAGCTCTCTGGAAGTTCAGCAAGATTGGAGCAAGCTGATGCTTTGATTTGGGAGCTGTGGTTTTGTTTGTTTTCATTCTTTTTTCTTTTTCTTTTTTTCATTTGTTGTTTTTAGATTTTCCATCTGGTTTCTTCCAGATTTTATTGGGAGGTGTCTTATTCTTCTTTATGCAACTTCTTCATCTATAAATGAAATCTATTCTTTGCCTATTAAAAAAAAAAATTCAGTCACTACACTTTCCGAATTATAGAATTTGAAACCAATAATCACACTTGATTTGCATGTAAAATACAGTGATTTAGAACATAAAATGACCACATTAAAGAAAAATACATTGTAGTGAGCAAAATAGAAAATATTCAAAAGTTCAGTGACCAAAATGGCATTTAACTCTCTTCATTGCTCTGTTTTCTGTTTCAGACTCTGGGCCAGCATAATGTTCTTTCACAGATCAGGACTTCCTCTTATTTTTATGAAAATATTTCTTGAGAAAATAAGATTGAATGTCTAAATCTAGCAAAGCAACTTTCGAAATGCCTTAGTAAAAACAGTTATGGAAGCACATGATGAGACGAGCTAGCATAACTATTATTATCAGTTGCCCACCTATCCAACTACCCCCATAAATCCCACTAGCATGCAATGGAAAGTGTGAAATAGAAATGAAAACCCATACTAATTTCTTGTGATTTATTTACTTACAGATCCAGAGATGACATCAATTCCTGCATTGCTTCCTTCCTTGTGGTGCTCTGCACGCAGCTTTGCAATCAACTCAGCACTGTCCAACCCTGCATTATCAGCAATTGCTGTTGGGATGGCCATGAGAGCCCGTGAGAAAGAATCAATAGCATGGGACTTCTTTCCTGGAGTCCTCCGTGCCAGCTCATCTACTTCCTTTGCCATCACCATTTCAGGCCACCCACCTCCAAGTAACACCCTACTGTCATTTACGGTCTGAGACAGCACACACAAGGCATCATGCAGAGACCTTTCAGCCTCATCAAGAACATGATGACTGCCAAAAGAAAAAAAATGGAAATGTATGAATAAAAGTAGAGAGAGAGAGAGAGAGAGAGAAAGAGAGAGAGAGAGAGAGAGAGAGAGAGAGAGAGAGATCATATCAAATCAAAAAATCAATTCAAATCTCAAATTCTGCTGGAATGCATGAAACATGTGCACCTGCAGCATTTCCAGCTAAATAGATGCAGGTCCTTAGAATTAGGGGCAGGATTCAGAAATTCAAACAAATAATATCTCACATTAAATTTACTATTCTGTCCACCAAACCTAATCCTTGATTTGGGGGAAGGTTCATACTTAGGAAACGCCCAACACAAACCCACCCAAAAAACCATAAAAAATAGGAGCATATGATATCAAAAGGCCTCTTAGCTAAATAATAGCAGATAAAATTGATTATAAGAATCAAATCATTGAAAATTTCAACCATGAATCCATAATTGATTGAAATCTAACTTTACACTCAATTCCGTGTAGGATTCCATTCATCTGGCATATGCTCAGTGTACTTAATACTCCCTGATTGATCATCCTATGAATACATAATTCATACTTTTCAAATACAAAGGGAAAAATATTTTATCTATAAAACCAAAAGGCCACCCAACGAAGCTGACTGCAGGAAGAAATTTCCTGAAATTTTTATTTCTTGTCTTTGTTTATTAAATTCCATGTTTAAATCAAGGGAATAAAAACATGTATATGGCCAATCAAGATTTTAAAACAAATGTGATGTCTTGTCATTCATGGCATTAAAATCAAACAGGTAATTAAAATAAAACAAAACACACACTGGTCATGTGGCCATTAATTGAAATAAATAATATAATAATTATTTAGAAAACTTGGAAGGCAAAGAGCATAGAGAACTGAAATATGTAAATTTACCTTGCACCTCTCAATACTATAGTACAAGCCTGACCCATTTCAACACCGGAAAAGTGAATCAACTTGTCCTCGCCAATCATGATTTCCTCGATGACCTTGCAATGTCCAAGCTTTACAGACTCTGGGTTATCAAATGTTGATGCAATTTCACCCCCAGTAACCAGAGCCAACCGCTCAATACCATCAAAATCAGCATGCTCAATTGCAAGTACTCCAGCATCTGCAAAGAGTTCCTCTGGGAAATTGTAAATCAGTTGTCTGTTAACAAAACAATTAATCCCATGGCCTATAATCTTTTGCACTTTTTCTCTCATTTTTTCCTTCTCAGCCGCTTCAATCTCAGCAACCCTGGACATTGAATCAACACGAACACGTGCCCCATAGATCTTGACTTTATCTGTGTCCATTGCAGTATTTGCCACCAAAATCTTTGCATTCTCAATGCGTTTGGGCTGGCCAACACCTATTTTTTTGTCAAGAATAAATCTGCAAAGAGTTTACTATAGTGAATAACTAAACAAATATAAGTCATGAAGACCAAAAAATGCATGGGAAAATAAAACCCTGAGTTTTGACCTGAAGTTGTCAAATCCCTAGAATCAGATTTACAATTCAATATTCATGCAACAGTACCCTCACCTTACCTACACCCTCAACCAAAATAAAAAGGCAACTAAAAAACAAACCAAACAAAAGCACACCCAAAAAAAATCCCAAACCCCCAAAAAGCAGAATATCCAATGGTATACAAGGGTTTTCTAGTGAATAGAATGCCTGTGTTAGCCCTGAAGCAAGGCAGTTGGCTGTTGATGCTTCAGAGCATAACAATGCATTCTTGTTTCTGTGATACATGAATAAAAAGCAATTGCAATTTTGTAATAAGAAGTGCAAATCACACATAGAACAAGTTTTAAATCACATCACAAGCAGTTTATGAATTGTTAAACCCACCCTTCATCCAGAAATGAATCCTTCAATGATCCTCCAGGCTTCTTAATGATTTGGATGGACTCTAGGTTTGTGCTGCCCTGCCATTTCCAAGAGCAAGACGAGGAAAAGATAATAAGAAGAAATGTTGACCTGCACAAGCAACTAGAAGCATAGAGGATTCACATAACAAATGGAACAAAATAACATATGAAAAATAAAATTTTATTTTTATCAGGAAGTAGGTGTGCACACATACAAGCACACACACCCCACAAGCAATCAAACACACACACACAGGCCACAAAAAGAGTGGTGATGCCAAACTGCTTAGGCCTTGGCTTGAAAGTTTTTTTTTTGTTCTCTTTTTGGTTCTGGTGGTAAACAAAGGAGGATGGAGTTGTCAACAGCAGTGCTAGATGCAGATCAATTGTCAAGTGGAAACTTGCACATGACCTTGTCAAACACTGAACAAACAACTGTGGCTACCAGAGTCCAAAACACGAACCTTCTGAAAAACAGACAGCCAAATTGGACCAGACTGGAATTGAACAATTAGGATTCAAACTTTGATACACTAGAAAAGAAAAAACATAATAACGGAGTAGGAGTAATTGTAGACAAAGACTTAAAAAATAGTGTTGTAGATATCCAGAGAGTACGGACAAAAACATAAAAATCAAGATGGTCTTAGGCCAAGAGATAATAAATTTCATTAGTGCTTATGCTCCTCAAATAGGCTTAGAAGAAAACCTTAAGAGACAATCTTGGGAAGATATGGATAGTATTATGCAATGGATATCAAGGACTAAGAAAATATTCCTAGGAGTTTATTTGAATGGACAAATTGGAAAGGATAATAAAAGTTGTGAGAGGATACATGTAGGGCGCAGATATGGAGATAAAAATGTCTAGGGATATGAGCTTAGACTTTGCCATGTCATATGGCCTTATTACAATGAATACTTGTTTTAAGAGAGAAGAATACTTAACAACCTTCAAAAGTGGATAAAATAAAAGTCAAATAATTTTTTTCTTAACTAGGAGGGTAGATCATTTATCATGTAAAGAATGCAAGGTTATCATATGTGAAAGCTTAACTACCAACATAGAGTTTTAGCATTAGATATATGTAACAAAACATGGAAGAGAAGGGCAATGTAAAGCAATGCAAGAGAACTAGGACGTTGAACCTAAAGAAAGAAATATAATAAAATTCAACGATAAATCAATCAAAGAAGGAGATCAGGCAGTGGGGGATGGAGTAGACACAAACATCTTTGGAGTAAGATAGCTAGCTCTATTCAAAAGATAGCAAAAGAGATTTTAGGCAATGTTTTAAAAACCATACAAGACTAGACCGGCCGATTTTTCAACCGGTAAGACCAGGCACTGGCTCCCTTCCTGGCCCGGGTTAATGGTAATATTTATTTAAACAATAACTCGGTGAAAACCGGACATAATTGGTGGCCTGAGCAACCCAGGTGAACCGGACCGAACCAGAGTCATTTGTATGTCATTGACTTCCAACTGTGAGCGATCCTATTGTCTCAAATTTTTCTTGAGAATTTAGGAGTGTTAGGGATTTTGCTCTTCGATTCAAGGAGGACCCTTGCTGAGCTGCATCTTCGATGCCAGCTGTCGTCTTAGTACATCAATTCCGACCACCATCGCAACTTCCAAATATGGATTTCTTCTCCTTCTTCTTCCAACGCCAACTCAATCCGTCATCGCAACTTACAGCAGCAGCAACAGGCAGCAGCATTGAGAAATTCCACTTTGATTTTATTATGATTGGAAGAAGAAGAAGCAGGAGGAGAATAAGTACCTTGATTTTATTGTAACGGCATCACGATGAGTACTTAAACATCAGATCTGCAGGGGCTTCTTCCTTCATTTCTTTTAATTTTTCTAGTCTTGATTCTTAACTATTAACCATCCCGTGTTGCTCAATAATCAATAATACATATATATATATATATATATATATATATATATGTATAAGCAACCACTTGAAGTAATGTCATTCAGAATTTTTTAAAATTTGGATAAAAACCTTAGCCCCTTCAATAGCTTGCCATTTCCAACAACATATACACCAAACAACAAAAACAAAGATATAATCTTAAGCAACAAGCAAACAAAATATATATATATATATATATATATGTAATTTTTCATTTTTTATTTTCTTTAATAATAATATATTTATGATGTCATGTTATTGACATCTGGTTGACTTGGACCGGTCTGTCCGGTTGGGCTGCCAGTTCGCTATCTGATCTGGTCTTGAAAACATTGGTGAATCAAGAGAAAGATTCTCAGTTAGTAAAGAAAATTGGTGGTGAGATCAAGATGTTCAAAAATCTGTAAGAAAGAGAATTTGGAATAAAACATGGCAAAAATGTAGGAACATAGAAAATTTTGAAAAGGATAAAGAGGAAAGAAAATATGCAAAATGGCCTTCAGCAAAGTTAAACAGATTTTATAATTATTTAAATGATAGATTAGGTACAATAGAAGGGGAAAGAGACATATTTAAACTTGGTAAAGCTAGAACAAGAAAGAGCAGGGAAAAGGATAAAGAGGTAAGAAAATATGCAAAATGGCCTTCAGCAAAGTTAAACAGATTTTATAATTATTTAAATGATAGATTAGGTACAATAGAAGGGGAAAGAGACATATTTAAACTTGGTAAAGCTAGAACAAGAAAGAGCAGGACGTAGGTAATGTAAAATGTATAAAAAATGAGGATGATATTGTCTTCGTTAAGGAAGAAGACATAAAAAAAGGATAGCGAAGTTACTTTAATAAAAAAGCTTAAACTTAGAATTGACAAATAAGGGAAAAGCTAAAAGTATGAAATTTATTTGCAAAATTAGAGTTAATGAAGTCAATTTACATGTTAAAAAAAAAGATGAAAAAATGGAAAAGCTAAAGGACCAAAGAACATCCCAATTGAAGTTTGGAAATGCCTAGGAGATAATGGAATTATATGGTTAATTAATTTGTTTAAAACAGTTTAAAAAAACTAAGAAAATGCCAAAAAAATGGAAGAAAAACACTTTAATGCCTATATAAAAAAATAGAGACATTCAAAATTGTAATAACTATCATGGAATTAAAGTATTAGACTTATAAGTAATAAAATAAATTTTGAGAAAGGGTACTTAAACAAAAATTAAAGTTAGAACGAAAGTCTCATAAAATCAATTTAGTTTTATGTCTGGAAGATTTACTATAGAAGCTATATATCTTTTAAGAAGATTAATGCGAAAGTTTAGGGAAAAAAAGGAGGACTTGCATATGTTTTTTATTGACTTAAATAAAGCGAATGACAGCATACTTAAAGAAGTTATATGGCAAGTTTTAGGAAAACAAAAAAAAAACAAAAAGGTGTATGTAGTAGGGTATACTAAAGTCATTAGCAATATGTATGATGAAGTAATGACTAGTGTTAGGACTACAGATGGAGAGGGTAAAGAATTTCCAATCACAATAGGTGTATATCAAGGATTCACTTTAAGCCTTCATCTTTTTGCCCTAATAATGGTTGAACTTGGGAGTATCCAAAATGAGGTTTCATGGCGTATGTCGTTTGCAGATAATATTATCTTGATTGATGAAACTAGGGATGGAGTAGAATCTAAATTAGAATTATGGAGAGAAGCTCGAAAATCTAGAGATTTTAGGATAAGTAGAAATAAGAGAATATATAAAATGTAATTTCAATCATATTAGGAGGAATACTAGAAAAAAAAATATTAAACTTGATGGCCAAGAAATCAATGCACTAGTAGATATTGATACATTGGATCTATTATATTTATGCAAGTTGAAAGAGAAATTGAAAAACATGAAATGCATAGAGTTGAAAGTAAGTTGGACAAAATGGAGAAGTGTTTCGAGCATGTTGTGTGATCATAGAATACCATTTCAACAAGACGGCTATAAGACCAGATATGTTGTATGGATGAGAATGTTGGACAACTACGAAATGACGTATCCAAATTGTAAAAGTTGTCAAGATGAGAATGCTAAGGTGGATGAGCGGTATAACGCCAAAAGATAAATTAACGAATGAACATGTTCGCGGAAAGTTAGGTGCAACTCCTTTAGAAGATAAAATAAGGGAGGGGTGCTCAGATGGTTTGGGCATGTGCAACAAGCAGTGCACCAATGAAAAGGAGTGAGCTAGTCAATGCAAGGGGCAGTAGAAGGGGTAGGGGTAGATTTAAAATAACTTGGAATGAGATAGCAAGTAAGAATTTAATAACCCTAAATTTGTGGGAGAAAATTGTCCATAATCACATTAATTGGCCTTAGATCAGGTTTATGTTTCATTCCTCTATCCACTGGAAAAGAAAATATATAAATATATTTATGAAGACATCCATCACTAGCGACCCCATCAAGTACCACATATAGAACAAAACCAAATTACAAAAGGCTTTCATAAGTACAAAACAATGTGTCATACCCTTCAAAATCATAAAAGAAAATTCATAAATAATAATGTTCATCTATTACAGTTATCATTGGTGTTTCTTGTTAAAATCTTTCTTTGATTTTTCTCTTTTCTAACAATTAATATTCCATACCATTTGGTGTGACCCTTGTTTTCATATCTTTGCACTTTATGGCACATTTCTATGTTACTTGCTTCAACTGAGTTTGGAAAATGATAAATACAACTTCCAGAGTCCCCAACACATGCCATGGCATTGACAATGTCTAATCAGAAATCCAAATTGCCCAATTCAGACCAATGTCAAATAATCTACTAAATGCAAAGTCACTACTCACTTTTAGCCTCATAACAGCATCCACAGCCAGTTTTGCAAAATGTTCCTTATCTTGGGAAAGAATTTTTGAGCTCAAAGTGGTCATTGCAATCTTCATCAAATCTGACTTGAACTTATCTGCATTACCCAATAATGTCATGCATCAGTCCTCAATAAAGCAAGGGAAAACAGCAGATACAGAGGCAAGATCAAGCTTGCTAGTTGCTAGATTTTCTTTTCAGTTTAAACTTTGAAGTGCAACGGTGCAATGTAAAACAATAGCCTAGTTTAAAAATAACAGCACGACTAAAACAGCCTATGCCAATTATTTCTCAAGAACAAAACAATCAGGTATAAATAATTTTATATAATTTAAATGATAACAGTGAGGAAATGATACAAAAGACTAATCAAGGAAAAACAACTGCTGAAACATTATAAGTTGCAACCAAACCACCTGCATCCTCTTTATTATCCATGACCTTCTGCAACAAAGCATTCCGAGAACATTCAGCTGCCATCCGATAACCTAAACATCAAACACACATCACAATTGACTCTCAGTCTGCACATTCAACATGGAGCATATTTCACACAGCAAGAGATAAATATGTATGTGTCAGTGTGGGTAGACTGTAGAGAGAGAGGCAGCTTAAGAAAAGTGTGAGAGGAAATGACTGAAAAGCTTAATCAACCAACTAAAAAACTGGTTGATTAGTCAAATAACATTACATTTAAAAACCTAGAATGCTCCTCAAACATAACGTTTAACTATCTTCCAAATAATAAGCCAGAAAACGAGCCAGACTAGAAGGTTAAAACCTCTTCAGACTCAATGGCATCATAAGATAGAAGAAAGAAAGCATGAATAGGAATGTTTGGTTTTCTGTTAAGGTTTTTTTTTGCGCACGCGCCCCCCGGGGGGGGGGGGGGGGGGGGGAGATGGTAATCGAGCTTGGTGAGATTTTTGTGTTCATTGGAAGCTTAGCCATAATTTAGGACTTTGTTGGATTCTATTTTTTTTATTTTCAGTTTTTGGGGATTTTATATTTTGGAGGAAATAAAGCAAGCCCATTGGGCCTTTATATTTTATAAAGTTTTCTAATTTATTTCTTTATTTAGTTTTTTTTTATCAGCAAAAAATAACTTTATTAACTAGGCATACCAAAGTGTATAATGAGTCAACCACCCTGCAGGGAGTGGAGTCACAAAAAAGTCAAGAATTTGATCATTTAGTTGCCTACTGCACCAGCTGGATACAGTAGCAACCCACCACTCTCAATTAATCTAAACTGGCTTAGTTGAATCTTTAAAGGCTCTCATGTTCCTTTCCTTCCAAGCACAGCAGAAAATGGCAAAAGAGATTAAAGTCAAAAAAAACTTCAAGGTTTGTCAAGGTACTCTTGATTAGAGTTAGTTATCACATTTTGACAAGAGTTCCATCATGCCATTTTTTTCTCAAACTTCTCAATAATGGGGTCCCGCTCTATTTAAATTTGGCTCCAATAGGTAGACCAAGGAAATTAATGGGGATGGTAGTCGAGTTTGGTGAAATTTTTGTCTTTACAGGAAGTTTAGGCATAATTTAGGACTTTGTTGGATTTTATTTTGTCATTTTCAGTTTTTAGGAATTTTATATTTATTTGTAGGAAATAAAGCAAGCCCATTGGGCCTTCATATTTTATAACATTTTCTAATTTATTTCTTTATTTAGTTTTTTTTTTTTTATTAACTAGGCATACCAAATTGTATAATGGGTCAACCAACCCGCAGGATGTCACAAAGAAGTCAAGAATTTGATCATTGATTAGTTGCCCACTGTGCCAGCTGGATACAGTAGCAACCCACCACTCTCAACTAATCTAAAGCAGCGTGGTTGAATATTTAAAGGCTCTCTTGCTCCTTTCCTTCCAAGCACACCAGAAGACGGCAAAAGAGATGGTCAAAATAGACGAGAAGGTTTGTCAAGGTAATCTTGAAGAGAGTTAATGCACCACCTATTGACAAGAAGTTTCTTTTCCATCATGCCAACTTTTTTTCAAACTTCTCAATAATGGGGTTCCGCACTATGCTTTCTTTGGATTTGGATCCAAGAGGTAGACCGAGGTAATTAATGGGGAATGTTCCCAGCTTACAACCCAAAAGATGAGCAAGGAAAGAACACCCCCACCCCCCCAAAGGTGCTATCACCAATCAAAATAAGCTCACTTTTTCTAAATTCACTTTCAAACCCAGTAGCCTCAAACCCTACTAAAATGCATCAAAGGTTGAGGATATGGAGAGGGTCACCTTCACAAAAAATGATCGTATCATCTGCGAAGAGAAGGTGTGAAACTTCTGTGAACCTCTCGTTCTTGCCCACTCTAACACCTTTAAAAAGCCCTTCTCCGACAGCTTTCTTCAACACATGATCAACACCTTCATCAACAAGAAAAAAAATAAGGATGACAAGGAAAGCCATTTAAGAGCTTCAGGAAGCTTGGAGTTTTGATGCATCATGTAATCCAACAATACCAAAGCTCCCCAAAGCCCGTTCTCTTAAGAAGATGCAAAAGAAAGCTCTAGGTGACGTGATCAAAGGCTTTCTCCATGTCAAGCTTGCACACCGTGCCCTTTTTCCATCCTTTCAATAGGAATCCACAACTTCGCTTGCGATAAGGGCAGCATCTATGATCTGTCTACCAGCCACAAAGGCGTGCTAGTGTTGCCCAATGACTTCCTAAATGACCGACCCTCGCGGCTAGGACTTCAGCAAGGATCGTATAGTTATAGATGCTTCCCACTAAGCTAATTGGGCCAAAATCCTAGGTATTTGTAGACCCAACTTTCTTCCAATTTTGACAAAGGTGGCATTACTACGAACAAAAATCTACCTAATTTATCAAAGGTGTTGAGAATATCATGCTTGAAAAAGCCCTAGTTTGTCCCACCAAGCTAATTGGACGAAAATCCTTGATTTTTGCAGCCCAAGTTTCTTTAGAACTAGGGATTACCAAGGTGGCACTAATACCAATCACAAATATGCCTGATCTATCAAACTCCTTAAAGGTGTTGAGAATGTCACACTTGAGGAAGCCCTTGTTTGTCTGAAAGAATGCTAATGAAAAACCATTCGAGCCAAGCACTTTGTCCCAATGGCAATCTCTAATGGCTTGAAGGATTTTCTACTTCTTTCAAGGATCTCTTTGGCCACTCCGCAGAAAAAGAGCTATGAGATCTAAAATTGATTCCATCCACCATGGTCTCTATGCTTCAGATTCAAAATGGAGGACTTAAAAAAATCATAGATACTCTTTTTTTAATTTACTCTTCCCTAGTCAAAATGTTCCCACCCTAAACCAAAAAATTCAATATTGGATAATGTATTAAGTATGCGGTAGTTGTGGTTCGGTGAAAGAATCTAGTATCCCAATGACCCTCCTTGAGCCATAAGACTCCAGATTTCTATCTCTAGAAATTTCTTCAAGGTTGATATCCTCATTCAAATCCTTCTTGAATGAGTCAATAACACTCTTTCCCCCCCTCTCTTTAGCATCAAGCCCTTGACCTAGCTCCTGCTCATCGAGTTCTTTAGTGCCATTAAGAATAATGGTCTTCTTCACATGAACATTTCAAAGGTACTTTTATTCTACATTTTCAACTCTTCTCTTAGCTTCTTCAATTTTGAGGATAGCACGAAGCTAGCGTTCCCCTTGATATGAAGTGTTGACCACTAGAGTTTAACTAGGTACATGAAACCAACGTGCCTAAGCAACATGTTTTCAAAGCGAAAAGGAGTTGGCCCCTAATTAACTCCTCTTTGCCTATAAAAATGAGTAAGTGATCTGAGATGGGCCTAGGAAGGAGGCTTTAAGTAACTTTGGGGAAGCGAATTTCCTAATTCGTCGAAACTAAGAACTTGTTAATCCTTGAGAAAGAAGCCAGCTCTCTGGAATCGGACCATGTGAAAGCGCCACTCGTGAGCAAAAGACCAATGAGGGCATTCACATTGATGAAGTCCAAAAACTTTCTCATGCAGCTATTCTCTGAACTACCCTCACTTTTTTTATGGGGACAAGCCAACATTTTTAAAGAAATGACTTGATTAAACTCCTTTTATCTCTATCATTTAGCCCCCTCATGCGTTGATATGAGTTTCTTTACCATGATTTAACAATAAGACCCTACTGCTGCCTACCTCCACCATGTATGGGCATTCTCCCATTTTTTCGTCATTCAAATATTCCAATAGTTTCAACTCCTTGTCGGTCTTTAGCTTTCCATTACTGCCCAAGGGTTTTTTAATTATTAGTCCGTGCCTCCTATATTCTCTTCTTTTCAATCACGTCAAACAATCTTACAGCCATGTCTTCAAAACCATCAAAATACACGCACCGAAGACTTTGTTGACCGTATTCACCTTCCGGAGAGCCCAATCAAAGACCTACTCCTCAAACTAGATGCTCTCTAGGCCTAGACCATTCCATTTCAAAATTGGGGCTATCCGGCAAATCCTCTAGGCTGGGGCTAACATGCAATGCCTCTAAGCAGTTATTGGGGCTTGGAACCAAAGCCACATATTTATTAGCAGCCTAAGAGTTGGAGGATTCAAGCTCCAGTGATCTTATTTGCGAGCTGCTGCAGCCTAAGAGGGGGCGTCCTGTAGAGGAGCAGCCTCCCAAAACTAACCATCTTCTTCAGCACCTTGCCTGGACCTTCCTAAAGCTTGAAGGAAGTGAAGAGCCATGGATCAGAATATTAATTTATGAGATTGAGAGGCTGAAGTGATAAGCCCCCACGCTCATGTTGCAAGGGCCCAACTCGAGGCCTACCCCAAAACCCACAAAAGAAGAAAAGAGTTTGGGATTGTCTTGCTCTGGCCCAAGAAATTCAAACTCAGAATGCTGCTTCTATTCACAGCAGCAGTTGTGAATGAATGAGTGGCTGCAATCAACTTCCCCAACCCCTACAAGCCTTGCTTCTAGTCATCAATTCAAGGTTATCTTCGAGGATTTACCATATTGGGGATCATAAAACACCAAAACTATCCTATTCAAAGCTGGTGGAGCTTCAAGGATAATGGTGCCTTCTTCTTCTCAAGATACAAGATGTGCAATATCAGTCTTCCGTGTGCAATGGCCCTGGACTGCCCTTTCGAGGAGGGAAGCACTCGACAGCCCAGTTTGACTGCTGCAGAGGAGATTCTTTGCCAACCTTCAAGCATGATTATCAAAACCCTGATTTAGGCCATTTGATCCTATGATCCTGCTATCTAGACTTGCCTAATGGATCCAAATCTTAAGAAGAATCTTAATCAAGTAGGATCCTATCTAAGTTATTAGGATCTTGGGATCGCAATCTTGCTTTTGCAATAGACACAAAATTTGGTCTGGTTGACCCAAATGCAACAAAATTAAGGCAAAATAATTACAATGCTCTAGGATTTCTTCAATCCAAATCAAGAGAGCAACTGCGTATCTCTTGAAAACTCTCTCCTTCAAATCTGAAGCTCTCTGAGAGCTTAGAGTTCTTGATGGACGGATCTTGAGTTTCTATCAAAAGGCTCTAATTGTTCCTCCTTCCAGCAATAGTAGACCCCAGCTGAGAGTTTTGAGATTAGTTAAGAGCTTCAACAAATAGGGAGCTGCACAGTGAGGTCAAGAGCATAAAGTTGCAGGCTTGTAGAAGTTATCATTATCTTTGTAGTTTCTTTTTTTTTGCTTTCTTCGTATACAGAACCACCGTGTTCCGCCCCTTTCCCAAACCCCACATATGTGAGAGTTTTGTGCAACAAGCTGCCCTTTTTTCTCCTTTTTTTTTTCTCTTATTATCAACAAGCCAAGGACATATTTTTTTTTTCTAAAAGGAGAGAGCATATAACTTTCTTTTTCCTCTTTTTTTTCACTAACAAAAAATCTTATTCCTTCAACAAAAAGCTTCTCTTGTTCTTTTCTTCCTCTTCCTTCTCTTTTTCCTTCTTACGATTTGGTGACAAAATAACAAAACTAAAGAAGTTTACATCAGTTCATTGAATTAAGATTAGCAACTTCATCTTCCTTTTCCTCTTCATTGTTTTTTTCTTTTCTTTTTAATTACAATTATTGAATAAACAAGCCAGCAACAGTCAGCCCTTTGCCGAGCATTTTTCAGTTCAGGCTATTCAGATTTCTCAGGGTCAAAATTGTTGAAGAAAAAACCTGCTAGGTGCTAGCTAGCAACCTAACTACATTCCTCGATTTTTTAAAAAAATTTATTAAACTTACTACCAAGTTTTTAGGCTTATTTTATTGAGAGTTGTCATAAAATGCCAAATATAAAATTTTTTAATTTATTTTACATTGTAAGTAGAACCTTACAATCCACAATCCAATCCTATGGAAACCAACCCCCCACCCCCACAGTGTTCCTATGTAAGATCCCGATTCTAACAACCTTGCCTTCAAGTTGTAGCCCTCTAGAAAGGCTAAGATTCTCAGGCGGCCACTATTGGTCTCCACAAGGACAAGGTACTTGTCATGTTTGTTCGTGCTCAGTTGCAGCAACAAGACTTTTGTCCTTGTTCCTTGTTCAATGAAGCCATGATGTCGCTGTGAGCCCGAAAATCTTACAAAGCCGCAAGGAAGTTGAGGAACTATTCAAGCTCCAAGAAAATAGAGATTCTTCATCCTCTACGATATTCCATGATTCTGAGGATGTTGATGTTCTCACTTTCAATAACCAGGTCAAAGGTGTTCCTCTCAACCATCACCATTCGCTTTGCGTCAACCATGGGTTGCTTCTTAGCAAATCTTTTATTAGGACAAAATAAAATATAAATGTTCCATTGTTTAATGTGAGACATAGCTTGCATTATTTAAAATTGTTTACCCTAATTATGTTTCACCTAATTTCTCTTTTCCTCTATTTTCCTATTATTATCGTGTCAATTCCCCCACCCCCCCCCCCTTTTTTTTTTTAATTCCTGCCATTTTATTTGGGGTTGGTGCAACTGAAGACTTATAACCTCTTATAAAAATGAATGCAAATATAAGGAGAGTTTGAAGTTGAAAACTGAAAATATTAAAATTTTTAACTAAAATAAATTACAACACTATCATCTATAGTTGGTACTAAACATGATACTTCCTAAAAAACAAGAAAAGCCGTATAAAATAAGATACAAGAAGAAGCATACAACAAACCTGAAATTATGGTCATTGGATGAATCTTTGTGGCCACCAATTTTTCTGCCTCCCTTAACAGCTCCCCAGCAAGAACAACAACTGATGTTGTCCCGTCACCAACTTCATCATCTTGCACTTTTGAAATATCTAACGACAAACTAAGGATGACAATGAAGTAAAATATATAACCACCTTCATTCACATAATTGTAGTTTATGAGATGGACAACTGCAGCATTAATTGTAGTTTGATATTATAGGTGCTCTGCTAGCATAGCAGTTAAGGGTTAGAATCATATAATAATTCTTTATGTGGTGGAAATCAGCCCAAGGGTTGAAAGATATTCATTTTTCATTCCTGGAGGGTATGAAAAGGGATCATGGGAGGGGTGTCGCAGATTGTTCAGTCATGGTGGGTGTTTTGAAGCTTAAAAAATTTTACAAGATAAGTCAGAAAGGTAAGATATCGGAACTCATTGAAACGGAGCTCAAATACTAGCAAAGATGATGTAACTGCTTCAAAGGTGAATGTCAGAGGGGAAGCAGAAAACTGAAGTTCAAATCCTGTTCAGCAGGCGAGGTTTAAAAGGGGTTGAAGGTAAGGGGTGGTGTCAATGAGCTCACCAACACAACTGTGCATGTAGAGCGGAGTGGGTCCACCAGTCAATATTATTTTTAACTTGCACCAGCTGCAATCTTGGATAATGGTGGGACCTAAATGGACAAGTTACTCAAGGGACGAACGATTAGAGCTATCTTGGAGCAAGGATTAGTTCTAAGGGCTCATCAAGTTCCTGCACATTTACAAATACTCAAAACTACCAAAGTTCTAATTCTGAACCAAGCTAAAGAGATGGCTTCAATTTGGACAAGCAATCACAGTGTCAAGGCCACTCGAGGGAGGAGTTCGGAGGCACACAGGTTCAAGAGAAGCTCAAGTGCCGGAGTAGAAAAGGTGATGTGCTTCCCATTCTTTATTCTCTGGAAGTGGAGCCCCCAGTTCAATATCAGATTAAGTTGGGGAATGGAACTCACAGTATGGGATCAATGATTTGTTGGACAAGATGAGTTCAGAATTTGTTGATCTCGATCATCAAAATATTAGAATTGATAACAGTGCGAAGATATGCTGGAAAAAGTCATTGGCATGGAGCTGAGCAGCTTTAAGAGCTCAATATTTATGACAGAGGGAAAAAGGGGCTTCCACAATAGGATTTTTTTTATCAGCAAGGGGCTTCCACAATAGGTGTCTTAGTTTGCTTCCCCTCTATTATTTTTTTTTTCTCTTGCTCTGGAGGAAGTCTCATTCTATTTTTTTATTATTTCTTTCTTTCTAATAATATTTATTTCTCTATCTAAAGAATACACACACATATGCATGTATGATGCATGTGTATATTCATCTCACAGACATAACGGCAACCAGCATTTAATGAAAAAAACATCTTCCAAAAATCTCCGCGAACCACTATAGCATATAAAAATAATAATAATAAGAAGAAGGATACCAACAAGGACCTTCGCAGCTGGGCTGTCAATATGGAGGGACTTTAAGATGGTAGCACCATCATTTGTGACAGTTACACTGCGCCCTCTACCTGTTGATTGTAAAATTTTATCCTGCACAGGATGCACAAAGTAGCAAGTCATTAAGCAAGAGTACAGAGCAAAGGCTGGGCGCTTAAAGAGCAGCAATTTCTGATTTTAGCAAATTCCCATGTCATAAGAAACTTTACCATTCCCTTTGGTCCTAATGTAGTCTTGACCAAATCAGCAATTGCCATAGCACCAACAAATAATGCCTAAAGCAAAAGAACAAAAAACTATTAAATAATCAAGGAAAAGCAACATAGCAGGCAATGTCAACAAGAAACATAACAAGCTAACACAATCACTTTTAGAAGTATGGAAGACAAGAAGCAAACTAGATTATCACATAAAAAATCATTGATTTTGAATGCTTGTTTTCCTACGTGACCGTAGACACCCATTCTGCGCCTTATGGTTTTGAGTTCTTTAATTATAAAAAAAGAAGCTGACAATCTTGATGAAATACTTTTCGAGTGCATAAATTTTGCATTCAAAATTGCCTTATTAGCTGTACTTGCGAGCTCAGTGTTTCCGCAGTGGAGGATCATTTATCTTGCATGCTCCATGTGGCATTGTGATGGAGCATATATATTTAGTACACCCAGCTTGCTAAGTAAAGAACGAAATTGATGGGATCCAAGTGTTTTGGTGAAGATGTCACTGAGTTTAGAATGACAAGCAATGTGAAAAGTTTTGATCAAATTGGATTGCAGCTTTTCCCGCACAATATGGCAGTCTATTTCAATATGCTTTATTCGTTCATGGAATACGGGAGTAGGGGCCATAGCCCTATATTCTGCTTCAGCTGAGGATTTTGAGACAGTTTGTTGCTTCTTTGACTTCCAAGAAAATAAATAATCACCAAGGAAGACACCAAAACCAGTAATTGATCTTCTGGTATCCACACACCCTGCCCAATCTGAATCACAAAAGGCCTTGAGATGAAAATCAGAAGTAGCAGGAAAGAAAAGGTCCTATCCAGGTGCACCCTTCAAGTACCTAAGTACTCAATATACTGCATCTAAATGTGATTGCATTGGTTTGCCAAATATATTGACTCAAAACTTACACAGAATAAGAAATATCTGGGCGTGATATAGTGAGGTAAATAAGTCTTCCAATCAATCTTCTATAGGAAAAAGGATCTTCTAGAAGATCACCATCTGATTTAGAAAACTTGACATTTGTTCCATAGGAAATGCCACGGATTTGGCAGCCAAGAAACCTGAATCTTGTAAGATATCCAAAGCATATTTTCTTTGGCACAATGTAATGCCTTTGGAAGATCGAGCAACTTCCAATCCAAGGAAATACTTTGAAAGTTTCCAAATCTTTAATTCTGAATTTATTATCCAGAAATATTTTCAGTTCAGAAACTGAATTCAAATCAGTGCTAGCCAGAATTATATCATCGACATAAACTAGCAATACAATAAAAGAACCATTTTCTGATTTGACAAGTTAGGACAAAGGAAAGAGAGAGAGGAGCTCAACGGGGAAATGTAATTTAAGAATTTGAAAATTTAGGAGCTGCTTGTTTGGGAAATTTGCCCCAAGGAGGAAACTGAAGGAAATGTGGATGGGCAAATACTGAACTTACAACTAGCAAAGACTTGCACGTTTACCAGCTCCAGCTGGAAGCTGCTTGTGTGAACGTGCTGGGGAAGGAGTTGGACTTGGAAACCTGGGAGCCGCTTGTTTTGGAAACCAGTTCCTTGGGGGAGGGAGGTGTGTGAAGACTCATGATATGCTGAGAGGAATTAAAGACTAGGAAACAGCAGTACTGAATGAACTTAGAAAAGCAAAGAGTTGCTTGTTTGGAAAACTGGTGCTTGGGGGAAGGAAACTGCGAGGAAGGTGGAGGGGCAAAAGACTAAAAATGCTACTGGCAAATACTTAGGCATTTACCAGCACCAGCAGGAAGTTGCTTGGGCATAAATACTGTTGATGAGGTCATCTTCTCCTTCAACCTACACAACCACATTAATTAAAAAAAAAGTTCATATCATGGGGTGCTTTCAAAATTTTTCTTCCTTCAAGTGCATCCATTTATACTTTCTGATATTGCATTCTCAAATGCAACTTGCTTATCATTCTCCTTCTGCAACTCCTCACTCAATCACTCTTCTTCTTATTCCACTAGTGCACGTCTATTATGTCATCATGAAGAGAATGTCGTTTTGCTCCAATTCATCCAGTTATTTGAGATTGATAGTGAGGTGTCTGTTTTTTCAATGCGGTGTGATGGGCATTATAAACCAAATAATGTGTCTTGGAAAGAAGGGAGTAATTGTAGCACATGGGACGGTGTCACCTACGGGTCATGTCATCGCCCTAGACATTAATTGTGGCATGCTTCTTCCGAATGGTACCATCTTCCCCAATACTAATAGCAACGACCTCTTCTCCCTTCGCCATCTTTCCAAGCTCTATCTTACTAACAATGACTTTAGCGAATCCCCCATCACACCTGAGTTTGGGCGTGAATTACCTAGTTTGACCCATCCCGACCTCTCAACCTCGTTTTTTCAGGTTCCATTCCCTCTGAATTATCCCACCTTTCCAAATTGATTTCCCTGAATCTATCTTACAATAACCTAACTTTTGAACCTCACAACTTCAGAAAGCTCCTTCACAACCATACAAAAATAAGAGATCTAAATCTTGCCGTTCTCAAAATTTATGAACTTACACATGGTAATTTCTGGATGAATCTATCTTCTTCTCTCGCATCTCTTAATTTCGATAGTTGTAGCCTGCAAGGGAAATTCCCAAGTAGCAGTAATATTCTCAGCCTACCAAACCTAGAGAAGCTTCACCTTTCCAACAACCCATCCCTCACTGCCGAATGTCTAGAAATTTTTGCACTTCAAAACAACTTGATTCAAGGGCTACTGCCAATTCCACCACCCCATGTCTCAGTCTTTTCAATGTCAAAAAGTAAAATAACATTAGAGATCCCTTTAGCGGTTTGCAATGCAACTTCCTACAGTATTCTTGATTTGTCTAATAATAGCTTGAGTGAAATGGTTCCTCCATGTTTGTTCTGCTGATATTGTCATTGTACAAGTTGACGGTTATGAGATTTGGAAGGCCACTTGCTTGATAAGGAAGAGGACCTACCAAATTATTAGAAGAGAAGTCATGTAGTTGGAGTTGTGACCCAAAATAGTTAGGAATTTGACTAGTAAAACTATTATATTGAAGCATTAAACGGATGAGCGAGCTACTTGTTTTGGAAACCTATGCCTTGGGGGAGGGAAGTGTGCGAACACTCATGGTGCTGAAAGGAATTAAAACTCGAAAACAGCAATACTGAATGAACTTAGAAAAGCTAGGAGTTGCTTGTTTGGGAAGCTAGTGCTTGGGCAAGGAAACTGCGGGGAAGGTGGAGGGGCAAAAGACTTAAAATGCTACTGGCAAATACTTAGGCATTTACCAGCACTAGAAGGAAGCTGCTTGGGCATAAATACTGCTGATGAGGTCATCTTCTCCTTTAACCTGCACTACCACATTAATTAAAAAAAAAGTTCATATCATGGGGTGCTTTCAATATTTTTCTTGCTTCTAGTGCATGCATTTATACTTTCTGATATTGCATTCTCACGTGCTTACTTGCTCATCATTCTCCCTCTCCAACTCCTCACTCAATCACTCTCCTTCTTCCACTAGTGCGCGTCTATTATGTCATCATGAAGAGAGTGTCGTTTTGCTCCAATTCAGCCAATTGTTTGAGATTGATAGTGAGGTGTCTTTTTTATTCAATGCAGTGTGATGGGAACTACAGACCAAACACTGTGTCTTGGAAGGAAGGGAGTAATTGCTGCACATGGGACAACGTCGCCTACGTGTCATGTCATCGCCCTAGACCTTAATTGTGGCATTCTTTCTCTGAATGGTACCATCTTCCCCAATACTAATAGAAACAGCCTCTTCTCCCTCCGCCATCTTCGCAAGCTCTATCTTACTAACAATGACTTCAACGAATCCCCCATCACACCTGAGTTTGAGCGCCAATTACCTATTTTGACCCATCTCGACCTCTCAAACTCATCTTTTTCAGGTCCCATTCCCTCTGAATTATCCCACATTTCCAAACTGATTTCCCTTGATCTATCTTACAATAACCTAACTTTTGAACCTTACAGCTTTAAAAGATCCTTCAAAACCAGACAAGAATAGGAGAATTAAATCTTGCCGGTATCAAAATTTCTAAAGTTACACCGGGTAATTTCTAGATGAATCTATCTTCTTGTCTCACATCTCTCAATTTGGATAGTTGTAAGCTGCAAGGGAAATTCTCAAGTAGCAGTAATATTCTCATCCTACCAAACGTAGAGGAGTTTCACCTTTCAAACAACACATCCCTCACCGCCTAATGTCATTAACACCAGCACCCTCACTCTGTTAGATTTGTCTGGAACAAGTTATTTGGAAAATGTGCCAAATTCAATAGGCAATCTAAAGTCCTTGAAGCATCCAGATCTCTCCAGTTGCAATTTTGATGGGGCAATTCCTACACCATTAATTGCAAACCTCACGCAGCTTGTCCGTTTAATGCTTCAATACTTTCACATGTCAAATTCCTAGCTATTTTAAGTCACAACTCCAACTACTTGACTTCTCTTCTAATCATTTAGCAGGTCCCCTTCCTTATCAAGAAAGTGGTCTTTCAAATTTCATAACCCTCAACTTGTACAATAACAATACCATCGGAACAAACATGGAGGAATCATGTCACTCAAGCTATTATTAGAAAAATCAAGAATCCTTAGGGAAGTAGCATTGCAAACCGCTAAAGGGATCTCTACTGTCATTTTATTTTTTGACATTGAAAAGGCTAACACAAGGGATGGTGGAATTGGCATTGGCCCGCAAATCAAGTTGTTTTGAAGTGCAAAAATTTCTAGACATTTGGCGGTGAGGGATGGGTTTTTGGAAAGGTAAAACTTCTCTAAGTTTGGTAGGCTGAGAATATCATTGCTACTTGGGAATTTCCCTTGCAGCTTACAATTATCCAAATTGAGAGATGTGTGAGAAGAAGATAGATTCATCCAAAAATTACCAGGTGTAAGTTCGAAAATTTTGACACCAACAAGATTTAGATCTCTTATTTTTGTTAGGTTCTGAAGGAGCCTTCTGAAGCTGTGAGGTTCAAAAGTTAGGTTATTGTAAGATAGATCAAAGGAAATTAGTTTGGAAAAGTGAGATAATTCAAAGGGAATAGGACCTGAAAAAACGAGGTTGAGAGGTTAGGATGGGTCAAACTAGGTAACTGACGCCCAAACTCAGGTGTGATGGGGGATCCGTTGAAGTCATCGTTAGTAAGATGGAGCTTGCAAAGATGGCGTAGGGAGAAGAGGCCGTTGCTAATAGTATTTGGGAAGATGATACCATTCAGAGAAAGAATGCCACAATTAATATCTAGGGTGATGACATGATCCGCAAGTGATACCATCCCATGTGCAACAATTACTCCCTTCCTTTCAACACATAGTATTTGGTCTGTAATGCCCATCACACCGCATTGGAAAAACAGACACCTCACTATCAATCAAAAACAACTGGCTAAATTGGAGCAAAAAGACACACTTTTCATGATGACATAATAAATGTGCACCAGTGGAAGAAGGAGAATGATTGAGTGAGGAGTTGGAGAAGGAGAATGATGAGTAAGTAAGCACTTGAGAATGCAATATCAGAGAGTATAAATGGATGCACCAAAAGCAAGAAAAATATTAAAAGCAGCCCATAATATGAATTTTTTTTAATTAATGTGGTAGTGTAAGTTGAAGGAGAAGATGACCTCATCGGTAATATTTATGCCCAAGCAGCTTCCTGCTGGTGCTGGTAAATGCCCAAGTATTTGCCAATAGCATTTTAAGTCTTTTGCCCTTCCACCTTCCCTGCAATTTCCTTCCCCCAAGCACTAGTTTCCCAAACAAGCAACTTTCAACTTTTCTAAGTTCATTCAGTACTCGTGTTTCCTAGTCTTTAATTCCTCTCAGCACCATGAGTCTTTGCACACCTCCCTCCCCCAAGGCACAGGTTTCCAAAACAAGCAGCTCCCAGCTTTCCAAGTCCAACTCACGCAGCTCATCTGTCTAATGCTTCAATATAATCGTTTCATAGGTCAAATTTTTAACGATTTTGAGTCACAACTCCAAATATTTGACTTCTCTTCTAATCATTTGGCAGGTCCTCTTCCTTATCAAGCAAGTGGCCTTTCAAATCTTCTAACCCTCAATTTGTACAATAACAATATCACCGAAACAAACATGAAGGATCATGCCACTTAAGCTGTTATTAGACAAATCAAGAATCCTTAGGGAAGTTGCATTGCAAACAACTAAAGGGATCTCTACTATCACTTTATTTTTTGACATTGAAAAGACTGAGACATAGGGTGGTGGAATTGGCAGTGGGCTGTGAATCAAGTTGTTTCGAAGTGCAAAAATTTCTAGACATTCGGCGGTGATGGATGGGTTGTTGGAAAAATTTCTACACTTTCTGATATTGCATTCTCAAGTGCTTACTTGCTCATCATTCTCTTTCTCGAACTCCTCACTCAATGACTTCTTCTTCCACTGGTGCACGTCTATTATGTCATCATGAAGAGGGTGTCGGTTTGCTACAATTCAGCTAGTTGTTTGAAATTGATAGTGAGGTGTATGTTTTTTCAATGCAGTGTGATGGGCTTTACAGACCAAATAATGTGTCTTTGAAGGAAGGGGTTAATTACTGCACATGCGACGGTGTCACCTACAGGTCCTGTCATCGCCCTAGACCTTAGTTGTGGCATGCTCTCTTTGAATGGTGCCATCTCCCTCACTTGGTTGGATTTGTCTAGGAAAGGCTTTTCTATAAATGTGCCTAGTTCCATAGGCAATCTCAAGTGCTTGAAGCATTCGGATCTCTCCAAGTGCAATTTTGATGGGGCGATTCCTACACCACTAATTGCAAACCTCACGCAGCTCATCCGTTTAATGTTTCAATATAATTGTTTCACAGGTCAAATTCCCAACTATTTTGAGTCAACAACTCCAACTACTTGACTTCTCTTCTAATCATTTGGCCGGTCCTCTCCCTTATCAAGCAGGTGACCTTTCAAATATCATAACCCTCAACTTGTACAATAACAATATCACCGGAACAATACCGTCTTGGGTATTTGTCTTGCCACCTCAACTCTCTAGTCCTATCCATTAGTTTCAGTATTTTTAATTTTTGGGCATAAACTTTTCACTTAACCTTGCATCCCAAATTCAATCATCAAGCTGCACAGGCTAAGCTTATCTTGATCTTTCATCAAGTAATTTAAGTGTCATCTTACAACTTCATTTTTTTTCAAACATTGAAAAGATCGAAGCTCTTTACTTTTCAAATAACCACTAGCTGTCATTATACCACACAGAAAACACCAGTCTTCCTCCAATTTGCTTGTGTTATCTTTGTCCTCTTGCAACATACGTGACTTTGCAAATCTAAGAGGCTCAAAGAACCGAACACATTTGAACCTATCTGCCAACAAAGTCTCTGAGATTCCAAAATGGGCATTCAACATGTGGAATTATTCCCTCTCATATTTAGATCTTTCTTTAAACTCCTTGACACATGTGGATCAACAACTGATTCCAAGGAAGAGTCTAGAAATTTTTGTACTTCAAAACAACTTGATTCACGGGCCACTGCCTATTCCACCACCGCTTGTGTCAAGTCTTTTCCATGTCAAAAAATAAAATGACAGAAGAGATCCCTTTAGTGGTTCGCAATGCAACTTCCCTATGGATTCTTATTTGTCTAATAATAGCTCGTGTGGCATGATTCCTCATGTTTGTCAAGCTTCAATTATGACCTTGAAGTGCTGGATCTTCGAAGTAGTCAATTTCATGGCACCATTCCAGATAATTTTCTAGAGGGATCCAAGTCCTCGCTGTGTTTGAGAAATATTGACCTAAACAACAATCAAGTAAATGGACCAGTATTACGATCTTTGATCAATTGCAAGATTCTGGAAGTTCTAGATCTTGGGAATAATAAGATAGTTGATGCATTTCCCCATTGGTTGGAAGGTCTTCCACATTTGCAAGTCATTATTTGGCGATCAAATTGATTTCATGGTCCGATTGTGAGTACTTTTAAGACAAATGCTTCTTTCCCCAAGTTGCGAGTCATCGACCTCTCTTCAAATAATATTAATGATCACTTATGTCATCTCAATCATAAGTGATGACAAACTCGGGATTGTGTTCAATGAGGAGAACAATATGGTTATGTTTTTAATTCCTACAATTTACTCTGGAACCTATGTTCATCCAGCCCCACTAGAAGGATTGGAGGGTGTTTCTATTTTTGAAAACAATGGATTGGGTAACAATCCCAAGTTTCCAAAATACGATGAGTTTAAAAATGTACCAAGTTGGCTTCCTCGACTTATACGCCCCACAAATTGATTCTAGGAGAGGTTTAAGACTGCTAAATATGACAAAACTACTAGTTGTTTAGGAATCACACCCCTAAGCTGGTTTGAAGATAGATCCAGCATTCAATCATTGTCAAATTTCCACTGAAATATACCATCTGTAAGCCTATTATGTGAAAGGTTAAGTCCTCAAAGTGACTTAAGATGCCCAATTGGCTTCGAAATCCTTCCTTCAAAACTATCATTCAACAAATCAATTGCTGTGAAGATGGTCTGGATTAGATGCATACGAATTTCAGTCCCTTTCAACGAAATCCTTAGCAACTATTGATAATATGAAGTGGTCCCAATATATTCCAGTTTGTATGTTGATGCATCCACGTCCATCATACTTATCCAACTTTCAAGATATTTTGATGGCAAGTGACCATTAAAATTATTTGAAGAGAGGTCGATGACTCACAACTAGGGGAAAGAAGCATTCGCTTTGTAAATACTCACCATCGGACCATGAAATCTATTCAATGGCAAAACAATGACTTACAAATGTGGAAGACCTTCCAACCAATGGGGAAATGCAACAACTATCTTATTATTCCCAAGATCTAGAACTTCCAAAATCTTGCAATTGATTAGTCCAACTACTTGATTGTTGTTTAGGCCAATATTTCTTAAACACAGTGAGGACTTAGATCCCTCTACAAAATTATCCAGAATGGTGTTATGAAATTGAGTACTTCAAAGATCCAGCACTTCAAGGTCATAACTGAAGTTTAACAAACATGAAAAATCACGTCACTCGAGCTATTATTAGACAAATCAAGAATCCATATGAAAGTTACATTGCAAACCGTTAAAGGGATCACTCCTGTCATTTTATTTTTTGGCATTGAAAAGACTAACACAAGTGGTGGTGGAATAGGCAATAGCCCATGAATCAAGTTGTTTTGAAGTGCAAAAATTTCTAGACACTTCCATGGAATCAATTGTTGATCCACACGTGTCAAGGAATTTAAAGAAAGATCTAAATATGAGAGGGAATAATTCCACTTGTTGAATGCCCATTTTAGAATCTCAGAGATTTTGTTGGCAGATAGATCTAAATGTGTTAGGTTCTTTGAGCCACTTAGATTTGCAAAGTCACGTATGTTGCAAGAGGACAAAGATAACACAAGCAAATTGGAGGAAAGACTGGTGTTTTCTACGTGGTATAATGACAGCTGGTGATTGTTTGAAAAGTAAAGAGCTTCGATCTTTTCAATGTTTGAAAAAAAAAAAATGAAGTTGTAAGATGACACTTAAATTACTTGATGAAAGATCAAGATAAGCTTAGCATATGCAGCTTGAAGATTGAATTTGGGATGCAACCATAGAGCTGGTTAAGTGAAAAGTTTATGCCCAAAAATGAAAAATACCGAAACTGATGGATGGGACTAGAGAGTTGATTTCAAGACAGATATAAAGATTCCATGGATGGCAAGCCAAATACCCAAAACGGCACTGTTCTGATGATATTGTTATTGTACAAGTTGAGGGTTATGATATTTGAAAGGCCACCTGCTTGATATGGGAGAGGACCAGCCAAATGATTAGAAGAGAAGTCAAGTAGTTGGAGTTGTGACTTTTTAGTTAGGAATTTGACCTATGAAACTATTATATTGAAGCATTAAATGGATGAGCTACGTGAGGTTTGCAATTAGTGGTGTAGGAATCACCCCATGAAAATTGCACTTGGAGAGATCCGAATGCTTTAAGCACTTGAGATTGCCTATGGAACTAGGCACATTTCTAGGAAAGCCTGTCCCAGACAGATCCAACCAAGTGAGGGAGATGGCGCCATTCAAAGAGAGCATGCCACAACTAAGGTCTAGGGCGATGATAGGACCCGTAGGTGACACCGTCCCATGTGCAGCAATTAACCCCTTCCTTCAAAGACACAGTATTTGATCTGTAAAGCCCATCACACCGCATTGAAAAAACATACACCTCACTATCAATCTCAAACAACTAGCTGAATTGTAGCAAACCGACACCCTCTTCATGATGACATAATAGACGTGCACCGGTGGAAGAAGAATTCATTGAGTGAGGAGTTCGAGAAAGAGAATGATGAGCAAGTAAGCACTTGAGAATGCAATATCAGAAAGTGTAAATGGTTGCACCAAAAGCAAGAAAAATTTTGAAAGCACCCCATGATATGAACTTTTTTTTAATTAATGTGGTAGTGTAGGTTGAAAGAGAAGATGACCTCATTAGTAGTATTTATGCCCAAGTAGCTTTCTACTGGAGCTAGTAAATGCCTAAGATTTTGCCTATAGCATTTTAAGACTTTTGCCCCTCCACCTTCCGTGCAGTTTCCTTCCCCCAAACACCAAATTCCCAAACAAGCAACTCCCAGCTTTCCTAACTTCATTCAGTAATGGTGTTTCCTAGTCTTTAGATCCACTCAACACCATGAGTCTTTGCACACCCCCACTCCCCCATGGCACAGGTTTCCCAACAAGCAGCTACCAACTTTCCAAGTCCAACTGCTTCCCCAGCATCAGCCTTGAACTTCTCTCTCTTTTCTAACTTCTTTCGGTACTGCTATTTCCTAGTCTCTAATTCCTTTCCCAGCTGTCTTTGCTCCCCTATTTTTCTTTTCTTGAGAAGAGAACCCTTTCAGCAGCATGTTATGTGAAAAAATAAATTCTAAATCATTTCCAATCCATCCCCTGATTATACACCTATTATGTGAAAAAGTAAATTCTACTAAGAAGATCTGTTATCTCCGAGACAGAGGCAGAGAGAGAGATTGTGTGAGAGCGAGAGAAAATTTTCTTATATTATCTGTGTGTTTCAAAATGCATGAGCAGCAGGTACTTATATGCACTGCTGAAGACAAATGCGAATGCAAATATATTTCTAATAGTCCCCCTTAAGATGGTGTTTGAGTGAAATTTCAGAAACAAAACACAAAAGGAATCAAATAAAAAATTGGATAAAGAATATTTGGTGGAGGGCTTGCTAGCAATTTCCTTTACTGGTTCTCGAAGCAGTACAGATGCCTTAGCCTTATGAAAGTGTGGGATTTTCACTGTCTTGCAGGTTATTCGGTAGGTACAGAATGCCCATATCTTTACAGGAAAGAAGATTACGCATTCTATGCTATTGGATCAGATTCCTTATTTGGCTTCGCTTTGGGCTGTTGCAGCTGGTTGCTTTAAAGGGGCATATTTTTGGACTTACAGCAAGATTGGCTGGCTTACTATTTTTATTATAATGCTTTATTCTTTTCCTTTTTTCTTTAAAGGAGGATCTATCTATTATGCTCCTTATTGTACTTTTTCTCTCATTTTCTGAAATTTTTTCTTTTCTATTAAAAAAATAAAAATCAAAACCTCCACCCCTGACTGAGGTGGTGAACCTAGTTGCCTACCCCAGAGCTAGGATGATCAATGAGATTTGCCATGCAGTTGCACCTCGATTTTCTGTTGAGTAGCACGTGACGCAATTTTTCACTTTCAAAAAGTAGTTTTTCATTCATACTACATAGTTTTAGAGAACTTCCCAAGCATAGTTTTAGACAACGATGGCAATGCAGGTAACAATAATGGTCGCGGTTTAGCAGTTGCCATCATTTCAGATGTTAATGCATAATGAATGCCGCATCCAAGAATTCATTTTATCACATTATCTAACTAGTATAAACTTACAGATTCACATGTTGTGACTCCAAAATTTTACATTATAATGTCTTAAATGATTTTTACCAAATTTTTAAATCAAGTCACACATAACATGCTAAACATTTTGAATTTTATATTGGAACTTTTGTTGCTAAATGGAGAAAATCCTGACTTTTACTATTGACTATTATATTGAGCATAAATCCAATATAAACTAAGAAACCATATTTCATATTTCATAGCATAATCATATAAAAACATACACATCTAATCAAAGGATAAGCAGTACGGTGCGAAGAGTGGAGACAAGCTGGCTTCAATTGAAGTTTTAGTCCAATTTTTTTTAAGCAATAAAAGGATGTAGATGTATGTACAAATATAATTTCCAACCAATAGAAGAAAAAACTTTAAATATTGTTTTTGCCCACCCATGTAACAGATGACTTGTTTTCTTCAATTAATTTGAGTTTAATTATTCAATATTTGATAGTATCTATGATGAATATAGTTTATAATTCCATTTCAAGTTTTAAAAGCTTGAAATATTTTAAAAAAATATAACTTAGAGGCAAAATTTTGCCAAAACAATTTTCAACCAGTCTGGGAACATAACAAGTGTAACAGATCATAAATGCTGTTACAGCACCATAGTGGACTGTCGCAGATGATACGCATGTGCATTTGGACACTAGAGAGATATCGTCTATTTCAGAAGGCATCGTTAAGTAACAGTAGCGATGAATTTTTAAAACCATCATCAACAACTACTAGTTGACGGTATCAAGCATATAAAGAATGAGGCTTGCAAAGCAAGCTCCCTAAAGTTCTTTGTCCACATTCTGGATGAAACCCTTCCCTTAAGGGTCCATTCAGCTCTTTTTCTTTTTCCATTTTTTTTTTTTTTGGATTACCACCACCTCTACATGGCATACAATTAAGAAGGTTTATTTTAAAAAATAATATCCTCCTTTGTAGAACCTCTCCTCAACAGGGACCTTGCTAAAGGAGTATCTGGTCACCTAACTTATAAAACTACCACTCACCCCCTTAATGGACATCTCCCTTTGCAAGTAAACCCTCAGCAAAGGACTTCTCAATCTTGGAACTTACATATGGTTGCATCATGGTGAGCATCTTCTTCCGTTTCACTTAGGTTTAATTAACAGAGTTCAGTATGACCTCTTTTTTTTTGAAAAACCCTCTTTATCATCAAAATCATTTTTCTAAGTCCTTATCCATCTCTTCAAGGCATTCAAAGAAAATCTTCACTCAACAATGCTGTTATATTGCTAAAAAAATTGGGCTTATTTTTTTTTTTTATAAGGATCACAAAAAGAAATGTTCTTTAAACCCTACAATTACTTCCCAGCAAGCAAACTACATGGACTTGGATGCCTTATTCAACAAAGGCAAGCAATTGGCCTGAGATCCAAAACCCAAGTCCAAACCCAACCCATCCAAATCCCAATGCCTTTCTTTTTACAATAACTGAATTGCATTTAGCTAACTTACAAAGTTGAACCAAATAATGTGAGACCCTTGTAGCATGAGATGGATGCCTCACACCTTCCCATGTCATAACCTAGTCCTCTAACGAAGAATTTTTGAGTCCCTTTCTTACATTAAAATTGAACTCCACCTTATTTTTTCAAATCATTTTCAAATACAATATTCCCACCCCCCCCCCCCCTCCTAAAACAAATGACATGGTGACTATTTTTTTGAACAAACACTTCACTATTTTTTAGAATCAAAGTAAAGCCCCATGCCCAAACCTATGGTTCTCTTCTCACAAATAGCATTTGATGACAAAGAATGTTTTAAAAGTAACAACCAGTGTTTTAAAAGGTGAACCGTTCGGTGAGGCGAGGCATAAGCATTTTGGGACTGTATTTTTTAAAATAATTAATAAAAAAATTTATATATAGTATAAAAATGAGAAATATGTTAGAATAGTGGAGAAACAAATAAAAACATAATTCTTAAGTATCATATAGGCATGTTTCAGCAGGTGCAGCAAGATTTAAGCAATTAAAATCAGAAACAAAAACCTCAGAGACAAGAGATGAGAACCTCAAACCCGTCGGACAGAGACGAGAAGCATGAAGGAATCTTCGGAGATGGGCAAGAAGCTTGGCCGAATCATAGGAGGAAGTCGTCGAGTCGTCGGAGAGGGAGAAGAAGCTTCGTCTAGAGAGGAAGAGTCAAGAGAGCAAAAGCTTTTTCGAGGCTTCAAAGAGAGAGCAGAGCCTTCGTCGAGGCTTCAAGAGAGAGCAAAGGCTTCATTGAGCTTCGTTGAGGCTTCGAAAGAGAGAACAGAGGCCTCATCGAGGCTTTGAGAGAGAGCACAGGCTTCGTCGAGCTTCGTCGAGCTTCGACGAGGCTTCGAAGAGAAAGCAAAGCTTCGTCGACAAAGCAGAGGAGAAGAAGCTTTGCAGGAGAGGGAGGGAGGATAGGGTTTCCATGTGTTCTAGGTTCTGGCCTTTTAAAAATGTGTTTTAAACCAGGAATACCAAAAGGCGTATGCCTTGAACCTAAGGCGTAAAAAGGGGAGTTTTTTTGCCTAATGCGTACGCCTTCTCGCCTGAGGCGCTTTTATGGAGTTACGCTTTTTAAATTATGCCTTGGTGCGTTTTTGGCCTAAAACGCCTCAATTACGCCTTTCAAAACACTGGTAACAACTGAAGCTTGCCTCAAAACAAACAAATAAAACACCCCAGGAGGATGTTTGGTTCATGGCATTTTTAAGATTCCTAAAAATGTAATGTCCATAGCATCTCCTTCCCACATTTGTTTAAGCATGGGAATTTCATGAGGCTGCAAAGTTCACTTTCTTGGGAATGCAAAGATTCCCACAGAACATGAGAATACTCCCCCCATGGGTAAGTTTCATGGGAATCCCATCCCTATGGGAATCTTACTTTTTGGATCAAATTGCCCTCACTATTTAAGCAGGTTGGACAACAATGACCCTATAGTATAATATTATCTCACTCTATTATTATTATTAAAATAATAAAGTATTAAAAAATAATATTATTGTATATTGCCCTCAATTATTTCGATTATCTAATTATTTAATTGTTTATTTTTCAAAAATTTATGATTTTTAAAAATTTTACAACATGAATTTAATTATGTAAATGTAGTAGGTTTTTATGTTGAAAGTATAATTATTATTTATATGTTAGTTATGCACATGTCAAGGGTATAATGGTCGTCCTCTTGAAATGCTAGCCAGAATTACCATGTTGAACCAAACGTTGATATAGGGATCTTTTGTTCATTCCTCAGAATGTTACAACGTGAAACAAACAAAAATATTCCCATTAGATGGGCATCCCATTCCAGGAATGTCATTCCATGGGAATATTTTTTATGCCACAAACCAAATGACCACTAAGACATAATCCGAAGTACCAAACTCTCTAGAGGCAAAGGCAAAGTACAGCGAGGCTTATGCATTTGCATAGAAAGTGCACCTTCCACACTTTTTTTATTGAGGCTTACGCATGTTGATCTTGTGCATTTAAATCAAATTTGGCTTTAAATTATGTAACAAAATATAACCATAGGCATGCACAAAAGGAATAAGGAATGCTCTTATTCGGATTAATCCCTAAAACTCTTGAACCTAAATCTTTTCAAAACAATTGAAAGTTGCAGCTTGAATCATGAACACAATTTGAACTTTGCAATGTTATCATATCTCTTAGCATGGTATATTTAAATGATTTTAAGTCTATATGCTTAGAATGAAGAGAAAGTAGTTTACTTAGTTTTTTTTTTTTTGAATTTACAAATCATATTTGATTTTTCCATTTTTATTTTTCCATTTTTTCAAGATATACGTAGAATATCTATTTATTCATTCATTTAAAATTTTCCAAAAGACTTACACCTTAATGCCATGGGCCTTACATTTCACCTTATGAGGGTTAAAATGCCCTGGAATTATGCCTTCGCCTATTAAAACGTTGATCATAATCAATGATTAATTTGGTACCATTTCATGCCTACTTGTTTAGTCTTTAAAAGCTTGTTTCCTTGGGACATTATTTTCAAACATCCACCCAACCCACCAAAAACACAAAAACAACAAAAACAAACAGACACAAAATACCCAAAAAGAAAAAACAAAAACAAAACAAAACAAAACAGAATAGAAAAAAACAAAAAAATAATAATAATGTAAAAGTCTAATCAAACAAAAACATGGAAGCAGTTTCATTTTTACTGGCTTTCTGGTTCTTTACTCTCAAAAAAAATACTTCAAACTGCAGGACCATACAGAACCCGAAGTAGCAGCATCTTATGCAAGCCTTTCCAGATTTTATTAAAATATTTTACCAAAATCACATTTTCAATCCATGCATGCTCAAAAGAAAACCATAAAAATATGCCTCAAACATTTCACATATAAGATTTCTATCACCAAGAGGGGCATCGAAGAAGTGAAAGAAGACTTACCATTCTAGCACGCTCCCCCTTTTCTTCAGTTGCTTCATCTTTTAGAAGTTTCTCAACCTACAACATGTACCCAGTCATCCCACTAAAAATGAACAGAAGTATCTCAATATACTGGGACTCTAGGACTATTAGTGTCCAACATACCGCCATGAAGGAGAGCTAGAAAACAGCTAGCGTAAGCGTTGGAACCAAATAAAGTGTCTGCAATAAAATATTCAAACAGTAAGTAATAACAAAATATTTTATGCCAATAGAAGAGCCAACTATATTCGCAACATCAGCATCAAAAGGAGATGTTACAGTGAGTAATTTTGTTGAGTGGTTATCAGTTTCTACAAGAATTTCTACCCACTACTATTTTCAACACTTTATCAACAACTGAGCAGATAAAATTAATTATTTTATTGTCATAACCTGTACTAATCTCTTTTCATGTGGTAAGAAACATCACAATTTTGTTGATTAATTTCAACATTGTTGAAGTACTTCACAGGAAAATGTCCAATAAGCCCTTAAATCATCTAAGATCTATCAGACGCTAAAACAATCCTCATGTTTACTAGGGTTTTGCAATTGATTCAGCATATATAAGCTTAGAAACATGAGTAGCAAATGTCAAGGTTTGATAACACACAGATGCACAAAAAGGTAGAGAACATGCTTTTTTTGTGGAAAAGGAAGGAGAGGAGTTTGTTGATGTCTGGAAATGATGACAACATGTAGATGCCTAACGAAATATTTGCAAGCCAATAGAGTCATATAGGCCTCACGTTGGCCCACCCATTCAAAATGAACTAAGTCCAAATAATGTCCAAGCTTGTCAGGTATAATCATTTGAAACATGCTAGAGCTACAAGGCCTAAATTACAACCCCCTCCAGGCCTACCTGTGGCCTCCAATCTTTTTTGCAGCATTCAAACTTCCTAGCCCCTATGATCACCGTGCTACTTGTGATCCCTCCTTTTTTTTTGGCAATCTATAGACTCCCCTTCAAGCTACTCAGAGCCTCTAGGCTACCTATGGCCTTGAGCTACAGTTTCCAAACCCACTAGTTGTTCCCTTTAGGTTCTTTATAACCTTCAAGCTACCAGCCTTGCGGCCTCTAGGCTACATATAGCCTTAGCCTTTGGACCCATATCCTTTACCACATAATTTCAGCACTTATTTAAAAGGGCTTCTTCTGAATGCGACTGTAGCCAAGCATAGGCTTCAGGGACTGTATTTTATTAAATTAAAAAAAAAAACATAAAAATTTAAATTCAGCGTAAAAAAATTTAAAATAATAAAGAAAAAATAATAAACAATTCTTAAATCACATGTAGGTCATGTTTAGCTCACATACTCAAATAAAGCATGTCATAAGATAATAAGCAGAGCTCATTGCACAAAAACAGTAGCTCAAAGTTCAGATTTTCTTTATGGAAACAACAAGCAAGCCTTAAGTCTCACTAGGTAAGGTCAGCTACATGAATCCTTTTTCGTCAATATGCACGATTTTGGGCAATATTCTCTGACAAATGAAGGGCTGCTAAATCCTAACGCACTATCTCATTCCGAGTTATTCTAAGTCCATCGCGACTCCTTCTACTACAACTAACATTTGCTAACTCACTCCTATGCATCATTTGGCCTATGCTGCACCCGCACAAATCATCTTATCTACACCTCCCTAATCTTATGTTCTATATGTGCTATGTCTAACTTGCAACAAGAATGTCCATTCTTTAACTTAGCTTTTACAGTTATACCACTCATCCACCTTAGCAATCTCATTTCCAAAACTTTTACTTTTTAGATTTGTTGTTTCTTAGTTTCCCAACATTCTGCCTAGCATTCTAATCCATATACCATAGCCAGTCCTATAGTTATCCAAACTCTTTTTTAATATTAAGGGTATTCTATGATCACACAACACATCGAAGCATTTCACCATTTTACTCAACCTGCTTCAACTCTATGTTCATATCTTCTTCAATCTCTCCTACAGCCAAGGCCTTAAATTTCAGCTTTGATTCAAATTTTGAGGCTCCAAAAGTACAGAAATTTCGACTTCAATGTCAATTTCGAATTCAATTTGAAAAAATAATGGAAATGAGCACAAAAGCATGGAATTCTTGGTGAAACTTTAGAAATGGTTAACAAACATAATAATGTAAGTTTAAACACATATATGTTTGTATGAGGTGGAAAAGTTGTAATGTAGTATGTGTCTCAAGCGTATGTGTAAGATAATGTGTATTAAACATATTTAGTTAATACAAATGAAATTCATAAATCATTTAAATATTATTTATTATACAAATAATGATAATTTAGACATGATTGGTTAAAAAAAATGTTGTTTCAAGTTTTTTTTCATATAATTTCAAAAACACTCATAATAATATTTTGTTCAAGAAAAATAAGCAAAATAAATTAAGAGAGAAATTTCACTTCACTCCTAAATCTCTCATTTGAATTTCAAGTAAATTTCATTGCATAGTTAAAATTTCAAATAGCTTTGCTAAAATTTCAAGACTTCGATAAATTTCAAATGATTCGCTAAGATTTCGATGGAAATTATCCAACATGGAAATCGACTGTCATTTCGATTTCGAAGGTGATGGAAACTGGAAATTTCGACAAAAATTTTGATAATTTCGTGGAAATTTAAGACCTTGCCTACAGTTTGCATGATGGATCCATGTAATTGAAATCCACTAGTGTTAGTTTTTTGACCATCAAGTCTAATCATTTATCAAATATTCCCCCAACCACATGTCATGTCTTCTTTCTGCTTATGTTAAAATAAATAGGGCGTAGGTAAAGTTAAGCCGGCTTGCAAACTACTTCATGCTGGACTCCCACAATAACTTGACTCAAATTTGAGTAGCTTGACCTAATTCTACTCAAGTTCATATCAAGTTAGAGCTACTCAAGTAGCTTAACAAATCGAGTTCAAGTTTTGTAATACTAATCACAAGCTTAATCAAGCTTTTGTGCTTTTATTATTTTTATATTGCATAATTATTGTGGTATACATTTTATACATACATTTAATATTATATATATTTATAGATGTATTTAAAATTATTTTTTTATTAAAGAGCTTAATCAAGTCAAGCTCAAGTTTCAAGGACTTGCAACCAAGTCAAGTTCGACTCAACAATTTAGGGACCAACTGAGTTCAAGTGGAGTTTTGCATTAAGTTCAAGTATCCCACTATATCAACTCGACTTGACTCGAATACAACCATATCTTAAAACCTCTATATTCTTAAACTTCTCTCCATAGTTCCACTATTCCACCTTTAGATTCATCAATTAAGACAATATCATTTACAAACAATATATATCATGGGATTTCATTCATTACTCATACAAAAAGACATGAACTTGAATCAGACCCTAGAAGCACACCTATTATGCATAAATTGTAATCCTAAGACTAATCATTACTATCATCGCATATATCTCTAATGACATTAGTACCTACTACATACTCCTTTTTATCTAAAACTCATCATAGAACTTCCTTAGGTACCTATCTTGGGCGTTCTCATGTGCAAGTGAGTCTTCTTTTGCCTAAACTTTTTCATTGATCTTCATAATAGATAGAAATATTCTAAAGTTGATTTCCCAAGCATAAAAACGAGCTAATTTTTTGAAACCCTCCTTTCACTTTGGAAAAAATTAGAAGAAGGACAAGAAACAGTGGAGCAAATTGCAGGGAAACAGCAGCTCAAAGTTCAGCCTTTCATTATGGAAAATCCAAGGTGGGGAAACAAAGGAACAGCTGAGATCAATGAAGAAAACAGCAGTTCAAAGTTCATCCCTTCATTATGGAAAGGAGGGAAAAAAAAAACAAAGAAACAGCAGCTTGTTGGGAAACAGCAAACAGAAACTCAGAGTTCAATTTTTCATAAATGAACCCTCCAACTGCCTTTTTGGGCTAGGATTTGATCATTTCAGATTATGTCTTCATTGCGTTTGGATGTCTTAGGGGTGAAAACCGAAAAATGCGGTTTTAAACTCAGTCGAACCCAAACTGAAACCGAACCGAACTAGCCATTCCATGGAGAACTGAATAATGGGCGGTTAGGTTACAATTTTTTCAGCTGTTAACCAATTTTTTTAATATACAGCAGTGCATCAAAGTGAATGAGCAAACTAGACCTTCAGCAATGAGCAGCACACTTATTCATAAAAACGAGGAAGAAGAAGAAGACAATGACCTTGAGGCGAGGCGACTACGGTGCAGCCCACGCAGTAAGGCGGCTACGCTCGCAACTCGCAAGAGTTCACGAAGGTGCTGCGGCCGGTCTGGACTCGGAAAATGGGAGAGGACTCAGAGGAAGCGATCGAGGGTTGCGGAACTGCTATGCACACAACTCGCAAGGGTTCACGACAGTGCTATGGCGGGTCTGGACTCGGGGAATTGAAGAGGACTCAGAGGAGGCGATCAGATTGCAGCGCTGCGGCCGGTCTGGAGGCAGAGGCAGAAGGTCGATCGCAGATCACACTCGACCACTCGCACAGTCACACAATCGCACTCAAGAAAGTGAGAAACCCTAAATCGCAATTCAGATTTGAAAAAGAAAAACTCAAACCTGTGTGGTTCATATTCCAATGTGTCGCATCCTACTAAAGCTAGGACCGTGGACCAATGATATTTTGACACATATTTATTTATTAATATATATAATTTATATTCAGTTTTTTTGTTAGACCATATCCTTTATACCGAAATCGAAACTTAATACAAAAAAATTGGACCGCTTGTGATTTTAGTACGATTTCGATCTATTTTCTCTGTTTTGGTAATTTTGTATACCACTAGGTGTCATAGCCTCAAAAATGGATCAAGACACACCTCAACTTTTACAACATTCTATCAATGCCTTATGCAAAAGTCTTATTCTTAATGGAAGAGTTAGTGGGATGAGTGCAACATGTAAGTCCAAACCGTTGTCCTAGCTCATGTTAAGTACAATGTCAATAAATGAGAGACTAATTAAGTTATGACAATAAATAAAACTATTTAGTTGTTTGATGGTCTTTCACTTTTCATCTTAATCATCTCTCATTATAACACCTATTTTGAAGACTTCTATCATTTATTGTAACAAGTTTTTGGTATGCAATAATGAAAGGGAATGACAGGGAAAATGGAATGGAATAATTAATTATATGGCAAAAATGTAAAATTACAAAAGGTCAATTCCATTCCATTCCATTCTTACGTACCAAAAGATCATTTGTCTTATCAAGACAGACTAAGTAAACTTAACAAATGGAACACTTGAGTAAATAGAATAAGTTGAAGTAATCAGATGACATCCCAATAATTCTGCATTACGAAAGTACTTGTGTCGCGCCCCGAAACCAATAGGGTCTGAGGTGCGATTTCCCATAACTAATAAATATAAATGACACAATATATAAAAAGCAACGGAAGTAATTAAAACCTTGAATATTTTTATACCAAAGTACTAAACAACTACATATACTGGCGTATCTCCAATAACAACATTTACATTGTGTGAAATATAAAAATATATTCAACTAATGCTATACAAATATTTATTCCAAATTGTATTCTCTAATCCCATCCAAGTGTTTTATATACCTGATTCCCAGCACATTCTGCAAAGCTATCTATAATTTAAAATAATAATTGGGATGAGACGATGCTCAGTAAGTAGGAATGATTGTTATCAGTGTGTAGCTTAATATGAGTTTTACAATATCAAAATTCATTTAATAATTAATATTTAATATTGTAACGGTTAAAAACCGCATTTGAACAACTATAAACATTTATAAATTATTTTCATCTAAATAACCATATGAATAATATGTATATTGTAACGCCCCCAACCCTTAAACCCAAGTCCGGTGTGTTATACCTGATAAAATCTCTAATATTCCATAATTAAACCATACATATGCAGCGGAAAACACAACTATGAACCTCAATCATTCAAATAATACCAAAGTTTCCTAATTCTATCCATAGACCATAATATCTTTCAACACCTGTATTTCCATAATTACATATATCTCTAAAACATTTCAGTATATTCACAAACATTCTTTTCTCCACATACTTAAAACATAAGGACGTAAAACATAAACATTTACATTCTTCAAAACTAACATAGGAATATACTATTTTTTTATACAATCCTCAAAAGGTTAAAAACTCTCGAGCTCTCAAAGTTCGATCTCGAAAAAATCCTTAAAAAGATAAATTCATATTCGGATGAGACACATCTCAGTAAAAGAAGAAACATACATATTAAAACAGCGTGTGACCAACATGAGGTGAATAAATATCATTTTTATTTCATTTGCAAATCATCATATAACATTGAAATCGTTTTCTGAACCTAAACAATCACATGCAAATATTTAACCCATGAGATTACCCAATGATAAGGGTGATTACCCGCTCATATAAGTAACACCCCTCTGCCATGTTACTTAGGTAACGCTAAGGTCACAATTAAAATATACCAGAGCACTCACCTTACTCAGTAAGCTCTCAAGTGATAGATTAATCTCGTACTCACACAGTTCAACAATAGTTTACCGGCAAAAGTTCTAAGGATAGGGAAATCTACCCACCCATACAAGTAGGTTCCCTCTGCCCTAGTACGTTATGCGGCTACTACCACATCTGTAGCTACTAGTGCACTCGCCTTACTCAACAAGCTCTCAGGCGAAAGGTACGCCTCGCCCAATCGTAGCATGTTCTCTGTACATACATACTTCTAATATCATAATACATCATTATTTCTATCATTATTAAATCATACACATATGCTCACATTCATAGTTTAACATTACATTACATTTCACTTTAAGTGACTCTTTCCCATTTATATCATTCACGTTTCACATTTCATTTCATTACATTGTCATTCCATTGTTATTTCATTGCATAACATTTTCATTTATTTCATTCGTACTACAACTGCTTTTTAGCCATCATTTGTTAGTCCACATAGAATGCGCTAGAATCTGCTAACATGACTATCTTTCAACTGTCTTACATTTACATGGTTGCATTTAACATACACAGGCAACGTAATCCATATCATATTTTATTCATACTATTTTACTTATTTAACCTGCATTTCACAATTTAACAATAAAATTCATATACATTCCTTACAAAATAAGCCAACCCACAATTATTATTTATACATTATAAATACATTTCATTTCTTATTTAATTCATCAGAAAATTCTTTTCACTTTCATTCGTTTACTTTCACATATATATAACTATATTAACAATCCTAGACTCAGAAAACATAAATTTCATGGCTGACATTTTAAACCCACATAAAAACATATATACATAAATAACACATAATCATTTTTAATTCATAAAAACTTGATTTAATATATAAATTTCCCTCTTACTTGAATTCTCGAACTACACCGACAGGAATCCCACACAGATGTCCGCGGCGCTCACCTGGACCCTAATTAAAAATATTAGTTCCATGTAAATTATTCCTAAATAAAATATTATTTAAATATTTTATAGGGCTATAATTTTTAAATTAACAGTTATACCCGCAAATTTAACTAATTTGCCAAATTTCCCAAATCTCACTCTCGTTTTGGAGTAGGGTCTAGAAAACCCCAATTGGAAGTTTACCTACGCCAAAATGATGACAACCATGATTAAGACCACGTGGTGGTACCCGATCGTCAATTTAACCACATATTTACAGAAAAATAGAGAAAATAGAGAAAAGTTACCTTTCCCCAATAGCAGTGTCTAAGCCGTTTTCACAACAAATCTGCTTTAGTAGAAATGTCGATGGCGGAGTCAGGAATCCAACGGCACCTTCCGTTTCCCGATCCGTTGCAAATTCGCCGATAAGTTGAGAGAGAGAGAGAGAGAGACAGACGGAGATGGATGGTGACTGGCCGCAGGAAATAAAGTTCGGGAGGGGGTTGGTGCTCCTCTGGATCTCCTAAAGATTCAGAAAATTTCTAACATATATATATTATATATAACAACTTACCTATATACATATCTTATTTCAATTAGTTTTTAGTTTTTTTTTTAAATCCAATATAATAATGTTTAATTTAATTACTAACTATTTAATTATTTAATTTATCTTAATTTAATTTAATTTTTTTCTTAATTATTTTTTTTATTTTTTCCCACGCCATTCCTTTTATTTATTTATTTTTTTAAAAATTATTTTAATCCTTTTAAATTTTTGGGTCTTTACATATATACTTCCCTTTATGCTTTTTTTTTTTTTTTTTTTTCTGTAAATCATCATTTAAGTCTACTAAACGGTCCTGTTCACATAAATATATTAATGTGTATAAAAAAAAAACTCATTTTGATATATTAACTGTAAGTCATGTTTACCTCCATAACTGAATTGTGCAGTCCAAAAACTGGACTTAACTGGCTGATCAAACAAACTAAATCAAACTGTAACATCATCTGTAAGTGAGATTTTTCCTATTAAGTTTTCGTCCAAAATCAGGTGTGCATTTAGGAGAAATTCACTGCTATGTGGAACCACTTTGTAAACAATGTGAGTGCACTTTATAAACTGTAACATGTAAGATACAGTACCGAACATTCGTAATTTCTGAGCCATTAGGGCTCTTAAAACATGTCATTATAATTTATGCAATAAAATAACATCATAAAAATACCATCATTTTTCGTTATAAAACGTGTAATAAAATAGCATTATAAAAATCTCATCATTATAAAACATATAATAAATATAACATCATAGAAATCTCGTCTTTGCTCATTTATTTAATATGTACTAAAATAAGCTCATGTCATACGATTTGCGTGTTAATAATTACTTATTTTTAATAGAATATTAAAACGTTGCAAATTACTCGAATGGAATAAAATACTTCCTTTAAAACAATAAACTCAGTTATATTTAATTAAAAAACTGATATAGTTAAATCCACGTATTTTAATTTAACTTGGGTGTATTTAATAAAAACTGATATAATTCAATTCCCGTGCTTTAATTTAAATCATGTATATTAAGTTAAAGCTGATATAATTGAATCCTTGTACTTTAATTTAAATAAGGTATATTAAATAAAAGCCAATATAATTCAATCCTCATACTTTAATTTAAATCAGGTATATTAAATAAAAGTTGATATAATTCAATCCTCGTACTTTAATTTAAATCAATTATATTAAATAAAACTGATATAATTCAACTCACTTACCCTGATATATTCATCTAGAATGATTAAAGATAAATTTTTTAAAATGAGTTTGGAAATAGTGATAAAGTAAGAATTTTAAGTGTATAAAAATTTTTCGTCCACCACTAAATATTTTTCTCACTTTTTCATTCACTTCTTCTTTAAAATTTATTATATGAAAAATGAACTAAGAACTCTCCTATTTATAGACAATTGGAGAGGGGTAAAATTGTAATATTGTAAGGAGAGATGGGGGTACATGGGATGCATGCAACAAATGCATCCATCATCATACATATATTTATATATATAAAATATTATTATTATATTATATATACTACTATATATATATATATATATATATATTTTATTTGGATTCTTATACCCTCCCATCCTTATAACAATTTCGTTTTCGAAATTTGCTAACTATAAACTTAATGGAAATCTATTAAATTATTTAAATGTGTACTTGATTTAGTGTCAGGTTTTTAATCTAGCCTCTCATTGTTGAAAATGTGTGGGTATTTCTGGCGTATTTCATCCTCTAGTTCCTATAATGTTTCCTCAATAGCATAGTTATGCCAGAGTACCTTTACCAGTGGAATCTTTTTGGTACGTAATTCCCGATCATTTTTATTTAGAATCTGGTTTGGTACTTCCTCATATGTCAGAGTATCATTGATTTTCAACAAATCGTAACTTATCACATGAGAAGGATCTGAAATGTACTTTTTTTAGCATTGAAATGTGGAATACATCATAAATTTTGGATAATGCTAGCGGTAGTGATATTCTGTAAGCGACTGAACCAATTCTCTCAAATATCTTAAAGGGTCCGATGTGTCTGGGGCTTAACTTACCTTTCTTCCCAAATCTCATAATGTCACACCCCGAACCCGATAATGGGACCCAGGGGTGAATAAGTAATCTAACCTATCCCTGTATCATACAAATCATCAATGACACAGCACAATGAATGAGGGTCCGACCCCGTGGGGTTCCCGCAGTACAAAAGGAATCTAGGCTATACAAAAGGAATCTAGGCTCCATAATATAATACATAACCCGGGTGTCTAGCAAACCCAAAAAGACAACCCGATAAGGCCCTAGTACTTGCACAAGTACTTCCCGCAGTACGCCGACCACTATGCTCCCAACACAAGGACGCTAGTTCCGGTTACTCGAAGGACTTGAAAAACATGTACATACAATAAGGGTGAGACACCTCTTAGTAAGGAAGATCCAAATTATATCGGTGTGTGGCATATGAGTGTTATTATGATATAAAACATACACAGTTAAAACAGTTATAGTATTTTAACAAAACAAACAATACAATCTGGTGTCGTCATACCCTTCGGCCGAAGTCGGACTGTCTGGTGATATTTCACACCCTTCGGTAAAAACCAACGATCCGGTGATGTTTTACACCCTTCAGCAGAAGCAGGCAATCTGGTGATATTTCACACCATTTGGCAAACGTTGGTGCCCCCGGTAACCTAGCATAGCATCAGCCCACAGTGTTGAACCGGCGCAGGTCTGGTGTTTTCACACCCTTCGGCAAAAGCCGGCTGATCTAGTGGTATTGCGCACTCTTCGGTAAAAGCCGAAATTCAAAACATGGAACAATTTGGAACCCCGTTCCTATTTCATTTCATCAAAACACAAGTCATGCATATTCATATAACCAAACAATTCCACACCCATTTGGTAATCTAAAATCATGATTTTCCAAATAAATACAATTTAAACAAGTCAAGGCACGGTCATCCTCATAACACAATATATATATATCACAATATATTCACGATTTTCCAACAAAATCAGAGATGCAACCCAATGCCCCCTTTTTCCCAAAACTGTAACATGAAACACCCATAATTTTACCCGTTAGATTTCTCCAAATGAGTAATCAAAACACATACAGGACCGTGAACCACAGTTCTACCGAGTCCGATTTCGAAAATAATCGACATAAACAAAATTCCCTTACCTTTCCTCGAAAATCCAATCCCAAACTCTACGACCCCTAAACAGTGAACCGAGTTCCCAAAACTTATAAACCACAATACAAAATATACTCACAATTCTATTCCCTACATAACTATAGGAACAAAATTGAAGACCGAGCCTTACCTCGATTTCAAGCCAAAACCCAAAAATGCCCGAAACAAAGATCCGATCTGTAAATCTTGTAGAGAATCCTTCCTTGATCCTCGTGGTAACGTCGTATCTACAACTCCAGCAATGTACGACGAAGAAATTTAGAGAGAGAGTGTGATTTTCGAGTTCATAGAGAGAGAGAGAGAGAGAGAGAGAGAGAGGATATTTTGATTTCTTAGTTGAGAAGTAATGAAACAGATATTTATAGCCCTTTGACTCGGCCAACCTCATCGACGAGATGGCGTTTTCGTCGACGAGTCTATGAAGACAGTTCATCAACGAGACGGTGGCCTCGTCAACGAGCTTGGGATTCCCGATTTCTCGAAACCTCTTGACCTCCCCTTGTCAACGAGCTCCTGCATTTCGTCGCCGAACATTATAAGGACTTTGTTGATGAATTATGACTTCGTCGACAAAGCCTACTCAGTTTACCATTTTACCCTTCTCTTATTAATTTATTTCATATATCATGGTTTGGGTTCTCACAACCTCCACTCCTTACAAAAATTTCGTCCTCGAAATTTGTAATCTTTCATTCACGAACTCATTCACACAATCAAACACACACACGACTCTAGAAAGAACCGGCGACCACTACAACGCAGCCCCATCCCAATATATACATACCCTTACTTATGGTGGAGGAACACCGTAGTTGCATACATAAACCATCTCAGGAGCTCCCAATACACACACTCCCCAAGACTAACCACATATTCCAATACAAAGTAGAGTAATGCACACACATACTCAGAACAACTGTGGATACTTTCGGCGTATCTCCGCTTCCAATTCCCAAGAAGCTTCCTCAATCTCGTGATTTTGTCATAATACCTTTGTAAGAACCCGAATCGTGATATATGGGTTTAAATAGATAAAGAGAGGGGCAAATTGGGGATTTAGCAGGATTTGTTGAAGAAGCCAGAGTTCGTCGACAAAGTCCATGTAAGTCTCGTCGACAAAGTTCAGAGGCTCGTCAACGAGGAGAAGCCAAGGAGTTTCAGGAAATCGGGGATATCAGAATTCATCGACAAATCCACCATCTCGTCGATGAGTTATCTATATGACCTCATTGACGAGTACACCATCTCGTCGACGAAGACCCCAGAGTCAAAGGGGCTATAAATAGAATTCTCTTTACTTATCAACTAAGAAAACTCAAATCTCTCTCTCTCTCTCTCTCTCTCTCTCTCTCTCTCTCTCTCTTTTTCTCTCTCTCTCTCTATAACTCTCCCTACTCTCTATCTCTCTAGATTTCTTCACCGTTAGTCGTTATAATCGTGAATCTAAAGTTACCACGAGGATCATGGAAGGATTCTCTACAAGTTCTACGGATCGAAATCCCGTTTCGGAGATTTTCGGGTTTCGATGAAAAATCGAGGTAAGACTCAGTTTTCAATTCTAATCCGGTAGTTTAGTAAAGAATAGTGTTATGAGTATATTCTATACTATTGATTGTAGGTTTTGGAACTCGGGTCATTGTTTAGGGACCTTAGAGTTCGGGATTTGCTATTCAGGGAAAAGGTAAGGGGAATTGTGTTTATATTAGTTATTTTTTAAATCAGACTCGGTGAAACGTTGATCCACAGTCTTGTGTGTGCTTTGGCTACTCATTTGGAGGAATCTATTAGGGAAAACTATGGGTTTTTCATGATTACAGTTTTGGAAAAAAAGGGGCAACAGGCTACATCCCTGGTTTTGTTGAAAACCGAGCATATATGTTGATTTATACTATGTTATTGGGATGGTCGTGCCTTGACTTGTTTTAAACTATATTGTTTGGAAAACCATGATTTTAGATTACCAAATGGGTATGGTTTGTTTGGTTATATGAGCATGCATGTGTGTGTATGTGTGATATGTTAAAATGCTAATAGGAACGCCGTTCCGAAATTGTCCCAGGTACTGAGAGTGTCCGACTCTATATCTAAGGGCATGAGCATATTCTGCCATATCAGACCGAATGGTATGGATCCACCAGTTAGCGTCGGTACGATGCCATGGGATTTGGGGACTAGCCATATGCCGGTGGTGCCGTGTTACGCGGGTTGACTACGAGCCAACGTTGTATGTCGTGGGCTGGCTTCAGGCCGATGGGTGTGATGACACCAGGATTGTTGATCATATGTATATGTGCATGTATGCATTGCGTAGAATTAGTACTAGAACTGCATTTAACTACGTATATGTTGCATCATGATAAAACTCGAATGCCACACACCGATATAACCTATGTTATTCCTTACTGAGAGGTGTCTCACCCCTACTGTATGTACATTTTTACAGGTCCTTCAAGTAACAGGAACTAGCGTCCTGGTGTAGGGAGCGTAGTGGCCGGTGTACTGCGATTAGCGCTTGGGTAAGTGCTAGGACTGTATTTTGGTGGGTTGCCATGTTGGGATGTATTTGGGCACCCATTTGTACATTATATGTTAGAGCTCATTTCTACTCTTGTATAGACTCTGGTATGGTACTACATATGTATATAGTATAACCATTTTTCGCTGCGTATATTCTGTTGTGTTTGGATGTGTATAGGGTGCCTGAGAACCCCATGGGGGTCGGACCCTCATCCTTTGTACTGTATCTCTGGATGTCTTGTATGATATAAGTACTGGTAGATTACATTTTCACCCCTGGGCCCCATTTCCGAGTTCGGGCATGACAGCTTGGTATCAGGGCTGACTAGGTTGTTAGGTCTTGTAGACTTGGTTAGGCTTAGCTATAAGTACATACCAGAGTATAGGATGTTGGATATGGGTAGAGTTGGTTGAGGGTTGTTCAGTTGCTAGACCGGGATTTGTCGGTGGTATTTTGTGTTTTTCCAAGGATGACAATTCCAGTAAAAGTAGGGTAGATCATTGATGACTTTTGCATTGGTGTGATAGGACAGACCTAGACCTGGTAGGGAGTAGTTAACACGATTAGTGTAAATCAATGTGTTAACTATACGTGTTGTAGGGATACTGATAGATTTCTATTGTGATGCAGAATGGAGCCCAAGGATAATGCCCTAGAAAGTGGCTCCGAGGAGGCTACAAGTGATGAGTCCCCTTCTGTGCCTCAAGGTTTGATGAGGCAGGTGTTACGGGAGATCGGGCGGAGTGTGAGGAGAGGCGAGCACTCTCTTATTGTTGCAGGGTGCACCATTGAGAGGTTCACACACATGCATCCTCCGACGTTCTATATGGAGAACCTGACCCGACAATAGTAGAGGATTGGGTGGAGAAGACTGAGAAGATCTTGGAGGTCCTACACTGCACAGATAGGCAGCGAGTCCTCTATGCTACCTTCCAGCTATCTAGGGAGGCGGGTTGATGGTGGACGACGGTGAGTCTGCTGGAGAAGTAAAGAGCCGGTCCAGAGGAGATGACATGGAGCCGTTTCAAAGAGGTTTTCTTCGTCAGATACTTCCTAGCTTCTGTACGTGATGCGAAGGCGGATGAGTTTTCTGCTCTGACTTAGGGGAGTTTAATAGTGCAGGGATATGCGGCTCGATACATAAAGCTGTCCTGGTTTGTGTCGTGTTTGATCTCGAGTGAGTATGAGAAGACTCAGAGGTTCGAGAAGGGTTTGAGGAAAGATATCCGCAGACTAGTGGGTATGCTTCAGATCCATGAGTTCTCGGTGTTGGTGAATAAGGCTACAGTGATTGAGACCGATATCCAAGAGGACGAGGTGGATCAGGAATTGAGGACAAGGACAGTACCTTCTGGTTCTTAGTTAGGATCTCGTCAGAGATCGTGGAAGAAGAGGAGCAAGGGCTCGGGTTACCATCTAAATACCGAGCGCCAGGGTTCTTAGGGGAGCCAGACTAGGGATCGTTGTATCGGATGCCACAGATGGCACGAGGGTGAGTGCCGGTCATTTGGGGGTAACTACTACAATTGTGGCCAGCTAGGTCACATATTTCGTGATTGTTGTGCACCGAAACGAGATGTGCCTTCAACTAGTGTGAACCGAGGGAGCGATCAGATACCTTAGGGAACCGTTCAGACGAATACAGCTTCGGCCAGAGTATATTCTCTTACTCCAGCGGACATTAAGCATGCAGGGAACATAGTAACAGGTACCTTATTATTGCTTTCAAATAAGGCTTCTGTTTTGTTTGATTCGGGTGCAATCCATTCTTTCATATCTATGAATTTTGTTGAACGGTGTAGGGTTGAGACCCAAGTCATGGACGAGGTGTTATCGGTGACTACACCATCTGGGAGTGTATCTTTCTATAGGAAGATGTTAGTAAATTGCCTAGTGGTAATTCAGGGGAAGCTTCTACCGACGAATCTTGTGGTATACGACATGTCGGGGTTCGATGTCATTTTGGGGATGGAATGGTTGTTCTCCAGTTATGCTATGATCGACTGTCATAGGAAGGTGGTAGTTTTCAGACCTCCTGGGGAGCAAGAGTATGAATTTGTGGGATCGTGTGTACGTCCAGCGCCACAGATTCTGTCGGCATTACAGGCGAGGAGGTTGCTCTTGGACGGATGTCAGGGGTACCTAGCTTGTGTGGAGGAACCCCCGTGGGATGAGTTGAGGCTCAAGGACATTCGAGTAGTTAGCAAGTTCCCGAATATGTTTCCAGATGATTTACACGGTTTACCTCCGGATCGTTAGGTGGAGTTTGCGATAGAGTTGCTGCCTAGTAAGACACCGATCTCTAAAGCTCCATATCGAATGGCTCCAGCAAAACTTCGAGAGTTGAAGGAGCAGTTGCAGGAATTACTGGACAGGGGATTCATTCGACCTAGTGTTTTGCCCTAGGGAGCTCCAATATTGTTTGTGAAGAAAAAGGATAGATCAATGCGGCTGTGCATTGATTACCGTGAGATTAACAAGGTAACTGTGAAGAATTGCTATCATTTACCTTGTATAGATGATCTCTTTGACCAGTTGCAGGGGACGCGAGTCTTTTCAAAGATCGACTTGCGGTTAGGATATCATCAGGTGAGAGTCAGATTTGAGAATGTAGCGAAGACTGCTTTCCGAACTAGATATGACCACTACGAGTTTTTGGTCATGCCTTTTGGGTTGACGAATGCTCTAGAGGTGTTTATGGATTTAATGAACAAAGTTTTCCATAAGTACCTGGACCGGTTCATGGTGGTGTTCATTGACGACATTCTGGTATACTCGAGGAGTATGGAAGAGCACGTGGTACATTTGAGGTTAGTATTACAGACTCTGCGGGAGAAGAAGTTGTGTGCTAAACTGAAGAAGTGTGAATTCTAGTTGAGTCAGATTACCTTTTTAGGCCATGTGGTGACTAGTGATGGTATATCAGTTGATCATAGCAAGATTGAAGCTGTGGTTGACTGGGTGAGGCCGAAGAATGTGCAGGAGGTTTGGAGTTTTCTAGGACTGGCGGGTTATTATCGTCGATTCGTGGAGGGGTTCTCTAAACTGTCTAAGCCTCTAACTCGATTGACCATGAAAGGAGTACAGTTTGAATGGACCAGTAATTGCGAGCAGTGCTTTTAGGAGTTGAAGTACCGGCTAGTTACTGCTCCGGTTTTGACAATTCTTTCGGGGGATGGTGAGTTTGTCATTTATAACGATGCATCTCTAAAAGGTCTGAGATGTGTACTTATGCAGTAGGGTAAGGTAGTAACGTATGCTTCTCGGCAATTGAAAGAGTATGAGAAGAATTACCCTACTCATGATCTGGAGTTGGCTGCTATTGTATATGTACTAAAGATCTGGAGACGCTATTTGTATGGTGTGCAGTGCGAGATTTATACGGACCATAAAAGCCTTAGGTATTTTTTTACGAAGAAGGAGTTGGATATAAGGCAGAGACGGTGGCTTGAGTTGATTAAGGACTACAATTGCACGATTAGTTATCTGTAACGTCCTGCTTCACTTGTCACATAATAAACATAAATAATAATAACATCAACCCGAACCCGTGGGTGGCGAGGATAGCTTGTCAATCACAGCGAAAACCTAAGCAACGGTAAGTATAAAATCTCAATCATCCAATCATAAAACATAATATCAGAGTTTACTACATCATCAAAATACTGTATTATTATACAACCTCCATAATATCAAAATAACCCTAGGATCATACAACAAAAATCTCCTAATCCTAGATCAAAATCTTACCCTCATAATGGGGTAACTCAATAAGCTCAATGGCGGCCACGACCCGCCGGTCTCTTAGGGTCTCCTGAAAAATTAATTAAGTTCGGGGGGTGAGACACATCTCAGTAAAGGAAAATAAACTAAATGCAGCTGTATGGTAACATGAATATATAATGCAGTTATATATATACAATACATTTCATATATCTGTAAACATTCGTCATAACATATTGAATCATCATATACTTTAATATTTTTCCAGTAACTCATATCATTCATAAATTATTTGTTATATTTGATAATACTGAAAACATACCCAGGATGAATAGCTAGCTGATGTCATGTATTACCCCCTATAACGGGTTGTGCACCCCAAAGGCGGGACCCGACAGTGGTTGGCCGACCACTACCGAGTCAAAAATGTCTGTAAGTACGATGAGTCCGCCACACCCTGGTCCGGACTTCCAGGTGGACGTCCACACTCTACTGAAAGTCACATCGACTATCCATCTCCCACCCCCTCGTGGGGTGGTTAGCACCAATCTAATAATAGATATCTGATCTATAAGCTACGATACTGTGCTCCTGAACTGAACTAAACTAACATCTGGGTTCTGATAACATATAATACATGATATTATAGCATTTTTCATCTTTTCATAAATACGGCCTCGTGCCGAAATCATTTCATAAATATGGCATCGCGCCGAACATTTCATAAATACGGCCTCGCGCTGAATATCTCATATATAACATTTTGAAAATAAATCAATTATCATGTGTTTTCAAAACTATATTGTACTGCATTATTTCATAATTCCTGAAAACATGTTTTACTCGTAAAATCTTCCATGACATAATACTTTTTATGAAAAATAACATTCTTGCCACACAAAGCTGGGTAAATCATACATTTCATTCGAAAATTTTAATTCCCGTACAACAGCAGTATTTTCTCAAATATGCATTTATTCCATAATATTCAAATATCGTACATATTTTTCAGAAAATCAATTTGCTCATAAATAATAGTAATTTGCGTGAAAAATAACTGGTTTAGTTTATTCCTTTACCTGGCTACTGAGAAAACCCCTAAAAATCTTAGTCTAACACCCGTAGGGTTTCCTGATCAATGCCCTAAAAATGACAACCCCCAGAATTAAACATCAATATTTCTTCATAAATATCATTTCCTACAACTATGCTAAGACCAAATTCGATATAAAAAGCCTTACCTCAACTTATGAATGATTTTCAAAGGAGTCCCACTAACGATCCGCTCCGGCAAATTTGGAGAGAACTTCCCTAGGAGCGTCGTGGTGGCTTCAGATCCTCGAACCGGCGGAAATTCGGCCTAAAATAGAAGGGAGAAGAGGAGGGAGCCGAAGGGAGAGAGAGAGGGTGAGAAATTTCTTAATTTTGAAGTTAAAATCTGGATTTTTGATATTTTTATGACTGGATTCGTCGATGAGACACGTCACCTCGTCGACGAGTCCTTTAATAATTTCGTTGACAAGCCCACTCCTCGTAGAAGAAATTTAGACTGCTCAAAACCTCTCTCGGTATTTTCTCGTTGACGAATCCTGTCTTCGTTGACAAGGTCCTATTATACCCTCGTTGACGAATCCCCTGTGTTCGTCGATAAGGCTCTAATAATTTTCCTCGGTTATTACTTCCAAAGTGCAATGTTGTTCGCGTTCGTCGACGAAGTCAACTTCCTTCTTTTGTTACTGTTTCCATTTTTCACCCTCTTAATCATTATTTAAATCTCATTATTATTTGGGTTATCACATTTTCCCTCCTTATAAAATTTCGTTCTCGAAATTTACTATTCACATAATTCATCATTCCTTAGTAGGCAAAATGGTCTACTTATTTTATTACTTATCCTCACTTATGGCAGAGGAATACCGTGGTTACATTGTAAGTCTTAGAAGATTACATAAACCAAAAGGAAATTTTCCCTAAAACTAAAATACCACTTACTACTAGTATATTACATGTACCTGCAAAAGAAACATTACTTAATTACACACATTCCTTAATCACATATGGACTTCTTGGAATAATTGTGGGTATTTCTGTCTGATCTGTTCCTCGAGTTCCCAAGAAGTCTCTTCTACTGCGTGATTCCTCCCTCTATAGAACTTTTACCAGAGGAATCTTCTTATTACGTAGTTCCTGTTCCTTTATGTCCAAAATCTGCACCAGTACCTCCTCATAGACTAGCGAATCACTAAGCTCTAACTCACCATAGCTGATAATATGAGAAGGATTTGGGACGTATTTCCTCAACATAGATACGTGGAATACGTCGTGCATCTTGGATAGTGTAGGTGGCAAAGCTAGCCTGTAGGCCACCTGTCACGACCTGCTTATTTTTCTTTTTTTCTTTTTTAAATAAAATCAATATCATATATCTCAAAACCTAACTCAACCAATCATAATCCACCTAGACCCGTGGGTACCAGGGATACATCATAACACAATTGGAAGCCCAAGCAGCAGGAAATATATATATTCACAATATTGTAAATACAAAACATCCATCATTTTACGACAAATACCAGAACCACTACAACTACCGTATTTCCATATATACATCTCAAAAATAAAACCTAGGGACATTTCCCAAGAAAACTAACCTTCCCTCCAAAACTTACCCTTTAAAAGGGCAGACACACAGCACTAGTTCAGCGGGGCTTTTCTCACTCTCTTATCTGGGGTTCCTGAAAAGTTAATAAGATTTAGGAGTGAGACACCTCTCAGTAAGGGAAATAAACTAATACTAGTGTGTGGCAACATGAGTATTTTGTGTTCAACATATATCATACATAACATGTTCAGTACTGTTTATCCAATCTTGGAAAACATACATATACCATCAAAACATGGTAGAACATACTGCATTTTTCATAATCATATTTCATCTCATAATAAAACATTCCTGGTAGGCTAGCTGACTGTTGTCATGTATTACCCCACATGACTGGGTTATGTGGCCCGAAGGCAGGACCTGACAATGGTTGGCCGACCACTGTCAAGTCAAACAGTAGTCTGTAGGTCCGATGGGTCTGCCAGACCTGGTCTGTACACCAGTGGTGATCAGCACACTTCTTATAAACCACATCGATTATCCAATCTCACACCACTCCGTATAGTGGCGTTAACACAAATATCATGATCACGAAGACCATGGATACATAGCAACGGTACCGTGCAAGTGCTAGCCTAGATCAAGCCAACCAAGTTCTGATGTCATATACATATACTAAAATCATGATATATGGATATCTCATATCAATAATTATCAAATCAATCATATCATTTTTCACATATACACATTTCATGAAAATCATCGGCTCGTACGCCGGAATTACACATTTTATCATAACTCGGCCCGTACGCTGGTAAATCATAGCACAGCCCGTACGCTGGCAAATCACATCCACATAGCACGGCCCGTACGTCGGCAAATCACAGTCACATAGCACAGCCCGTACGCCAGCAAATCATATAAAAATCTTGGCCTATATGCCGGTTTTCCATCATAAAAATTCATATCATCCACATTCCTAAAAAACAATATTTCACAACATTTTTACTCATGCCATACAAACGGATTTTCACATATTCAATCATACGATCATTTTCACAGTATTTTGCAAATATAACATCTATATATATATAAATATATTTATTTTCCATAAATCATATGCTAAATATATATATATATATATATATATATACAAGTATTTTCTCAAAACAAACTAGCTTAGTTTATCCCCTTACCTGACTACTGAGAAAGCCCCCAAAACAATCTAGTCTAACCTCCGTAAGATTTTCCTGACCAATACCTTGAAATCGAAAATTTTCAGCATTAAATTTCAGTATTTTTGTACATACAACATTTTCTATAACAGCCACAAAGTCAAATTTGGCTTAAAAAGCTTTACCTCAACTTAGGGATGATTCCCAATATTCCCAATCAACACCCCTGGAAACGCAAACTCCCAGTATTAAACTTTAATATTTCAATGCGTATAACACTTTTCTCAACTATCACAACTTCAAATTTGGCTTAAAAAGCCTTACCTCAACTTAGGGATGATTTCTAAATTGCTTTTTCCAACGATCCACTTCGGCAGATTTGCAGAGAACTTCGCCAGGAGCGACGTGGTGGCTTCGGTTTGTCGATCCGGAATAAAACTGGCCCAGAATCAAAGAGAGAGAGAGAGAGAGAGGAGAGAGAGAGAGCACTGGCGCATGAAATCCAATTCCAATTGGATTGTCCAAAATTAAAGCAAGCTTCCTGGAGAAGCTTGTACAATTATATATATATTAATATCATTATAACTACTAATTAAAGCAAAACTTCTTGGAGAAGCTTGTACAAATTTATATATATATATATATATATATATTTTCCTTATCATACTATTCATTTTACTTGTTAATTTAAATAATTTATTTTATATTATTATTTTATTATTATTATTATTATTTTTTAAAAAATTATTTTTTCCAATTATTACACCATCGGCCCCACTTTCTCTAAAATCTTAAACGGACCGATAAACCTAGGGCTAAGTTTACCCTTCCTACCAAACCTTATAACTCCTTTTAACTGAGTTATCTTCAAAAATACGTGATCACCCACATCAAACTCCAAATTCCTGCTGCAATTGTCGGCATAACTCTTCTGTCGGCTCTGAGCTGCACTGATTTTATCTCTAATAAGTCAAACTTTATCATACAACTGCTGTACCAGCTCTGGCCCCACAACTCTCCGCTTACCCATCTTGTCCTAATACAAAGGAGATCGACATCTCCTACCATATAGTGTCTCAAACGGTGCCATGCCAATATTGGACTGGTAACTATTATTATATGCGAACTCTACCAGCGACATGAACTGAGTCCAACTACCCCCAAAATCAAACACACATGCTCGGAGCATATCTTCTAGTATTTGACTGAGGATGGAATGTCGTGCTAAACGATAGCTAAGACCCTAAAGCTTCCTGCAAGCTTCTCCAAAACTGTGACGTGAAACGTGGGTCTTGATCTGACACTATGAATACTGACACTCCATGAGAACTAACTATCTATTGGATATAAATCTCTGTTAATTGACTAAGGGGATAGCTGATCTTGATAGGGAGAAAATGGGCGGACTTAGTCAACCGGTCTACTATCACCCAAATCGCATTCTGGCCATGTGATGTCGACGGCATCCCTGAAACGAAATCCATGGATATATGATCTCACTTCCACTCTGGGATAAATAACGGCTGCAACTGACCCATTGGCCTCTGGTACTCAGCTTTTACCTGCTGGCACGTCAAGCACTGGGCTACATACTCGGCAATATCTCTCTTCATACCACTCCACTAGTAAAACTCTCGCATATCTTTGTACATTTTCGTACTGCCGGGATGAGTTGCCTCCAAAATAGTCTTCCTAATGTCAGCATCAACAAGAACACACAGTCTGGAATAGAACTGTAAAACTCCATCGTCTGAAATGCTGAATTCCTCTCCCTGACCACTCTGCACTATGTCCATTACCTCTACTAATTCTGGATTTTCTTTCTGGGCGACTTTAATTCTTTCCTGCATAGTAGGCTGTACCACCAGGCTGGCGATACATACTAGAGTATTACTCTCTATCCATTCAATACCGAGTCTCTCTAGATCCATCATGATCGGACACTGGATCTTCATAGTTGCCAACGCTAATTCCCTAGATTTCCTACTCAGTGCATCAACTTTTGTGGTCAGAGAAAATCTCGCATTGCTCACCGTATAGATAATGCCTCCAAATTTTCAATGCGTGTACCACTGCAGCTAATTCAAGATCATGGGTAGGGTAGTTCTTTTCGTATTCTTTCAACTGTCTAGATGCATATGCCACCACCCTACCATCTTGCATCAACACACATCCAAGTCCCTTCAAGGATGCATCACTGTAAATAGTATAACCCTCACCCCCAAATGGGATGATCAATACTGGCACTATGACTAACCTCTGCTTTAGTTCTTGAAAACTCTGCTCATAGTTGTCGTCCCATTCAAATCTGACATTCTTCCTAGTCAGTTGTGTCAAAGGCCCTGATAAAGCTGAGAACCACTCAACGAAACGACGATAATAACTAGCTAACCCCAAGAAACTCCTAATCTCCTGGACGTTCCTCGGTCTAACCCAATTCACTATTACCTCAATCTTACTAGGATCTACAAAAATTCCGTCTCCTAAGATTACATGCCCCAAAAACACAACTTTCTCGAGTCAGAAGTTACATTTGCTGAACTTGACATACAACTTCTTTTCCCTGAGCATCTGCAAAACCTGGCTCAAATGTATCTCGTGCTGCTCATAGCTCCTCAAATAGACCAATACATCATCAATAAAAACAACCGCAAACTGATCTAAATATGGATGAAAGATCCTATTCATCAAATCCATAAATATCGCAGGAGCATTCGTCATACCAAATGACATAACAAGAAACTCATAATGCCCATATCTGGTCCTAAAAGCTGTCTTTGATATATCCTCTGCTCTCACCTTTACCTAATGGTAGCCTGATCTGAGGTCAATTTTAGAATATACCCATGTACCTTGGAACTGATCGAATAAATAATCGATACAGGGTAGAGGATACTTGTTCTTGATTGTCACTTTATTAATCTCTCTGTAATCTATACACATCCTCATAGACCCGTCATTCTTCTTCACAAACAGCACTAGAGCTCCCCACGGAGATACACTAGGTCGTATGAAGCTCTTATCAAACAAATCCTGTAACTGATCTTTCAATTCTACCAACTTTGTTGGTGCCATTCGGTATGGTGCTTTAGAGATCGGTGTTGTACCTAGAAGTAGATCAATAGGGAAATCTACTTCACGATCAGGTGGTAGACCTGGTAATTCATTTGGGAACACATTCGTAAATTCTTTCACCACAGGCGTATTGATAAGCTTCAATTCATTTTCTATAACATATATGATACATGATATTATAGCATTTTTAATCATTTTATAAATACGGCCTCGCGCCGAACATTTCATAAATACGGCCTCATGCCGAACATTTCATAATTACGGCCTCGCGCCGAACATTTCATAAATACATATATGGCCTCGCGCCGAAATCATTGCATATATGTATTTCATTTTGAAAATAATCAATTTATCATGTATTTTCAACATCATGATGTATTGTATTCTTTTATAATTTCTCAAAACATATTTCATTCATATTATTATCATATCATGATATTTTTCCACGTAAAATAATATTCATGCCACACATTTGCTGTATAAAACCATACATTGTATTCTAAAATCATAGTTTTTGATATCTCATACATACAGATTCATTTCAACATATTAGCAGTATTTTTCCCAAATGTACAGTTTCCTTTGTAATATACAGATATAATACATGCTTTTCTGAAAGTAAATTTACTTATACATAATAATAATTTGCATGGAAAATAACTATTTTAGTTTATTCCTTTATCTGACAACTAAAAGCCCCTATGTATTCCTGGACTCACAGCCGTAGGACTTCCTGATTAATACCCTGAAAATGAAAACTTCCAGTACTAAATTTCAATATTTTTATGTGTATATCATTTCCTATAACTACAGTAAGATCAAATTCGGCATAAAAGTCTTACTTCAACTCAGGGATGAATTCCAACTTGCTTTTACCAACGATCCGCTCCGGCAGATTTGGAGAGAACTTCCCCAGGAGCGTCGTGGTGGCTTTAGATTGTCAAAACGACGAAAATCTAGCCCGAAATCGAAGGGAGAAGAGGAGGGAGCCAAAGGGGGAGAGAGAGAGTGAAATTTTGCTAATTTTTAACGTTTAAATCCGGGTTTTTGATATTTATAGGACTGAATTCGTTGACGAGCCACGTCATCTCGTTGACGAGCCACGTCATCTCGTCGACGAGTCCTTTGGTTACTATTTTCATTTCCCTTCCTCTTTATTATTTAAATCCCATTATTATTCGGGTTGTCACAACTTGGGCCTTGATTATGGGTCTTTATTTTTATTTTTATAATGGATATAAAATTCTCCCAATTCAACTGACCACTTCATCATCCTTCTTGATATCTTTAGTCGCTGGAGGGTTTGTCTTAAAGGCATGTTGGTTAATACAGTGACTTTGTGCGCCTGGAAGTAATGCCTCAGTTTCCTAGCTGCACAAATGACTGCAAAGGCAGCATTCTTTGCTGATGAGTAATTGATCTCTGCCCCTCGTAACATCTTGCTAGTGTAGTATATAGGTTTGTGTTGTCTGCTTTCTTTTTGAATAAGGACTAGGGGTGTACTCCATTTAGTGCTATTCGGTTATGGCCAAAACCAAAAATCAAATCGAATATATCGATTTTTTAAATTTCATAACTGAAACTGTAACCAAACCGAATGTGTTCTTCCATGGAAAATTGAACATTCGGCAATTTCGTTACAGTTTTTTGGTTTTTAATTGATTTTAAAAATATTTAACATTTATTTTTCATAAGGATTGTTGAAAGTCTATTGGGCATTTTTATTTTTTATAATGTTTCATAATTTTAACAAGATTAAACTTATTAAATTATTTAGACAGTTAAAACGTGTTAGTCTTGTAGGACATTTTTCTCTTTGTTCCTAACTCCTACTAGTTTAGTAGCTTATTAGCTCCTACAAACCATCAAAATGCGAATTATCAATTAACCACAATGCCCTAATCCTTGGGCACTTTAATAATTAAATCTCTCTATCCCTAATTTCACAAAACAAGTAAGCAAACATTCACAATAAACAAAAAAAAAATATAAAATATCCCAAATTACAAATAAAAACACACATTCAAATTGTTCATCAAAAGAGAAAATCAATGGTTTAAAATTTAAAGGAATTGAAGCCATTCACATTCTTCAATCTTCAAGATTGTAGTTTCAATTCTCCAATCCCCAAGCAAGCATCATTCATCATGACTCGTTCTGAGTTATGCTTCCAAGTGCAGAAGTGTCAAGTTGTATCAAGGATGAGTCCAGGATCGTATTCCACAGGAACCATTGAGTATCAAAGTATTTACGCAAGTTTAGTGAAATCCTGTTGCTGAAAAATGGGGTTTGAAAATCTTTTTGGTCTTTTATGATTTTGAAAACAGTAAACAAAGTGAGAAAATGTTGAGTAAACTATCAAAATGAAACTAAAATTTTATCAATTTTCCAAAACTGTAAATCTAATAACGCAACCAAATTAAACGGATTAACTGAAACAATTTACCAAATACTCGGGTTACGGGTCAATGTCTACTTGCTTCCATCGTTTATTAATTTCCTAGGCCTTACTCCTCTTCTTGTTAATCCAATCAAGGCATTAATAAGATGAAATTTTGTCACTAAAGATCGAGTAAATTGGCCACATCCAAACGGAAGAAAATAAAAACTCTTATTACACATCAACCGAATGTCGTATAAATTAGTTGATGAAAATCCTAGATTAAATCAAGGTTTTGATGTGCCTAACGTCAACAACAAAACAAGAAGCAAGAGCTAGCGATTTATCAACGATCCCTTCAATTTTCGGTTTTAACTAAATAAAAGTTTAACAATGATATCATAGGATAACTAATAAACCATGGAACACAAACGACATCGACCCACACCCCGAGTTACCGAACTTAGCCACTCATGCTTGCAATAAAAAAAATGGAAATCCTACGTCTAATCAAGTAAGTATCAGAATTCACGCTAACTAAAGACACTAACTTTGAACACGAAATTAAACCACGCACCAATAAAAACTCAATGAAACACATACGTAGACAATAAAAACCGAACCTTTAGCAAAAATTACGAACAAAAATAATTAATTTAAAACGAATAAAATTCACTGCTAATATTACTTGAGAATTCAAATAAATAATTGAAATACAATAACATTCAAAATCAATTTTTTTTTTCAATTAACTTCACTAAATAAAAACATTGATCATAACCACTTTAATAATAAAAGAAGACATAAAAGAAAAAAAACAAAGGGAGAGAGAGATAGAGAAGGAAAAGAGAAAAAAGAAAAACAGAGGGAGGAGTCACAGCTGGCCGTTTGTAACTCTGTGGACAGCCGTGGAGTCTGCTGCCGCTGGAGATGCTGGTATGAAGTGAACAGCCGTGCAGGAGGGACTTTGGGCTTGCAGAGGAGCTGGGCAGGGGGTGTGCTCGGCTGGCAGTGATGAAGTTGCAGAGGGGGCTGCGGGTAGGAGTTGCAGCAGAGGGAGCCTGAGGAGTTTCAGCGCTACTGTGCTCTGCTGTGTACCTGCTGGAGAGGAGGCCAAAGGGACGGGAAAGGATAAAACAGGGGAAAGAGAAGAATGGTGCCGCAGGGGGGGGTCGTGGCTGCTGGCTCACGGCTGGTTGGCTGGAAAAAAAAACATGAAGAAAGGTTGGGGAGAAGAGGGGGAGAGCAAGACAAGAAAAAAAAACTAAAATAATAGAAGAAGAAGAAGAAGATGAGGAATGAAGAGAGGAGAGGAGAGGAGAACAGGGGAGCCGTCCAGCCTCCTTAGAAGCAGCGCTGGGGAAGTTTAAAAATAAAAAAAACCCTACCCAAATTTTGCCAACCCGACCCGGCCATGCATGGCCGGGTCACATCAAATTCCCTTTCATATATATATATTTCATTTTTTTCATTTTATTTGCTATCTGTTCATCGCAAATTCTGCTCTTCTGGGGCCCGTATCTCATAAAACTCAAAACACGAAAGTTGTAGATGATCCTTTCCTCTTTTTCCAAAAATTTGAATCGTCTCAATCGGAGCTCGGACGAAAAAGTTATGCATGAAATACGAACAGGTGTCGGTTTTGTTTCCCGGGATTTTTCCTGCGACAAAAAATTATCAAAAATTCATAAATTGTGCAATGAAACTCAAGAATACTAAATTCGACACTTTATTAAAATATTAGACTTAATTGGACATTTTAATTAAAAATATAAGCCGTAAAGCCCGGGTTAACACGCCCAATTACGCAGTTTTGACCCGTAATCACATCATTTATGGTTCGTAATAAAATGAAACAATATGAAAGTTATAACAAGATAAAATTAAATTGACGATCGATGTTCAATTGTTCATAAAAAGAGATGAAAACATAATCTTACCAATATATCATTGACAGTGTCAATTGTAAAAGAATTTATGCCAATCGGATCAAATTTTGAATTGAATGAAAAAAAAAATGTCAATGGATGAGAGAAAATAAATACAAAACAATAATTAGAATAAAACAACTAGGAAATGTGAAAAAATGTCGTAAGACATTATGTTGTACCTTTCTCAAGTTTATTAAGTTCTTTAAGGTTTTGTTTACAGTTAACTGGTAATGATGAATTTTGTAACCAATCTTGAGAACATATAAGAGCCTCCACAATCTTAGGAGTCAATGATGTCTTGAAAGAATCAAGAACAAGACCTCTCATACTAAATGTAGATTAGAGGCAATAGTAGCTATGAGGATAGGCAATACATCACGTGCTAACTATGGAAGGATAGGAAACCTGAGATTATTTATCTTCAACCATCCTAAAATATCAAATTCATGACTACCCTCTTCAAGTGCCTCGAAAAGATACTCATCAAGATCACTCTTGCCTTCCCCACCTTATTTTTTGACCTATGCCTTTTGAATTTATTTACCATAAGCATCCTTATCTTCATTGCTGGTTGGTCAACATCCACCATATATAGTCCATACCTCTAAAAGAACTAGAGCCAATTTCGGCAATTTTACCACTAGGTCCACTGCATTGGATTTGTCTTCCCCCATTTTTGTACTCATCAAATACTAAAAAAATAACATCCTTCACTTTTTTACTCAAAATTGAAGATGTAGGAGGAGAAAACAGTTGAGAATGGTCCCAATCCACATACTCTAACTTGTATAAGGATAAAAAATGGTGGCGACAAACATCATCATGTTCAATTTTCTTGGATTCCCCCAATAATCATCATATTTATGTTTCATTTTGAATGTCATTTCACTTAATTCAAAATCATCACAATTGCACCAATTTTACAAAAAAACACTAACCATGCAAATTTCATGGAAAAAAAAAAAAAAATAGAAGTCACATAATTAAAACCACAAACACGCAAAGTGAAGCCATAGAAACATCCTACAAATTGCATCATCTTCCTCACATTATCCCAATCATCTTCCATTGGCTTTTCTTTTCCACCATCTCTTGAAAGATCAAGTGCAAAATCTTGATTTTTTTCATCATATCAGTAATGCCCCGAATTTGACAGGGTCTAAGGTGTTATTTTCTATAATTGTTATACAATGGAAGTAAATAAAACCTCAAATATATTTATACAAGAGTACTAAAAACCTTGTTACAAATGTATGTCAAATATTAAAATTCATCCTTAAAAATTCCAAAACATTAAAAACATAACTAATTTAATATTTATCCTAAATAGCTATTTCTAATCTCACCCACTTCTACTTCCCTACTCTGATTTTTCTGGTATACTCCTTAAGGTATCTGTAATGTATGATAATAATTGGGGTGAGACGATGCTCGGTAAGTAAGAGAGATTATATCAATGTGTGACTAAGATGAGTTTTACAATATCATAATCAATAATTTTTAATTTTGTATGCCATGTTTACTTATATAAAAACCTATCTTTTTTGTGACAACATCTGGTACATATCAAAGTATTCACTGAGATTGAGACATTACGTATCGCCGTCTCCCTTTACCTTGATACCACAAAATTTAATTTAAAAATATCCTTAATATGCAATTAAAACAACATCATAAAATTTAACCAGATTTAATTATTCCATAAAACATGCAACGATATTGAATAAAAATAAGCTCATGTCATACGATTTTCATGCTAAAAATATTTATTTATTTTTAACAAAATATAATAATGTTGTAAATTATCCCAAGATAAATATTTATTTAAAAATAAACTTGAGAACATTTTAATAAAAAATTGACATAATCAAACTTACTTACATTGATATACTTAATACGGTTTAAGATGAATTCCTAAAGTAAGTTTCAAAAGAGTGGAGGAGTGAGAATTTTAAGTATATAAAAATTATCCGTCCACCACAAAATATTTTTTCTCACTTTTCCTTCAATTCCTTATTTGAAATTTTCTATGAAAAATGACTGAGAACCCTCCTATTTATAGGGAATTGAGTGAGTGGCATTTTTGTAATTTCAGGAATTTCTTAAGGATTAAGAAAAGAGGAGAGAGATGTATAAAAATTCTCTGCCCACCACTAAATCTTTTTTCTCACTTTTCCTTCAATTCATTCTTTAAAATTTTTTATGATAAATGAATTGAAAATTCTCCTATTTGTAGGGAATTGAGGGAGGGGCATTCTCATAATTTTAGGAATTTTTTAAAAATTAAGAAAAGAAAAGGAGGGGGGGAGAGAGGGATATGCAAGGAAAGAATGGGGGGCGTGTCTATTGAATTGAATCTTTCAATTCAATCCATTCATGCCTATCCTTATATTTATATAAATAATATTATTAAATTATAATATATATTATATATTTATATATTATTATAATATTATTATCTATTACATTTATTATTTATTTATATTATTATTTTACTATTATTATTATTATTTATTTAATAATTTTTATTTTTTTGTTCATTACATTCTTCCCTACTTATGAAAATTTTGTCATCGAAATTTGTTAAATATAATTCTAATTAAAATATATTTTTTAAAGCATAACAAAATAATAAGTTTAAAAATATCATAACCTACCCATTCTTACCTTCATCATGATTCATACCTATATTCCGATAAAAATTATTCTTAAAATTTACAGAATCTATATCATGGGCTTTGATACTAAATATAATGCCCCGAACCCGATGGGATCTAGGGTGTTATTTTCTATAATTATTATACAGCGGAAGTAAATAAAACCTCAAATATATTTATACTAGAGTACTAAAAATCTCATTACAAATGTACCTCAAATATTAAAACTCGTCCTTAAAAATTCCAAAACATTAAAAACATAACTAATTTAATATTTATCCTAAATAGCTCTTTCTAATCCCACCCATGCTTCCGCTATGCTACTCTGATTTTCGAGATGCTTCTTAAAGTATCTGTAATGTATGATAATAATTGAGGTGAGACGAAACTCAGTAAATAAAAGAGATTATATCAATGTGTGGGTAAGATGAGTTTTACGGTATCATAATCAATAACATTTAATACCGTAGACCATGTTTACTTATCTATCATTAGTCATTGTGTTGTATCCTTTTTGCAAACAAAGGTCCAAATTAATGACATCATTATATAATAAATTTTCTTTGATAATAACCACTGCTACAAAGTGTGATTCTTGGACATCTTTGGTTTTGAATTTTCATAGTACAAGTATGGTTCAACTCCTGGAAAATAGTGAAAAGAGTTATGGGAGTGGAGATGTAGAGCCTCCCCATTACATAGCTTAGGCTTATTGTTGAGAAATCTACTTTTCAATTTGTCCCACATTAAGAGAATAAAGTGGAGGATATGATTGCCCATCACTTAATGACTTAAGCTTTTAGGTTAAATAAGTATTCATCCATGTATAAACTGCTTGTAGCTATGGTTGGGTTCAAAACCTGAATGTCTTCATCCATGCGTTTAAGCCACCCATGAGCACTCTCTTGGTGACAACAAGAGGTTGCTTATTAAGGTACAAATAAAAGGCACCATCTTAGGTGTGGTGGTAAATTGAACAATTAACCTTTTTTTTTTTGGTTACTTGACGCTAAAAAGGAAACACATAATTCGACCATACACATGAATATTGAAGTCCATGTTCATTGCTCATTTCACCAAATAGCAACTATCATCTTCAACCACACCGATTATGATATTTGAAATGCAAATAAACATGACAAGGCTCCATTGCACAACCCATTTGCATAATCATTCACCAACATGGGTGGCAGACATTCGAGTAGTTGTGCAAGTGAGCTGCGCAGACTAGTCGAGTATATAGAAATGCTCTATTTAAGAAAACTTCTCCTCATCTTCAAACTATGCTATCTCATATATAGGTATGGTTCCTTCTTAAATAGCAACTGAACAAAAGAAATACAATCTTAAGTTTAGAAAGAATGTGACCTCGAGCTGAGGTCATTTGAAACTCTAGTCATAGAGGCACCCCATTGTGCAATTTTGCAAACAAAACACCCAAGAACAAATCAATTCATAAGATGGATTCTACTTTTTAATTTAATCTACCAAAGCCGAGCAGGCTTCCTGCAGATCTTGAATGCTCAATTTGGAGATCCTCAAAGTGGCCGTGTTCGTTTGCCACTTGCCCTACCACAAAGAAGAGCATTCTTCGGAATGGGGAATTCGTCCCTAATCGACTGCCCTGGTGTATAAACTCGCAGATAAAACTGTTGTCCAAGATATTGCCTTGCCCAAAACTCGGACCTCAAGTTCCACATTCCCACATTATCAAGGGCTACATAGATAGCAGTCCATGACTTCGGATATACCTACATTCACAGACCATGTATGATCATTTAAATGATCTCCAACAAATTCAAATATATATTTTCTTTTAGGTTTTAGCTTATATCTCCATTCTGAAAAATATTAAGTTCTGGTTCATTTATGGAGTGTGAAATGATCAATTGAACGAATTTCAAACAAGTTCATATCTTCCATACTGCAAAATACACAGCTCAGTTCTCTAATGCAGGCAGCTAGGCTGCTAAATTAAACCACACTGGATTGGGCTAATTTTTTTCATCTAACCTGAGTGGTGCATCTTGAAATTGCATCTCGGAGATTGTACTGGTTCCTACTGGCTGCCGACCATGTCCCACCATCCATGCTGCATTTTAATGTCAGAAACCAAGTATTGGAAAATAATTAAAAACCACAATAGCAAGAACAAAACGATGCCACTATTAACAATCAGCAAGAGCATGTAGGCAATGGGAAGTATGCGTACAAATTATGTTTCTTACCCAACGACGAAGAAAGAGTAGCCATCAAGATGATAGCTATGTATGATATCCTCAGGGTTTTCAAACACAATTTCAATGAATGCTCTGTAGTCAGCACCCATAACTGATGTGTCGAGAAACATTCCACCACCAGTGGGTTTGTCAGATATGCTTCCTACACGGAAAACTCCTCCAATCTTGAAGTAGTCGGCAAGCTTTAGTGGGGTGTCTGCTGGGACAAAGGATACACTGTTAATTGCATATCTCTGCTTGCCATTAATTTGACCAGCTGAACTAGCAAGCCTGATGGTTCTGGTGGTGTTTATAAGACCATAGTGGTATGAACCCTGGGGGTTAGGCCTTGGTCCACTTGCTGTAAGGTTAGTCCTGAAATATGCAACACAAACATATCCTTCATCTAATCATTATAATGCTGCCTAAGCATACAAAAAAGTAAGCTGGCTTATAAACTTCAGCTTTTATGACATCCCTGAACATGGACTTGAAAAAGTCTGAATATGGAACTTCGAACGGATCTCATTCTCATAATGAAAACTGTGCAATTCAATGAAATTTCAGGTACTTATGATGCAATTTAACCCACCCAAAAAATGTGTGTTTTTGTATACAAAGGTACCTGATAGAGCGGGCCTGGTTCAAGGACCAGTCGACTTGGATGGTAGGTCCTCCTGGAAGAGGGCCTGAAGCTATGCCTGCAGAGTTGCTGTAGCGAAGAAATGCTGTGGTGGTTAGGACTTTAGAGGTGAAGCGGCTAGAGACCACAATGAAGTAGTCCTCAGCAGGTTGATCAGCTGTTACTAGAACGGAGTAGGACTGGCCAACATGCACATCCAGGGAAGAGTAGGTGGTCTGGAGAGTATGTGTTCCCTCTACTTCTGCTAATACCATCTTGTGGTTTTGGATGCGGAAATTGAGGGAATGTTGCAGTCCAACATTTGATATCCTAAGCCTGTAAGTTTTTCCTGCAATAGAGATAGTACACAATAGATTTAGAACTTGAATGGCTATCTAAAAGCAATTAATTTACCCTCCAAGCACTACGAGCACATTTTAAAAAGAAAAAAATCGAACTTAAATTAAGTGTAAAGTGAGAAATTTGTTGGGAATAAAGAACAAATTCCCGAAACCTGTGAGAAACAAAATAGAGAAAAATAACGCCAAAGAAAAATCATTCACACGCACAAGATAATATTTACGTGGTTCGACAATTTTGCCTACGTCCACAGAGTTGAAAGGATTTCAATATTATCAGGAAGAAAACACAAAGAGTGCGGTGATACAATGCTCTCCCTCTCTCGCAGGTACAACCACGCCAACCCTAATCACCTGAAAGCAATCCTTTTTATATGTTGTGTCTAGGGTTCCGTTCCGAATGGGCTCCAAAATTTTCCCGGGGGCAACGCCACAAGTACAGCTTACAGCCCAAGCCGCAGCGCTCATGGACTAAGCCATAGGATAGAAATCTCTAATTAAATAGAGATCGGATCGTCATCCAAATTAAAACACAGTTAGGCTCCACAAAAGCCCAACAAAATTCCCTTTCTATTTGAGCTAGCTTTTTAATAAAGATAAAGGAAAACTAACTCTCCACTCAATATAAGGGGCTCTTCTTTTTTACAGAAAGTAAGATGGGAAAATTGATGAACTCTCCTTTTGACCAATCTTAACTGTGCTATTTTTTGCTAAATCATATTAGAGAGGAGACGCAAAATGCAAGCTATTAATCAATAATAAGAAAGAAAAATTAATTATCCACTATTTAAAAAGAAAGGAAAACTAAAAGCCCATTTTTCCAAGTATAATGGGAGAGTTGATCAACTCTTTTCATTGACCAATTTATTTTTTATTTTTAACCAGAAGACAGATAACTCTTTCAAGGACAGCTCACGTGAGCATAGGGCATCCATACTGGAAGTTTTGCATCCAAACCTTGAAAGTGGGTGGAAGGGGTTTGAAATGCAGAATGGGCTACCCTAGTTGGTAGTCCAGGCCAGGTGGGCCTCTAGTTTTTGTTTTTGTCCAAAAGAAAAAAGTCCAATTTTTCAAGAAGGCATTCCCCCCAAATTATGGAAAAGTAAATCCAATATGGGGTGGTTTTCGACTTTCCAATTAGATGGGAAGCCAATTTAAAGTTGAAAGGACGATATCATTTCCATAAGTGTCATAATTTATCTTGGAAGTAATTTTACACTTCCCACAGGCATGCAGCTAAAGATGGTTTTAATTAAACACATTCGACGCATGTTTGCTGCAAAGAAAAGGAATGAAATGGAATTGAATTTGTTAGTTATTTAAATTTTTTCTTTTATTTCATCCTCACCAATTCAATTCCTGGAGCCTAATATTACATCAATGCCTAGCTGTTAAGGCTTATACAGAACATTGAAAAGAGGTACGTACCTTGCTCTACACTGAAAGATGTCCCATTAGGCCCGCGACCATTAATAAGGATCCCATCCGGAAAATGCAGTTTCTTGCCCCGATTTAGAGTGTTCATCAAGGTCTGCATACACAAACACAACAATTGATTGTGTCTAGTTAGTAGAGGTCAAAATCGGACTCATATTAACATAATTTTGGTCAAGCTACAACAATCTTTTGACACAGCAGTTCATAACCCGGTCCAAAATGGGAGGCCAGAAATCTGTTCCCTCATCTTAAAAATATAATTCAAAAAAATAATTTGGCTTGTGTATAAAATTGCCACATCAAAAGGCTGTCCAAAAAAGTGACAATAGTCATGTTCACTACCAGCAAAACAACCCCTCAACTATCAGTTACCTAATAAATATGATTACCACTATTTAATGCAGAACCAACCTCCTAACTCCAGAAATAACAGACCAATTTTTTTCCACCAAGGCTTATTCACTCTTTCTAAGAAGAGTAAATTTTATAAAACTAGAATTTTATATTAATTATTTATAATGAATACGCATTATAATATAAAATGAATGCACGTGCATCGTGTGGTGCGCAGAACATGGACTCCGGTGATGCCACTAGAACAATTAATGGGCTTTGGACAAGCTGGTCCATGGAGGACCGTAGGTGGGCGAGAGGTGGGAAGTTTCAATGCACATGCATGAAAATTCCGGAAACCTACAGCCTGGTCAGGTCTTTTCAGTTTGGTTTGCTTGCTGGGTCGGATTCATATTCTCCACTGGCCCGCTGGTGGGCCCACAGCAGACAAAAAGGCACGTGAAAATTTAAATGTGCGGAGAAAAGTCACTCTGATCTTTAAACTTTAGCAGCAGTCATCAAAGTCTAAAAGTTTAATTTAATTAATGCCCCATTAAAATATTAATAATGTGATCATAGTAAGGTACATCATTTCAAGTAAAAATTATTGACATCAAAATTTACAAAAAATTTAGACAATTCAATCATGTTTTAAAATTTTAATTAATTTTTAGGTAGCAAGTGTATCTCAATTTAAATTTCTTACAATTTTCATATAAAAATATGATTTGTCTTAATTTAAGATAATTAGACAATATAATGCAAAATAAAAAAATATTATTATTGAACGAATGAGCTACATTCAAATAATAGACATTATATGATGGGACCAATTCTCTTTATAATTTTCTTGAATTTGACAAAATGAAGCCTAACCTTCAAATTTGTAATCACACATGTAAAAACAATCCAACAAACGGTTCATGCAAAAAAGTAACTAAAATCTTTATTTTAAAATATAATATAAAAATATCAGAGGTGAAAACATATGTACACTCTATTATTGGACGGTTATAAATTTTATGAATAAAACACAAGATTCAAAGTTTTTCAAATAACAAAAAATATTCTTTCTTTCTAAAAATTTTTTTCCATACCATACACAACATTAAGCACAAATTTGATAATCTTTACTAAAACGTAATAAAAATACACAAAATTCTCTTAAAATTTTAAAAATTTCATGAACTTTTGTTAAAATTTTGTAAAAAAAATATGCCTACTTCAAGGTTTTTTCTTTTTCAATGTACACTTACGTGATTTTTTGACAAATAGGAATGAAAATTCTTGATTTTAAAAAGATTTACAACTTTGCGGCAATATAAGAAGACACCGTTGAAACTTTAAATTTTCAAAAAAAATTATTATTTTTTAAAATATAAAATATCATTATCTTTTATATATATATATATATTATATATGATTTTGACTTTTGAAGGATTCAAAATTCTTATCATCATTTTGGATAATCAAATGGCGGGGAGTTGATGAGTGGGATTTAATGAGCTGTATCCAGCTGCAGAGGGATAGACCAATCTATGAATAGTTGCAGAAGCAGGGACAGTGTATCTATATAGTGCGGTGGGGTCCACAGTCCCAGCTGTTCAAATAATAATGCAACACAACATGTTGATTTCCTGCTTAGTTTGCCTGCCGACACAAGCCACCTGCTTATTTTGACCCATCAATAATCTGCTCAACTCCTTTTTATTTCTAATGATAATCTTCTTATTATCATTATAATTGTACTTCAACTCTTAATTTCTAATTTATTAAATTGACTTGTTTTGAAATTTTATGGTTCCTCACACTCATCTTCTAACTTCATGCACGTAAAAATTAAAATAAAATATATGATTTTTCCTAAAATTTGATAAACAATGAACCTTATTTAAAATGTCGGAACTTTGAGATTTTAAAATTTAAAGTCATTTGTTAAAAGAAATAACTTTTTTCTATTATTATATATTTTGTGAAAAAACAACATTTATAAGAAAAAGAGTTTTTTTTTTCCTGTAAATTTCAAAAGAGAGGTTTACGGGAGAAATCTAAATCATTAGTATCTTTTGTCTTAAAAAATAAAATATTTTATTAACATAAGAATAGAATTATCTTTAAAAAAAATAAATAATATGCAAAGTCTATAAAAAGAGAGGGATACATTCACTCAATTTATTTTATATTTCATTTCAGCATTTCAATTAATGATTGTGCAGAAGTTTTTTTGCATGAATATGATAAAATACAATATAAAAATTATACTAATTTTTATTTAAATTCATAAAAATACAAAATTTAATAGTCCTAAACATGATTTTAGCTTTAATTCTATAACATGTGTCCTAAAATGGCATATTATAATTAAAAATAAAGAAAAATATAATATTATCACAAAATTACTTTTCAGACTTAAAATAAATAACTACAAAAATAAAATATGACGAATATCACATTTTCAAAAACCCAAAAAGTTTAAAGACAAACTAAATTACGAAATAGGTTATCAAATATATTATATATATATACATATTTATTTATTTAATAATTTGGTATTCTAGTTACGATATGCCATGGTCAATTAAAAGCAGCGTAGGATACTATTACCAAAGTGAGCTTTAGTGATTTTAAAACTTCAAACCATGTTAATTATTCAATGTAATTATTATATCAACGTCAAACCCATATCAGACGGGTGCTTAAATCGAAGAACCAATTTATATAGATAAGCTAAGGCGAACTCCGAACACAACAAATTATACTTACCGTGTGATTGGCGGTGTACCAGTCACCGATGAGGACGGTGTAATCGCCGGCGGGGTCAGGGAAGGGGACGGGGATCCGGGGGCGGCTGAGGATCCTGATGCCTCCGAAACCGCCGGCGGCCTTGTGGAATGCGAGAGAAGGGAAGTAGAAGAAGCTCCCGATCTGGTCCTTCACCTGCAGAATGTACGTGAAGTTCTTCCCCGGAGGAATTGGGCACGTCGTCCCGTAAACACCGTCTTCGAACGAATTCCTCCTCTGCTGAATCCCACTCCTGTTTTTTCCACCCACAAATTAAATTAAAAGCAATCAATGAGAAGCTTATAGCCATTTTTGTTTTTCAATTTTCACAACAAAAATTTTCCTTTTTTAAATATTTCTCAAATTAAAACTTGAGAACTATGAAGTTTTTGGCACAAATGATCGTCTGAGAACTTTAATTTTTAGAATTGAATTAAATTTCGAACAAATCTGCCTAAATAGTTAAATTAAAGGCCTAAACTTCATATTTCCCAGCACAATCTAATTACAATAATTTTTAAATACCACAGTTCGTTACTTCTACTAGTCTATAATTATGTATAAACTCGCATTATTAAATTTAAAATAATTATTCTAAAAATGAGGAATCAGAATAAAAAATTTAAAAATTTAAAAGGGAAAAATGCCACCTTAAAATGGTAGTTTAAAAGGTTTTCAATTAATTTTTTTAATCTCATTTAATAAATCGTTGAACGCTGCCAAAAAGAAATAGTTGAACTAAGCACAGAAGTCCCAAGCAATTAATAGTATAAAAACAAATACGGCATCACTTCTGTTGAGTATATTTGGCCTTGATCCTTTCCATATTGTTCGTTTAATTTCTTATTTTTCTTTCATCTTGTCTGAAATTTGAAAAGAAACGTAAGATCTTTAAAAAATAATAATGACAAAGTGAAATGATAAGGGTTACGCATGGAAGTGCGCACCACCGAGGCAGTAAAGCGATCTCTAACTAGTTAATTAAACACAGATCAACATTCTAAAGTGACGAGCTCTGTTCATCAGAAAAATTAAATGAAGTGGTGACCTAAAAAGTGAGTGTTGCCAAAGCGAAAGACAAAACTACCCTCAAACTTTACTGACGCCAAATTCAAAAATTGCACAACAAAACCAGGACCAACAGAGGGGCATTTCCGTCCATGCGGGGAAAACAGAATGAACGGCATTGTGCATTTGAGTACAGTTGCTTACCAGGAGAGGAGGAAAGGCTCCGGGAGGCTGTTGAAGACGTTGATTATGAGGTTGTCATTCGTAACGGAGTGAATGTCCGGACCGGGAAACTGTCCATTGATTAGTATTCCCTGCAACAGACGATAGAACGGTAACCGGCCGGAGCTTAACAGCCTTAAATTTTTTGTTCAGAGTTTAACTAATTACATGCATCAATTAATGGAAAACATTGACAGAAGCACAGATCGAAAGATCGAACTGGACAACATCACATTTCGGTACCTGTTGGCGAACGCCGAGAGGAAAAATGTCGGCGTAGGTGACGTTCCAGGTGAAGAATCTGTACGGATCGTCGGCGCCGGCAATGGCGAGAAGAGTACCAACAACGCATGAAAGCGCGCGAATCGCCGCTAAATTGAGCGGCATTTTTGGCAACGGAAAGAGTGAAGAGGAGGAGGAGGAAGATCGCGAGAGGAGCAGAGGTGGTTCAGTGTTGACGCTGTGGAGAGCGACGAAGAAGAAGAGTGGGAGTGGGTGTTTAAATTAATGAAGAGGAGACAGTGAGAGGTGTAGGATATGATGGGAGGGATGGCCTATTTCTAAGTGCGGTGCGGTACAGAGGCTGTGACGTACAGACTTAGCAGAGCCGCAAGGGAAAGGGGGAGGGAAACTCCTCAGCAAGAAAACTGAAAAAAAAAAAAAAAAAAATCAAAATCCAACCTATTTAGTCTCAATCCAAATTCAAGTCCGACCCATCAACCCGATTCCCTGCTCCTGTGGGAACTGGAAAATGAAGGGAGTAAAGAGAAGAGGGGCGCTGTCGGTGGAAAACATACTAGGGGCGCATCCGTGAATGGGACTTCCAGTTAACCCACATGGAGGTGAGCCTGGCGACAGATGCTTGGACGAAGGCATGTCATGTGCCACTTCGGGCGCACGTCCTTTTCCACTCTTGTCTATTTCCCCAGGTTTAGGCCTACTTTCCAATGATTCTTAATCATAATTCCGGTGTTTGGTTGCTGGGAATTCCATTTTCACGTGGCTCTGGTCTGTGTTTGGCGGGAGAATAAGGGGCGCTTTGAGGATTTGATCATTTATTTGAGCTATTTATTTAATTTAAAAAAAGGTTGTTCGGACATTGCCAGTTGTGTGTTTTGGCAGCGTCTGGAGGTGTGAGTTTGGGATTGCATTAGGAGGATTTGGCTAATCATTTGAAATTTTAAAATTAATCTCCACCCAAAAGTGTTTAGTAAATTCCCCCCCAAAAAAGGCCAATATCAACTTAACACAGTCTTAAACTAAAGCAGTCCATTTACAAATTGCGGAAAGGTCTTAAATCAAGGGATTAGGACTTAGGAGGAGGCGAAAAAGTAGCCAAAAATAAATATTGCTAAACATTTAGTGAACTTCATTTACAATCATAAACATAAATTATCCTATTTAGGGGAAACAAAATACCACATGCTCAACTTGCATTTGAGTATCTTGTTTTGACTCGCAATTTCTCTCAACATTAATGAATTTTATTTTAAAAAAATAATAAAAAAATATTAAGAGATTTTCATAATTACAGTTAATAAAATACAATAATTTTTAACGTACAAAATAATTTTACTATTGTAAAACGTGTATATTATACATGTGAATGACTATTTTGAGAATAAGTTATAACTTTTGATATGCTCACATAAATGTTTATTATAGCAACATCTAGTTTTTAAATAACTAGACTGTTGAATTTCTATAACTCTAAATTTCTTTATTTTAATTTTTCTATAATTCTCTTTTTATTTCATTTATAACACATTATCAGCACGATTAAGTTTCTAATGGTATAATAAAATCTTTTAAGTTTCGTTGGTATTATTTCAAGGTAAAAATCTTATTTTTTATTTTTATTTTTTTTACATTTGTTATCTATATAACTATTGTTTTTTTTTTTAGTCAAACTATATTTATGTGTTAACTATATCTCTTATTTTGAATGCGTGTCTTTAAATATTTTTATGTTGAAATATATGTAAGAATGACATTTTCATTTTAATATTTACCTAATTTTGAATTTTTATTTGTTTTTCAAAGTAACTTTATGATGTCAAATCTCACAAAACTTGAATTCGATGCCTTTGATATTTCTGAAAGAAATTATCTATCATGGGTACTTGATGTTGAGATTCACCTTAATGCTATGAATCATGGTAGTACAATTGAAGAAGGAAATCAAGCATCCCTGCAGGATCGCGTAAAGGCAATGATTTTCCTTCGACACCATTTACACGAATAATTGAAAATTAAATACCTTACTATTAAGGACCCGTTAGTCTAAGTGAATATTTGTTGAAAATTGGATATGAAAATAATCTTATCTGTCCTTGTGTTTTTATCAATTAGATAAATTCTAGATTTGCTATAGTCACAGTTTATGTTGATGACATAAACATAGCAGAAACTCCAGAAGAGATCTCAATGACTGCTGACTACTTAATGAAAGAATTTGAAATGAAGGATCTTGGGAAGACAAAACTTTGTCTTGGTTTTCAAATTGAACATTTATCAAGTGAAATTCTTATTTATCAATCATCTTATGTAGAAAAAATCTCGAAACAATTTTATATGGATAAATCTTATCCATTAAGCTTTTTCGATGGTTGTTCGTTCACTTGATGTGAAAAATGATCTTTTTCGTCCTCGAGAAGATGATGAAGAAATCCTTGGTCCTAAAGTACCCTATCTTAGTTCAATTAGAGCACTCTTGTATCTTACAAATTGTACTAGACCAGATATAACTTTTGCGGTAAATTTTATAGCAAGGTTTAGTTTTACACCAACTCAGAGACATTAGAATTAAGTAAAACATGTTCTTTGTTATCTCCGCAACACATCTAATATGAGTTTGTTTTACCCAAAGGGAGTAAAGTCTATGTTGAAAGGATATGCTGATGCTGGATATCTTTCTGATCCTCATAAAGTTCGATCACAAACTGACTATAGTTTTACATGTGGTGATAGTGCTATCTTATGGCGATCTGTAAAACAAACGATCACTGCGATCTCTTCAAACCATTAAGAAATATTGGCAGTTCACGAAAAGGGACAAGTGGATTATTACTGAAGAATGACAAACCAATAATATTGTATGAGGACAATGCAACATGTATTGCACAAATCAAAGGTGGATACATAAAAGGTGATAGAACTAAACATATTTTACCAAAGTTCTTTTACACTCATGAATTTTTGAAAAAAGGAGATGTTGACATTTGCAAAATTCGTTCAAGTGACAATTCAACAGATCTATTCACAAAAGTATTGCCAACTTTAATTTTCAAAAAACATGTACATAACCTTGGAATGCGACAATTTAAGGACATTTCTTAATTGATTGTATTTTTTAGGGGAAGTATGAATACTATACTCTTTTTCCTTCATTAAGATTTTGTCCCACAAGATTTTTTTTAGCGAAGGTTTTAACGAGGTATATTCATAGTGTATAGTCATCCAAGGAAAAATGTTGTAAAACATGTATATTATACATATGAATGATCATCTTGAAAATATGTTATAACTTTTTTTTTTTTGGATAATGCCGGGTGTCCGCGCTTAGCCCGACTAATCCCACGCCAGGAGCAGTTAGCCCATCACATTCCTGGAGGTAAACGTGGATGTGCAGCGCAGCAGCCAGGAATCGATCCATGCCCACATATTGTGAGATGCCAACACCAAGACCGCCCTATGCCACTACGCCATATGCCCAGGGGCAAATGGTTCATTATGGAATTGACATTTAGGATGTCAATATAATCTTTGCCTATATAAGGATATGTTTTATAACCAAAATGGATATAAAAAGATGATTAATAACATTTAGTTCTTGAAGAACTAGATTGCTGAATTTCTATAATTCCAAATTTCTTTACTTTAATTTTTCTATAATTCTCTCTTTATTTCATTTACAGCACTTATTTTGCATATTATATTGAAAATCATCGTGCTTAACAAATATACATACTTTTTATTTTTTAACATCTGTGATTTAAAATTAATTTTTTATTTATAAATAAAAAACAAGCCACGTGTAGTCTACGAAATTATATTCATCCCTACTAGCGGCTTTATAAAACCTAATTTAAACCAATAGGACTATACCACTATTTTTTTTTTTTTTCAAAGAGTCCAACATTACAATTTTCTCTTACGAGGCTTATAGTATAGCCACTTGTGTCTCATCATATGTTGTACTTTTATTATACATAGGATCAAACAAAGTTCATGAGCCAAGTGAAAAAACCTAGCAATCTCTAGGGCAATAATAAATTGAGTACTATAATTGACCCACTAGCTAATTCATGAAGTATTTAAACTGGACGTGACACATAATGGATGAACCAATAATAAACTATAGAAGTATGAAGTCAATTGCTGCATGTGACCCTAATGAACAAAATTCAACTCCTAAACAATCATTAAAAGAGTTTATAAATTTTACTCTCTGTTTTGCTTAGCAGTGGTAGCACATGTCCCTAAAATAGTAGTAAGTAATTAATTTCCATGCCTACATATTTATAATGTAGTAATGAGACATTAGCATGATTAATTAAGTGATTTGTTTAAGTATTTTCTTTTTCTTATTTCGTGATAAAATCTTAACATGCAAAGAATAAGTAGATAGGCTTACGAGTTTGAGATATTCAAGAATTTGATAATCATTAATGGGTTCGGCTTATATCAAAGTTCTTGCATTTGTTATTTTGTCTTTTTAAGCGATGTATGTTGGGCCATGTGGATAAATTATTATTATTATTTTTTAGTTGTACAAATAGTGTGCTTTTAAAATAAATTATAATAAAAAATTTGTGCCATGAGATACTTAATAGATTAAGAGGGTGACGTGTATGAATAATAGATTTTATACGATTAAGTAAAGCATGATTGCAATACTATCTTTATGGTACATTTGATTGATAAATATTTAAGATAATTGTGTACCAAGATAGATGTCTCAATATTTCATTCTTATAAATAAAATTATTTTTTGATTTATACAATAAAATCCGTATGGAAAAGATAAAAAATTTGAATAGGAGACATGATAGAACAATGATCAAATGAAAAATCTAATCTCATTCAAGCAAAATGTTTCGTTTGTGAAACAGAATATACGTGGTAGAAAAAGAATAGAATGAATGAAGAATTCAATTCCATTACTTCGATTTCATTTCATTTTATTTCTACGCTAAGATCGATATAATATAAGTAAAAAAGCTTCGACATAACTCTAAAGAAAGAAGTATTATATTGGGTCACAATCTTGTCTCAAAAAAGGGATATCACACAATTGAAAAACAATTCATTCTTAAATGATTAATTAAGATTTTTGTAGTATTGGCTCGCACCTCGCAACCCCAGCATAGCACAAAAGAAGATACTGTTGGCTCCCAGGGCGTGGTTTAGGTGGCAAGGCGTTTCCTGAGAGTGCTGCTTGACGGTCAGCTTGTAAAAGCTTCTCGGGTTCGATTCTCGCCCCTGGGCTCCTGAATTTACCTTTCCTGTGGTATTGTGGGGCTAGCTCCATAGGGCGTGGAAATAGTCACGGAGTGTAAAACGCACGTGGACACCCGACGATATTCAAAAAAAAAAAGAAAAAGAAAAGAAGAAGATATTGTTGATATCCAAGCATGAAAGTTTTGACTAAACAGTTTCATATTCACACACATACTGCTATTACATTATATATAGAAAATTAGAGAAGTGCATGTTGGGCGCAGGGTGCCAATGGCCATGCATCATCATCCATACAATTTCACTTCACTGCTCAATGATTAACCCTCTTAAAATAAAATTCGAATGACACATCAATCATAGAACTCTTAGTGAGATATTCGAAAAAGAAAATGACTTGATAAATTCCTACAACACTTAGTTAGCATTTGGGTTTATGTATATATATATACACACATATGTGACAATGTATCTAATTTTCGAAGCTTTGTGAGTACAAATAGTTATGTATATATTTTTTTTAAAAGAAGGGCATAAGTTTTCGATTTGTAAAGGTACGAAAAATGTCGCAACCTAATCTATTCCGAGCATTTGCAAACCAAACTAACCTAAAATATAGAGCAATAATTTGCTACCCTCTATTATTTAACCTGTGGGGATCACAAATTTTGAATTTGCTTAGATAAGATAGCTGGTAAAGGGGGCAGTTGAGGCTCATACTCGCAAAACACAACACGACAATTCAGCTGAACAACCCGCCGGCTCAGCTCCATAAGTAAAAACCGCCGCGCATGCCACGCAAGAAGCCAGCCCATGCCACGTCGGTTCAATGATTGAGCCGGCCAAACCGATCTTGAAAAAGATTGAAGTCGACTAGGGTTTGCAGGATCACATTAGATTATAAAAAAATTGCTGAATAATGACACCAATTAAACAAACGTTAAATAAACTTTTTCAACATGAAGAATTCTTTCACTTTCAATTTCAAAAATAAATTCGTTATTAAAGCAAATATATTGTTCAGTCAGAATTTGAAAGCAGGTCAATGTCCCCTTCTTCATATATTTTGTCCTTTCTAAAATTTAAAACACGAACTATTTCTTAAAGCTAAAAATTCATGCCTCAACAGTGACGACAAAGTCTAAATCACATTATATTAATAGGGTCAACTAAAAAAATCTCCTTTAAACCATTAAGCATTGAAGTCGGTGATTATCAAAAAATGTCATTATTCTTCACAGTTTAGGACCTATGGGAACAATTTGAATTAAAGATTTTACTTGAAAAAAGGAAAGGAAAGAAAAATTTTAAAAATTATTTTTCACTAAATTTATCTTATATCAAATATCATTTAAAATGAAAAATTACTCTAACATGATTAAAATTTTAAAAAATCAAATTTGAGGATATGTAAAATTAAAATTTTGTTTATAACTACCAACACGCCATAGATGCATTAATTTTTCTCACTGCATATTTTGCACATAATGAAATCAAATTTATCACTTGACTCTTCATCAAATTATCATTTCATTACTTTCTATCCCACTCTATTCCGCAAACCAAATATAACTTTGAAGTCATATTGTATCGATAGTGAACATACTGAAAGTCTTGTGCTCATGTCTCTTACTTTTTAAAGTTTTATGGGTCATCCATGAAACTCACATTGAACACCAAAAAACCCTAAAAAGAAAAGATAGGTAGGAAACACCAGCACCGTAATACAGAATGGCAGTCCCCTCAAATAAACAGGAAACAGCAGAAATTTGACAAGAACTCTGCAGAGTGTGAACATCTAGAAACCTGAAACAAAATCCACAAAATCTAAAGGCAGTATCTATAAGCAGGCCTGGCGGGACTGCAAGATCTAATGCACATCCAAAGCAATTGGCCTCTAGGCAAGGCAAAGCATGGCTGCTACCAGCATGGGACACATACGGGAGTTGTCAAAGATGAGAAATGTCAAAGACGACCAGAAACAAAACTTTGAATTTTGATACTTGGAAAAAAAGAAAAGAAAATGGATACAGGAAACATTCAAGGAACACAAAAGAAGCTAGGCCAAACATTCAAAACCTTTTCATTTTTGGGGGTACAAACCTAAATAACCATCTTCTGTCAAACCTACTAATGGGTTTGTTTTTTATTTTTTTGGATTTATTCGGCTGGGGTTACAAAAAGACAAGGTTTGAAAAGCCTTTGACAATAGGAAAGCCTTTGACAATAGGAAAGCATTTTATGTCAAAGCAAATGGGTAATCAAAACACTGCAAAATATTTGAAAAGGCCCAATCAATGCTCACCTTGAGGCTTGTCTCAAGCAAGGCATGTCAAACACTTTGAGGCCTCAATCTAAAATACCGAGGCTACACATTACACGCTAATGTTTATGCAACTATCTCTAACTTATGCATTTTGGGTGCATGATTCTCAAGCTAGATCTTGCTATAAAATTTTAACTACACATTTATATAAAAGGAATGTCATAATATGAGTTGAATTTTAGAACTCTTGAACCTCAAACTTTGTAATATTATATCTATCTCGTCATATTGATGCAATGAATTCAAGTTAGCAATTTTTGAATGACCAACAAGTAATTTGCAAATTATATTTGACTTTCTTTTTTACGTTATATTTGTGATTTTCTTAATTTTTCTGCTGTGAAATGGGACTCAAATACTGAGCGGAAAGCATACACAAAGGGAAAACATGAAGAAAATCAAGTAGCAACAGGGGAAATCGCCGACGATTTGGAGTTGTATTTCAGACAAATTACATTTTGTTTGAAATCGTCAATGATTTGGTCCAATCCGTCGACGATTTGGCTTGGGAACCCAATGCGGATTTTCAAATTTTGAAAGAGGAATGTTAAGTTGGTTGGGGCTTGGAGGGAAAGCCTCCAGAAACTTTATTTATATGTCTTCTTAGATGTATTTGTAGAGTTTGGTTGAGAGAATAGTTGAGATGATTGATGTATTGTTCTTGTAATTTGGACAAGAAGATAATGAATCCTTATCGTTTACTCTCGTGGTTGTAAGCATTGCTAAATCACGTAATTCCTTGTGTTATTTGTTGTTTTTATTGCTTTCGTTTACTTGCTGTGGTTGTGGATTGTTTTGTATATTCATCATTTACTACATTGAGTGTTTGATCCTACACACATATATTCCGCTATGCAATTTGGGTTTTTCACAACAAATTGACGTTGTCAACTTTAATGAAACTAGTAATTTTGGTTTGTGGTAGAGAAGGGTGAAGGATCTTTTAGTGCAGCAAGGCATGATGAAAGCTTTATACAAAATTCAACCGGAAGACATGGATGAAGCAAGTTGGAATGAATTGGAGGCAAAGACAATATCAACCATCCGACTGTGTTTGGCTTATGACGTGTTGTATCACGTCATGGATGAGGATTCTTCGACAGTAGTTTGAAGGAAACTAGAAAGTCGGTATGTGTCTAAGTCTTTATCGAACAAATTGTTTCTTAAGCAAAAGATATATTGACTTAAGATAGTGGAGGGTTCGGATTTGAAACAACATATCAACACATTCAATCAGATTGTAAGTGATTTGATGCGTGTTGATGTAAAGTTCGAGAAGGAAGACAAGGCGCTGATGCTACTGAATTCCCTTCCAGCGTCTCACAGGTATAAAAACTTGGTTACAACTTTTATATGAGGCAAAGAAAGCTTGAATTTGGGAGAGGTGACAAGCGCATTGCTCGGTTTTCATTAAAGAAAAATGGCCAGCGATGAAGTTTCATATGGTGAAGCGTTTGTCGTGAAGAGTAACCAAGAACGTGGAAGATGTAAGTCCCAGAGCAGATCTCGATTGCAATCCGGGAAGAGGAAAGACATAAAGTATTTTAGGTGTGGTAAAATTGGACACAAAAAACTGGAATGTCTGGAATGAGAAAGGGAATACTGAAAATTAGGAGGGTCTGTCAAAATCTGCAAATGTAGTCGAAGGAGACTCAGGAAGCAGTGATTATGATATGCTATGTGTTTCATCGGGTTCAGAGTGCCTCACAGATTTTTGGATCCTAGATTCTGGATGCTCTTATCACATGACATCAAATAGAAAATGGTTCAAAACTTACAGGTCAATTAATACTGGTCCTGTTTTGATGGGAAATGATATTTCATGCAAAATAATTGGTATTTGAAATGTCAAAATCAAAATGTATGAGGGTGTTGTGAGAACCTTATGTGATGTAAGACATGTACCGGATCTAAGGAAGAATGTAATTTCATTAGGCACTTTAGATTGTAACGAATATAGTTACAAGTCTGAAAATGGGAAAATGAAAGTGTGTGAAAACGACTTGATGGTGATTAAAGGACAAAAGGTAGTAGGAAATATCTATGCATTGCAGGGTACAACTGTTGTAGGTAGAGCTATAGCTGTAGAATCTAAGTCAGATGTTTTATGGCATATGCGGTTAGGGCATATGGGCGACTACATGTATTCAGATGTTTGGGGATCAGTGAGGATAACATTGCGGAGCAGACATATTTTTCGTGGGTTTATCATGGAAGGTCTTGGTGTATCTCATGTGGCACAAGTTTGGGGTGTTTACCAGGCTTAACTTGTGGTTGAGATGGAGAACCAAACCGAGAGAGAGATCCTCAAGTCAGACATTGGGATTAAGTATGCTGATTTTACTTAAGGAGTTTTGTAAGTAGGGTAGGTTACATGCAAGGCTTACAGGGAATTTCTTGGTGAAGTCAGTGAGTATGGTGCGTTTCTCGTTTGACCAATCGCCAAAAGTATCACTAGATACGAGAGTTGTAGGAAAATTGTGGGTACGTTTTGTGGTAGGCTACTCGGGATTTAGTGGATGTCCACAGGTGCACGTTTCTAGTGAGGTAGGATTTAAGCTGGGTGTTATGTCCAAACAGTACATCTTTATGGGGCATAAGAAAGGTGGGTTCAAACTGGGTGATCCTGTGGTAAACAAGGTAGTGATCAGTGGAGACATGACTTCAGGTGAGAAAGTCATAAGACAGCGTACTTAGGTAAAGAAAGAGAAACAAATGCTAGAAAATTGTGGCAGTAGCAAACATGTAATTCAGGTGGAGTTAGATACTCATGACAGAAATGCAGGGAGTTCTATATCGAGTCAACAGTATCACAATATAAATAGGCATGTGATACAGGTGGAGCTATAGACTCAGGGCAGAGATGACATTATTCATATTGCAGAGAGTTTCAGCTCGGGAGACCAACAAGATCATGGTGAGTCCAGGTGCACTATCAACCCACACTCAGGTATAAATTTATCATTCTTGTGTTTTATGCATCCATTATTACCAGCAGTAAGGTTCCTACTATTTTTCAAGATGCAGTGCATAGTAAAGAGAAAAATAGATGGATGAGTGCCATGGTGGAGGAGATGAAGTTATTGCATAAAAATCAGATGTGGGAGTTGGTGAGGCTTCCAGTGGAGAAGAGGGTGATAGAATGCAAGAGAGTGATGTATCTATTGTTTGTGAACATGTTATTAGTTGGGAAGACTTTGACCGAGGCTAATTAGTTGGGAGCTTTATTGAAAGGTTTTAACATCAATGTTTTGGGTACGAAAAATAAGGGTCTTGGTTTGAAGATTCACATGGATAAAGCTACAAGGAGATTAGTGTTATCTCAAGGTGGTTTTGTGGATAGGGCTGCATGGAGATTGGTGTTATCTTAGGGTGGCTTTGTGGACGAAACTGTATGGAGACTTTGTTTGCCATCTCAGGGGGATTCTGTGGAGAATTGATGTGAAATGTCTACCGCTCGGTACCCAAGGATGGACTGTGATGTTCGGGATATGTCAAAGGTCCCCCATGATAGTGCAATGGAGTGTTTTGGCAAGCAATAGAGTGGACCATCAGTTATGAGATTTGTTAAAGACTATGCAAGGGGCTTTGGTGATAGAAGGCTTATAGTAACTTTTGTGTTTACTGTTGTAGGAAGACCTTATTGGAAGGCTAGGATAAAGTCTTCGGGTATAACATCTACAACTGAATCGAGGTTAATGGTAGAAGCCGAATCTTCCTTGGGCAAGTTCAAGCGTTGCTTGGATTTGATGTTTGTCTCCAATTGCTAGACGGGAGGCGGTCCCAACCTAACGTCCCAAGTTCAAGATGGAGCAGCAGGTTCATGTTTTTAGATTTTAATAAGGGGCGTATGTTTGCCAAGGTGGAGATTATTGTGAAACATGGCTCACATACTGAGTGAAAAACATACACAAAGGGAAAGCATGAAGGAAATCATGCATTAGCAGGGGAAACTGTCGACGGTAAGGCTCTAACTGTAGATGGTTTGGAGTAGTATTTCAGACAAATTACATTTTGTTTGAAACCATCGACGGTTGGGCTCAAGAACCCAACGTAGATTTTCAAATTTTGAAAGAGGGACGTTAAGTTGGTTGGGGTTTGGAGGGAGAGCCTTCGAGAACTCTATTTATATGTCTTCTTAGATGTATTTGTAGAGGTTGGTTGAGAAAATAGTTGAGAGGATTGATGTATTGTTCTTGTAATTTGGACAAGAAGACAGTGAATCCTTCCCGTTTGCTCTCGTGGATGTAGGCATTGCTGAACCATGTAATTTCTTGTGTTATTTGTTGTTTCTATTGCTTTCATTTACTTGTTGTGGTTATGAATTGTTCTATATAATCATTATTTACTGCATTTGATCCTACATAAATATATTCCACTGTGCAATTTGGATTTTTCACAACATTTTATTTATTTTTGAAAAATATGTAATTTATTTACATTTTTTTTTTATCTAAAAATAAAATTCTCAAAAGGCTTATGCCTCACCTTTTAAGGGTTGGAATGCCTCACCTTACACCTTTGCCTTTTAAAACATTGTTTCTATATAGTCAAATTATATTGACCTTGACCTCGAGTGGAGCAACCCTTGTCTATGTTTGGGGGCCTCAGAGCTAGGGGTGAGCATAATTCGGGGAAAACTGAATTAATCGGCCGAAATTGGTCGGTTCGGTTTGGGTAAAAAAATCGGTTTGGTTGGTTCGGTTGGGCTTCACCATAATTCGGTGAATCGGGTTTCGGTTCGGCTAATAGAAAATATTAATTCGGTTAACCGATCAACCGATTTATTAATTAATTAAATTTTAAATATAAATTATGATATGTTAATTTGTTAAGGATGGGGCTTGGCTTTGGGGGAAAAAGGGTGGAGTGGACTCAGTGGAGGGCTAGGGTTTCATTTGTTCACACTTCAGTGACTTCACTGTTCCTCTATGCCGCAGCTCTCCATCGGACCATCTCCATAAGTCCATTCTCCACTTCTCACTTCTCAGTTCTCACTTTTAGACCTCAATTCTCACTCTCAGTTCTTCGCGAACGGCGAATCCCCTCTTCGGCTCTTCCCTCGTGTGGGTGTGGCGACGACTCTTCACTCAGTGACTCAACCACTCAGGTACCTTCAATGACCTTCCCCTCTTCCCTCATTTTAGTCTAGATAAAGCCATAAAGAATCTAAATTCCTTTTACTGCAGAGGTGCACTTTTTTGGTCATGACAGAGCCTACTCTCTGTCCAGTGTCCACAGTTGCTTGATATTTTTGGTGAACCACAAAATTCCCAAAACATATATGGGAAAAGATCAAAGATGGGGGTAGACTGGGGAGGGGAGAGTAGACAACCGAAAAAAAGTCCATTCTATACTTTTTTTTTTTTTTTGCTCATGTTTTCTTTGGGTGTATATATTATCGCATATGGTTTTTAGCTTTACAACCCAAATTCATTAATGTGAATATGTAATCATGATTATTAATATTAATTACATCGTTGAATAACTTCTTGTATTTATCTAATACGTGAAAATTCAATATATTTGAATTATATGATGTTTTTTTTTTATATTTAAATTGTAAGGTCTATATATCTTTTTGATTGTTTGAAAGCATAATATCAAATATTAATATACTGATCCTATTAAGTGTTTTAATGATGTAATCGTCACTACTATTCAAAATTAATAGTTAACTTTGGATTTTGATTACATAATTCAAAATGATACTATTAGGTCAATTGAAATGTGATTCTTGATCATTGATTTGATTTTTTGTGGAAACAGATTGGAACTTTCATTATGTTGTTGCCTTTTGTTGCCTGCTAGATATTATTTTGTTGCTTTCTGTTTCTTGGTCAACCTCCTGGAATTGGTTTTGAAAATACTAATTTGAGTGTTCTGCACATGAATATTTGGTGTGCAAATTTTTAATGGTAAAAATTTATGCTTTCTTATCCGTGACTGTGAACTTCCTATGGATAATGCCATAAATTATGGAAATGTGTTTAGCTTAGATGGTGGCATGGTGCTCTTATTTTGGCCCATTATGATCCATAATGGTGCTCTTCTATGATGGAATTTACGTTTTTTTTTTTCTAGATATTAAAGGGAAAATGAGCAATGACTTGCCTATAGAGGTGGAGGTGCCAAACTTGGAGGATGCAATAATGACGCAAGCTAGTTCCCAACATTAGCCTTCAAATCCCAGCATGACAAGTGAGAGTACTACTAATCCTCCTACTCAATCTAATCAAAAAATGAGGAAGAGAATGAGACCAAGATCTAAAGTGTGGGATCACTTCACTAAATTTGTGACGGAATCTGGTGAAATTAAGGGTAAGTGTCATTATTGTCATATTGATTACTGTGCTGATCCTAAAAAGAATGGTACGGGCACACTTAGATATCATATGGTTAGATGTACACAAAATCCACATGTTGAAGAAACAAAACAGACACAACTAAATTATCAACTAGCCTAAAAAAATGTAGAGGGCTCAGAGGCAATTCTTACAAATTAAAAATTTGACCAAGAGGCAATTCGAAAGGCATTATCTTACATGCTTACTGTTGATGAATAGCCTTTTAAATTTGTAGAGAGTATGAGATTCAAATATCTTATGAAAGTTGCATGCCTTCGTTTTCGAATTCCATCAAAATGGACAATTTCTAGGGATTGTCATGACCTTTACATGGAAGAGAGGTTAAAGTTGAAAAAGTTTTTGAAAACCTCTTCTCAAAGGGTTAGTTCACAACTGATACACGGACTTCTTTGCAAAAGGTCATTTATATGTGTTTGATGGCACACTTTATAGACAATAATTGGAAATTGAACAAAAAGATCCTTAACTTTTATCCAATTTATAGTCATAAAGGTGAAGAGATAGGTATGACCATTGAGAGGTGTTTGCTTGACTAGGGAGTTGATAATGTGTTTACAATGACTGTAAATAATGCAAGTTCAAATGATGTTGCAATTACCTACATAAAAAGAAAAGTTTCAAATTGGAGAAAAGACATTCTAGGGGGCAAATTCTTGCACAAGAGATGCATTGTACATATAATTAACCTAGTTGTGCAAGATGGTTTGAAAGAAATGGGGGATTCAGTTGCTCGTGTTAGAGACACAGTCAGATATGTTAGGCATTCACCAGCTAGGTTGAAAAATTTCAAGCGTTGTACATAAGTAAAAAAAGTAGAATGCAAAAAGATGTTATGCCTAGATGTTAGCACTTGATGAAATTCTACTTATCTGATGCTAGACACAGCTCAAAGATATGAAATGACTTTTGATAGGTTTAGGGATGAAAATCCTTCATTTAGAATTGAGCTTGAGACTAGGGATGACATACCAAGTAGTTTTGATTGGGAAAAAAGTCAGAAAATTTGTGATGTTTTTGGAACACTTCTATGAACTCACTATATGAGTTTATGATTCTTTGTATATTACAAGTAATATATTTTTTGATGAAATTGGTGGGATTAATTGTCTTCTAAAAGAGTGGGAAAGTAGTGATGACCTGGAGTTGAATTTAATGAGCATGAAAATGAAGGATAAATACAACAAGTACTAGGGAAACATTGACAAAATGAATATGTTGATTTTTGTTGCATCTGTTTTTGACCCTAGACATAAGTTGGGATTTGTGCAATGTGCTCTTTCTACGATGTATAAAGGTGACGAAGGTTTATTGATGGGGAAAAAGGTTCAGGATACAACATTTGAATTGTTTGCTGAGTATAAGAAATTGTCACAATCTAAAAATGAAGAATCAAACATAAGTCAAACTTCAAGCTCCACTTGCTCCACTGGTCAAGGTGAAGCAGCACAACGAAAGTTCAAAGTTTTGTATCAAAAATACAAGACTCAAATTGGAGGTGGAGATAATAAATCAGAGTTGGGTAGGCATTTGGGGGAGGATTGTGAAGAGGACGTGGAGGGCTTTGATATTTTGGAGTGGTGGAGGTTAAATAGTCAAAGATTTCCCGTCCTTTCACATATGGTTCATGATGTTTTAGCAGTACCCATCTCCACAGTTGCTTCAGAGTTTGCTTTTTAGCATAGGGGAGCGTGTTCTCGATGCCTTTAGGAGTTCTTTGACTCCTAAAATTGTTCAAGCTCTTATCTGTACACAAGATTGAATTCAGGGTTCATATACTCCAATTAAGGTTGAAGAAAACATAGATGACCTTGAAAATCTAGAAAAGGTAATATTATATTTATATATTGTCAAAAATTTTCATTTGTTCATTGAATGATTAATTATTATAACTTACAAGTGCTTCTATACAATTTTTTAGAGTTGTCAAAGGTTGCATTGGAGTCCACAATTGGTGAATAAGCCAAACAAAGAAAGACAAAGGGTTAGTTTCATATTGAGATTATGCTTAAGTGTTTTGTCATATAAATTACATGCTATCAATTATCATTATTGATAATATATAATTTATTGTTTTGACAAATTGTTGAAAACTTAGAATTTTAATGGTTTGTCATTTTCATATATTTATAGGTTACAACTTGCTGTTGGATGGTAGGAAGGGCTTGCAGTAAATGAATGGGTTGAGTTTTGGTGAAAGTCATATAAATTACATGCTATTATTTATCATTATTTTGGTTTGTTGCAGGTGAAATAAGCACAGGGAAAGGTTGCACAGAGGACTCACTCCAAATTGTCACAAGCTATGTTTTCTATTTATTTGCATTGCCTTGGCACAGTTGCAGCTTTGAACTTGGTTTGTAGCTTGCAGAGAAGGCTGCAATGCAAAGATCCATTCTGTGTGGTCATTCCAGTGGTAGTTTGTGCTGTAAGAAGCTGAAGAGTGGGAGTTTCTAATATAAGAAATCATGAAATTGTAGCTGTCAGTTGATGTATGAAGCATTGAAGCCCCAGTCTTTGTTTTAATTTTTCAAAAACAATTTATATTTCATGTTTATTTTTTATTTTTATTTTGCAAAAACTGTTTAAATTGGTCTGTAATATAATATTAGGGACTTTGAACTCTTGAACTCAAAGCCAAGTAGACATTGCAAACCTTTAAATTTCATCTTTGGTCTGTGATTATATTTTTTCAAGAGATTTTCTAGATTGTTTTAGGAAGAATTTCAGGGTTAGATTGATTAGAATTTCATGTTTGGTATGCAGACGATTTTATTTTTACATTGATTAGATTTTATCTAAGCAGGGATAAGACACCTAGCTGGCTAGATTTGAGCCTATGATGGTTTCATTATAATTTTTTTTTTCTTGAGAATTAAGTGTCTCTTAATTAAGCTGACTATGGTAACGTAACATTGTAACAGTGTAAATTTTACTCTTACAGTTCAATAGTAAAATATCATTTTTATTAATAAAATTAATAGACATGGTGTTTAATTAAGCTAGATTTAGTAAAAAAAAATTTATAATTGTATTCTGTTTTTAGCAATTAATTACAAATAATTTCGGTTAAATTCAGTTAACCGAATTACCCGAAAAGGTAATTCGGTCGGGTTTGGTTCGGTTCGGTTCGGTTCAGCAGTTCGGTCGGTTCGGTTAACAGCATCTATTAACCGAAATTTTCAGTTAATTGCCCGAATTTGGCCGAACCGACCGTTTGCTCACCCCTACCCAAAACGCTACACAGAAAGAAGAGAAAAGTGCTAATTAATTGTTGAACCAGGATTCCTATCTCAAACATTATAATACCTCTTCTTTTCATTTGCCTTATCCAGGTTTAACTTCTAATAAACACACTATTATTCTGCTTTAGCAGTTCATCCGCATCAGGCTCATCTACAACCTTCTTGTCTCTTAAACTACAAACAGTGAATCAAACGGAGCAAGAGAATCCATTTGCAAATGGTTTGATGATGCATTGGAAACATCTGATGTTCCTACCAAATAGTAATAACCAATTGATCAATATTTGATGCCTAATGTAAGCCAAACACATTTATTACATCGAAACTCACTTAACTCACCATAATTAGTCCTACCGACAACATAAACCATTCAGGATGCCCTTGGTCATGCCATTAATCAAGCTAATAACTCCTGAAAGACTTCCACCAATCTCTCCGAAGCAAATAAGCTCTAATACATCCCCCCCCCCCCTTTTGAATTTGTTGCTGTTGAATAGTTCATTCAATACTGTTACTGTAGAGTATACACATACAGCATCATCCGCAGCTTGGCATAATGTAACAATTAACCTACATGAGTACATATACTTCTTGACTACACAATCGACACCGTTAAGGCAAAAATCAGTACCTAAGAAGCCTACGCCCAACAGTCAAAACAGGAGATATAACTGTTCATTGAGTTCATTTTGCCTCAATATGACATTGTTCATTAAAATTAAGATCAAGAAAACATACATATAGCAGAAACTCAAGATTTCTTCTCAAAGCGATCAGATACAAGAAAAAAGTAATAATAAAATTAAAAAGAAGAAGAAAAACCTTACAGATATATCAACGTAATGAAGAATGAACGAACCTGCAAAATTCGTTCATTCTTCATCGCCAAAGAGAAGGCGAAGTCGAGAAGCGAAGAGACCGGTGGGATCCGTAGCTGCTTCGGCGAGGAGGCTGCGCTTGATGGTATTCATGCGATGGGTAAGCTGACCCTGTTCTTCCTTGAGGGCGGAGGTGTCCTCGCGAAGGTCGTTGAGACGGTACTTCTGTCCCAAAGATCGGACGCTGAGGAGGAGGATTCCAGTCATGGCGAAGAACTGGATGAAACTGTCCTTTCGCCTCATGGCGTTTGCTACAATCCCTAGCGATTTCGCCTGGCTAGGGTTTTGGACGCCGGCGGCGGAGCTTGGAGGCGCTGAAGAAGACATGACGGATGATGGAGCGAAAGAGCCAACAGAACCAACAGCCCACAGTGAGGGTAAAAAGGAGAGACCGTTTCGTGAAATCTCGTTTTGCAAACATCATTTTAGGAAACATTTGAAATTGTTATTCGAAAACACAATTTCCCGACCAACTAAAGACTTTTTTTTAGAAAGGCGAGATTAGTTCTTATCTGCACACGCATATCTGTAAAATAATATACTACATATTTTGGATCACTTAGATAACTCACGGGGCTCCAACTTTTGGTTGAAAAATCATTTTCAAAATCTGGAATAATTGGACGGAATTATTAAAATCGTGATTTCAAAACATGATTATACCACGTGTTGAAATCATTGTTCTTCCAGAAGAGAATAAATGCCATGTTTTTGGAAGAGGAAAAATGGAGGTGAGATTTAATAACAATCTCATTTGGGAATTTTATTTTTCAGGAGGGAAGCGAGGCATGGCCAACATCACATTTTATTCATGCTCTCAACATTGAGAATTTTGTGAAAGGACCTGCAGGCTTTTTTGAATTAAATATTTCCTTAAAAGCCGTTTCTTCCTCTCTCTTTTTTTGGTACTATCTTAAAAACCAAAAAAAAAACAAAAAACAAAAAGACAAAAAACAAAGAAGAAAAAAGAAAAAAAGAAGAAAGATGATGCTCAACCACAAAACACTAATGTTGGGAAAAGAACCATAGTTTCAGGATGTTTTTATTTTATATGGTACAATGTTTTATCCTCAAATGATTTACAAACTACTGTATAAGAAACTTTTTAAGATACAATGACAAAGTTAAAGTGAATTTAATGGTACAATTTTTTCCCATACATATATTACGGTTTTTAGCCTCTCATATTTCCTCATTTTCTCAGCAACCTACAAAAAGTCCTATGCTTCCAAATTGATTCTACTCAAAAATAGCATTTAGATGAATTGCAACCCTTGTGGCCTCAGATGTCCAAACTACCGCATTGCTTGCTGTCAATGCTTTTTGTTCCATTAGTTCGCTTCCTATTGTTCTCAAGATGGTTATTGAGGCCTCGACTCCGCCCAATTCCCAGCTTTGGCAAACCACGATTCAATCCCTCCAGCAAAACACAAGCTTTGCACCATTTCTGTACGTCAAATCAGTTAGGTTTGAAAAACAAAAAGATAATTACAAAGCATCTTACTGAACATCGATCTCAGAGCTATTTATGAATGACAAAAGGCAACAAGGCTCATGGTAGACAAGTTTTCGTTAGGTGAACTTCTGTTACTGCAAATTGAGTTAGATGAGGAGCCCAAGCAAATTGGGGAAAAACATGCCATGAGTGAGTATACCCACAAGGTGAAGTAGTATATATATACAACCACCAAAAAGAAGCCAATGAGCTCAGATTTGGCACACATGCTTTCCTCTTTCGAGTCATCAAGCATAGCATGGCTCATCTTGCTTTATGAATTAACAAGAAGAAAAAAAAAAATTGTCAACAGCACTGTATTAGTTTCATTCATTGACCTTTTTTTTTTTAAAAAAAAAGGTCAACCTTGGTAAATAGGAAATTTAAAAATAATCCTAGAGTATCAATAGGATTTTTCTTTTTTTGGGGGGGGGGGGGGGGGGTGAGCATATATGAGATGGCAAATAAAGGAATTGCAGACTGCCTGTATTGCAAAGCCTTAGATAGGAATACATGCGAGGAAGTGTTTTCAAAGTGAGACAAGACAAATCATGTGCAGTGATGACAAGAAAATATTTGCAAGACAATAATGAGATTCAGTTCAGGTTAGGAATACACACAAGGAAGTGTTTTCAAAGTGAGACAAGACAAAAAATCATGTGCAGGTCGAAGCAATCATGCAGATGTAGAGGCTAAAAAAAAGAGCAAGGCTTTGTGCAATAAGAAACAAGATCAGATGTTGAATTTTCATATGGTGCAGCCCCATATAAATTTGCATGGGGATATCAGACTCAAGCTGGGACCCCAAGCAGGTGGAATATAAAACCTTCACACTTTTAAGCTTTCATGCCAGAAGGTGAATGAATCAACTGTGGACAGCTGTATCAACATATATTTAAAAAGGAATAAATAGAAGGCAAATAAAGAATTTAAGTGGGATGAGTGAAAATCATGAGCAAATATGACATGATTGCAGAAGTCAAAAGGGCAGTTGAAGTCACAAGGTCAGAAGATTGAAAAGAATGAGGTTTGAAGGAGCAAATTCTCAGACGGTAGAGTCCAATAAAGATTTAAATGGCAAAAGCAGATTCATGTTAGGATCCAAGGAGCACAGATACAAAATTTCATGCTGTTTGGCTGGAGTAATACAAAATTCATATGGTTATGATAAAGATAAACTATTAGTGCAGTCAGTTAAAGATGGAAAAACTTCAAGGACTCCATCCTTTTCATGTGTAAAAGTAATACAAGTGAACTGCACATTGGTGAAAGTGAAAAATTGCATTTTCAAACACTAAATCTAAGTTTCAACTAAGGTTTGGTACGCGGAATAGCTATTCCTAGGAAAAGGTAACACAATGAGATTGTAATGAAAATAGTATAGGGATGTAAGAATTTAGAAAGAAGACACTTACGTAAACGTTCATGTTATTCCATCCAACATAGAATAGGAAAACGAATAGACATTCCCAAAGTGAAATTTGGGAATAACCATTCCTTCTCTATTCCTTGTTATTAATTCATAAAAATTTCTGCATTCTTATTTGCTTTCTGGTTACAATACTTTTTTTTTTTTGGGTATGAACTATCAAATTCTTTTATTATCACCATCCTATTCCTAGGAATATACAAACCTTCCTAATTAAACACCATTACTATCTACATAGATGTACATGATTGCATAAATTGACGGAAAATGATTCATATTGCTGACCACACCTAGTAGGACTTAAGGCTTGGTTTTGTTGTTGTACTATCTACATAGATCTCAGTCAAAGCAGGCATATGTCAAATGTGAATACACCACCCACCCCCCACCAAACCCCCGCGCGCGCGCGGATGCTACAGGCAAAACACCCGGCTACTTAAATATTTGCCATTCCTTACTAGTTTCTTTGAGTCATTATTAGTCTACTTCTCCAAGGACAGATTATTTAAAATTTATTACACCTGTAACGTCATTTGAAATTTGAGAATAATTATTCCTGGTTTATTCCTCCTTATTCATTCATAAAAATTTCTACATTCTTCTTTGATTTCTAATTACAACACTTTTTTTTTGGTATAAACTATCAAACTCATTTATTATCACCATCCTATTCCTAGGAATATACATTTTGTAGCAAAAAGTAACCTAAATATTTGCCATTTCTTATTAGTTTCTTTCGAGTCACTATTAGTCTACTTCTCCAAAGACAGTCTATTTAAAATTTAGTAACACCTTTAACATCATTCCTCAAATATATTAGTGCCATCACACATTCTTCACTTAGAGGCTAGAGCACATATGCAAGCACATCACAGTTTAGAGCACATATTGTTCCATGATCCCATAACACTCAATCAACTATTCTGTTTGTGGGAACATTTGTCTATTTACTGGAAAAACAGGGCAAACAAAGATCAACATATGGGTGAACTCCATCATAGATATACTTCCATAGTTCCATTCAATGTGCACCTAATTTCATATTTTTTAAGACATAAACCGAAGTAAACACACACCTGGCTAGAAATATAACCACAACGTTCACAGGTTCCCTGCTCTGGCATTTTTGCAGAAGTAGATATCCTAAAGTCCTCACCTGATTTGATGATGTCAAGTATAGCTCTTGGTCTGCATTAAAAAGCCATCAAGAGATGACAAAATGTAATAATCATATATCTATGCAATGACTGTAGAAACAGAGTTGAGTGGGCAATAACCTGATCCTTTCCAAATCCTTGATGAATTCACGAGCAAATCCCCGGTATGCATTTGGGGAATAAATGCCTGCAATTCCAAGGGAAAAAGTAAGTTATTAATCTTGAACAATGCGCATGGAGCACTTACTAAATAAAAAATTCTAAAAAAACAGCATCCACCCCATTCATTGAGGGGTCAATCATTATGATAAATATTCAAAGTCAAAGTGCCATAAACATAAACGACATAATGACGTGACTGCCAAGTGCCAAATGATTGGAGAACAGCCAAGTTTAGAAGCAATGTTTAGAAAAATGCATAACAAGAATACTACTGAGTATTTTTTTACCATTTTTTAAAATAAATAAAACACAATTTACTTAATGCAGTACCCTAAGATCAACCTACTTGCAGCCAAGGCTCCCATAAAATCTGAACCCATCCACTACATTTATCTACTCTATCAGAGTCAGAATACATCAAGTGACATTTTGCTTGTGTGACCAAGTCCAACCGAGCTCCACAATGGTTAATACGAGTTGCATACTAATCAGTAAAGAATATCATGCTTTTATTCAGGATAACACTGCATGTGCAAGTGTTACCATATGCTCATGTGTCACAAGCTTCAAGACATAACTTGGCCACCCTTCCGAAAGTGTGTAGTTGGCGTCCAAAAGAAAAGTAAATAAAAGAAAATGGGATAACAAGGCATTTTACCCTTTGAAGAATATAATAAAAAACTTGAATTGAATAAGAAACGAAAGATAACATAAATAAATAATTGAAGTATTACATTCAGTGGAGAAGTAGTCCAGCCTTTTGAAATATGCATACGTGAACAGCTGGTTAAGGATTTGCAACTTATAACAAACAATTAGTAATTTTAATTAAAAATATAGTGAAAAAATTTCACACCAAAACGCTTGCAAGGATATATAACTATCTCCTTCTCATAGGTGTACTTAAAAGGCTTGCATCTTGGAATTGGACCATCTTCACCAGTAGTTATAGAAGTGCATCGATTCAATCTACAAACAAATTCGAATCATCTTTGTTAACCAACCACTACATATAAACAGTAAAGGAAAAATAAAGTTGAGAGATAATGCATACCTAGCAATATCACCTCGTAATATGTTTAGAAGAACAGTTTCAGCAATATCATCGGCATTGTGCCCAGTAGCAATCTTATCTACTTTCAACATTGCAGCACCACGGTCAAGGGCCTTAGATGCAAGCATATCCATTGTACCATCAGATTGAAATTCGTGAGCTCTTTCTTACCATTAAATGATTAACATGCTTCAAAAATTTGACCAAATTATAACAACTAGTATCCAAAATCAAAGTTAACAAGGATCTGACAAAACCAAACTAAATTCAAACAAAAAAATTCTAACCATCGCCTGTGAAAAATTGGGAAACAAATGAACAAACTCTCTCTCTCTCTCTCTCTTCACACACACAAACACACACACAACTTAACAAAACAAAACAAAAGACCAAAACATAGAGTTTTCACCAACCATGTGATCAAAAGGATTTTCAGGTGAAAATTAAACTAATAATCATGCAGGCAAAGCAAATTATGTGCACACTATGGAAGAACATAATAAAAAATAGTTTAAAAGAACTACAAGAGTTTGGTCTAGAATAAGTTTTCTAGCACATGTGCCCGTAACAAAAATTAAATTTAAAAAAAAAATGCTAGTACTTTCTTTTCTGATTTCCTTCTTTTGGCTGGTAAACAGGAAATTTCTAATAACCTTATGAGAAACATAAATGTCCCACATGGTCGTCTAATTTTCAACCATGGAAACAAAGAAGCGATGAGAGAATTCCAAATGCCTTTGATTTGGCACATACAGCAGAAATGGTGAAATCTTAAAGAAAGAAGAACAGTAAATCCAGATGAGATTAGTTCCCATACCTGACGACGAAAGACTCCACAAAATGTGCAGTTATTCTTTAAGCCTATCATCTTAACTATTTCATCCATTGTCCACCCATACAAATCCTTGTACGACACAACTTTCAGCGGCAGACCATACTGCGAGGAGGATAGCAAGATTATTCATTCCATCAGAAAAACAGAACAAAATGTTTCAAGTTTTATATAGAAAAATGGAAGCAAAAACAACAGCCAAGAAAACTAATGCCAGAAATTTATGATGACAAAACCACTTTAAAGGAAAAGCAAACACTTGATGTAAGGAGAACATCCTTCAGACAGGGAAAAAAAAAATATGAAACAAGAGCCATCAGCAAGCAAATGCAAGCCATTTTAGAATCCCTTTTTTTTTATAAAGAGTAGGAAAATTCATCAAAAGCACCAAGCAGGTGCCAACCCATACACATAGAACATATTTGCAGGACAAAGAATAAACTCTACAGTCTGCATATTAAAGCATTTGTTCAAGTAAACTGCAATCTTAAATTTTGAAGCCATCAATCTTGATGACAAAGGAGAAACTCCTCTCTCTTAGAAGCTCTCCTATCTTTTTCCCTCCAAGCTTTCTCCAAAACTTGGTAAAATGAATCAAATAACAAATTTTCACTTTCCAGCACAAGAATGTACACGACATAATGCGCGCAACACCTCCTCAATTAATCAAGAAGCCATTTTAGATCTTCAACACCAGAACAAATAACATATAGATAGCATCGTTATAATCTAAAAATTAGATCTATAACACAAACCTAAATACCTAATTCCTAATACCTTCAGTTAAAAATTTCCTATAATAAATCAGCTTAAACTAGGATATGTGAGGCAAAACCGGCCATCATAATTTCATCAACTCAGGAAAATTCACCACTTGTTATTATTTTTTTAAAAAATTGGTTGCGTTTGTTAAGCCTTCCTTTTCGGAGGTGTAGTGGATTGTTTGGACACTTTGACATGATATACTTCGATAAGCATTCATCAAGCTGAGAAATGAATTTTTTTCCAGAAAGTTGATAAGAAAGTTAATGTGACCCACAAAAATGAATGGAAATTAACTCAAACAAACGAAGCTATGAAGAATAAGACAAAAATGAAAAAAGTTATGCAAGAAACTCCCTAGAAACTAATAAAATCCAACACAAACCCCCCTCTCCTTGCGGGGAGAAAAAAACAACAAACTATAAAATGGAGACAGACTAGATTTTTTTTTTTTTTTTTCAGTACAAACTAGATTTATGTGTATAAAGTGTCCCACAGTCAAATAGATTTCCATATGATCCACCACTCTCTCAGCATCCAGCAGCCTATAATTATGGCATAGTATAACAGAGTTAAGACTAACCTGAATTTCATTTCTTTTGACAGTTTCAAGCGAGTCATCCCTATAACCCGTAATCCCTTCATCAACTGACAATAGAAAGAGATCCAGCCCATAATTATGTCGACGGTTCAATTCTGAGAGTACATAAGCAAGGACAGTGGAATCTGCATAGAATAGGGAAGGATAATAAGAAGAAAAGAAACCAATTTCACCATCTAGTATCTACCATACTTGGATGTGGAAAAAAAATAAAACAAAGATGGGTCTGTTCCATCAAATAGACAAAACAAAAAGTGAAAAGACAAATCAACACAGCACATAAAAAGACTATTTACTAACAGAAGCTGAACAAGGTCAATCCATAAGGTTGGGGCATGACATAACATTTGGGGGTAACTTGCTGCTACAACTTTAGTTTTAGATTCATGTTTAAGGGTTGCTTTTGACTCCTACATGAAAGGCGATAGATTGGAAAGAATGTGTCAAGACTCCACCTGTAGAAAGGCACAACATTTATAAATCTCTTTTCTCCCCTTCTTTTTTAAACTTCGTAAGTCTTAAATGCGTGAGACCATATGATTTATACAGCTAGGCAACAGTTCATGAAGAATGATGCGAATAACAAAACTTTGTAACTATTCCCTCTTGCATTTATTTGTTGATTTAATAAAATTATTAAGGAATCAACTTATCATAGGGTATACTTTGGAGTCAGGAGTGAACTTCAATATGTGACATCGTGACATCCTTAATAATGATGTCTCAAAGCTGTCAACGACATTAATCAATGAGTAAAAAATTGCAAATTCCCCAAGCCCAGATTGATGGTATCCCCATTGTCATATTGCAGAAAGACAGATAACATTTTCTACTACAGTCAAAATAAACATCCATCATTTTTAAATTTTGGGAATGCTTTTATCCTTCATAAGTTCTTTGTTCAAAAAAACTGCTAGACCCAACCTAGCTGTGAAATTTCTTTATCAGTCAGTCATTGACTTCCTTCATCAGACAAGTCCTAGAGACCAACCAGGCAAGAAAGGTGGGAAGAAACTATCATATATTCTTTTTTTCCTACTGGGTGAATCTTGGATGCGAAGTAGCACTTGATCATGCAAGAATCAAGTGGCATTGATAGCAATGGAAAACTTGCTGTGTAATCTGTGTGTATTATTTATCAAGGCTGTGTCTATATATAAATTTCACGAGGAATCAAAGAATAAAAAAATAGTTACAATTTAACAGGAGAGAATATATTTGGTTACATCTTATTTTGTTCTGTAGCTAGGCTGGTATAACTATTAATATGCCCCCTCGAGTCTGAGGGGTTGTCAACCACTTTGAGACTTGCTGTCAAATGGTTAAATTTTTCTGCAACTAACGGTTTGGTAAGAACATCCGCAAGTTGATCTTTGGAGCTGCAAAAGGAAATTCTGAGTGTGTTGGCAGCGACACGATCTCGAACAAAATGGTAGTCAATATCCACGTGCTTGGTTTTTGAATGAAAAACAGGATTGGCACAAAGGTATTTTGCACCAAGGTTGTCACACCAGAGTGTTGGTGCTCGAGGTAAAAACAGACCAAGTTCCTTAAAGAAGAGTTCGAAGCCATATTAATTCAGCCGCCGAAGATGCCAAGGATTTGTATTCAGCTTCAGTGGATGATCTAGCTACTTTTTTCTGTTTCTTAGACCTCCATGATATGAGATGGTTACCGAGATAGATGCAAAAGCCACCAGTTTATTGTCGTTCATCCGGACAACCACCCCAATTTGCATCAGAATAAGCTTGAAGAACAAAAACTGAGTGAGAAGTTAAAAATAAACCATGGTTGATTGTACCCTTGAGGTATCGCTGGACCCTTTTTAGTGCAATCCAACAAGTTTGGGTGAGTGCATAAATTGACAAAATTTATTTACGGCAAAGGATATATTTGGGCGGGTCAAATTGAGGAATTGAAGACCTCCAACTAAGCTTCTATAGAGAATAGGATCATCAAAATCCGGTGAATCAAATTTAGAAAGCTTAAGTGATGCAGCCATAGGCAAGGACATGGGTTTGCATTGAAGCATGTTGCTGCGAGTGAGTAAATTTTTGATATATTTTCTTTGGGAGATGAACAAACCAGCTGTAGTATGATCAATTTCAAGACCCAAAAAGAAAGACAAATTTCCAAGATCCCGAATAGGAAATGCAGTACTCATGGCAGCAATCAAGGCATCAAAAGCAGAGGAGTTAGACGTAGTTATCACTTATCACTATGTCATCGACATAGACAAGCAGGAAAATTTTAACAGCAGCAGTACTGAAAATGAAAAGTGAAGGATCAGCTTTGGAGACTAGAAATCCATACTCAAGTAACCAGGAACTGCGTTGATCAAACCAAGCTCTTGGAGCTTGTTTCAACCCATAAATTGCCTTGTTGAGCTTGCACATAAAAGTAGGATGAGCTGGATCCACATAGCCCTGAGACTGCTGCATAAAGACATCATCGGTAAGATTCGCATGTAAAAAGGCATTCTCAATATCTAGTTGGCGCAATGCGTCACGAGCCTATCTTGTTCAGGGCATTATGCTTGCCCGTGACTGCTTGCCTCGTGCGTTTGGGATGGGTTTCCATCATGTAAATACTAGTGTAGGATTATTTTCGAGTATTTGTTTCTTTGTATGCCAAATAAGGCAGTACGACTTTTTGGTCACTTTTATGTTTCCTAGTGTCAGGATGATATTTGCATATAAAGCTCTTTAGGGGAGGGTGAGTGTTCATCAGTCTTGCAAAACTCACTAGCTATTGTCAACGTGTTTAGCCTACTTGCTTCCCTCGCTAAACACACAATGTCAACAGAGGTGTTGTTAATTAATTGCATTACTTCAATGTTTACTGTTTGCTTGCCACTGCTTTTATAATTGCTTACTGCTTCCACTGCTATATGATTGAATGTTAATGAAAGTGTTTCATGGATGAATTGTGATAAACGATAGGCTGGCTAGTTAATCAAGAGCGCTTTAGCTAGCGCTGCACGGTCCTTTCACAAAGGGGGGAAAATAGTCGGCCTGTGACACCCAGTGCCGAGACATAGCAATGGACAAGATGAGACAAATTGTCGAAGGCTTAACGACGGGACTGAATGTCTCGTGATAATCAAGGCAAAACTGTTGATGAAATCCTTTGACCACTAATCGGGCCTTCCATCGCTGAAATGAACCATCGGCATTGGTCTTGGTGCGATAAACCCAACGACACCCAAGAATATTTGAGGAGGGAACAGGTGGTACAAGTGTCCAAGTCTGGTTGTGAGTCAAAGCAGCAAATTCCTGGGCCATTGCTGCACACCAATCCGGAAATTTTGAAGCCATTGTGTAGCTTGAAGGTTCATCGGGAACATGAACAGTGGTGGTGAGACATTGGCGGGCTGGGTAGGGCATAGTACCATAAAAAAAAACTTTGGGGTGAGAGGAATTGGTCTGGGCTCGAGTGATTATGGGTGAACGAGGAAGGACAAGAATAGGAGGATCATTAGGGGGGTTGGAGGGTGAAAGAGGCAAGGGGTTTGATGTTTGGGGAGATCAAGAGGTAGACAAAGATGCAGGGGCAGACATATGTGGTAGTGGACTGGGGCCTAGGACAAGAACGGAAGGAGAAGGGGAGGGAGCTGGGCCTGCGGGAGGTAAGTGTGGGGTTGGGCCAAGTATTGAGGGGGATAAAATCGGTAAAGAGGCCTAAGTAGAAGGAACAGATGGTGAAGAGATTATCGGCTGAGATTGTGCAAGAGGAAATGAAGTTTCATCAAAGGTGACATCACGGGATGTATAGTCTGTTATTGGAGAGATCGAAGCATTTGTATCCCTTGTGAGAAACACTATAGCCAAGTAATAAGCAAGAAGTGGATCGAAAATTAAATTTGTTATGAAGGTATGGGTGAATCGGGTTCATGATTCTAAACCATTGAATAAGGATATTTATGATTTAAAGTTGGAGAGGAGAGACAGTTTATTAAGTAAACAGCAGTTTCAAATGCATTGGCCTAATAAGTAAAAGGAAGAGATGCTTGGGCCAAGAGGGCAAGCCCGGTTTCAACAATGTGACGTTGCTTTCTTTCTACAAGTCCATTTTGTTGATGGATGCGAGGGCATAAGAGGCGCTGGTGAATACCAAGTTTTTGACACATGGAGGAGATAGGTTTAAACTCACCACCGCCATCAGTTTGTAAGGTTATTAATTTGGTGTTAAACATTCTCTCAACAAAGGGTAAAAAATTGGAAAATATGTGAATGACATCAATTTTTTTGTATAAAAGGGAATAACCAAGTGAATCTTGTGCAGTGATCCACAAAAGAGACATATTATTTATAACCCAAATGAGATACAAATGAAGATGGGCCCCAAAGGTCCAAACAAACTAATTCCAAGGGCCTATGATACACGGCCCGACTTGAAGGAAAGGGAAGCTGATGTGATTTTGCAAGAGGGAAAACCGGGCATTAGAAGGAGGCATTTAAGGAGCAATGTGTCAAATAGTTGGTGTGCAGAACGCGATGGACGAGAGCAAGGGAAGGATGACCCAATATGGGATGCTACTGTGGAAGGGAAGCGTGCCGATTGACATGGGTGGAAGGAGAGGATGGAGCGGTGGAAGGAAACACGTATAACCCATCACGAGTTGGCTCGGTGAGGAGCGTTTGCTTTGTCTGCGAATCCATGACAGAAAAATGAAAGAAGTGAAACTCAAAAAAGCAGTGATTATCAATGCAGAAACGAAGAACAGAAATTAGGTTTTTGGTAATTGACGGAACATGAAGGAGATTTTTTAGAAGAAAGGACGAGGAAGAAGTAGGAAAGGAGGAATCGCAGAAACTCTAAATGGGAAGTCCGGAGCCATCACCAACCTTGATAGTGTCATCACCACTGTACTGCTTGGACAAAAAATTTAGGTTCGACAGATTATTGGTGATATGGTGAGTAGCTGCAAAGTCAAGGTACCACACATTGTCTAAAGAAGAGCTAGGAGCAATGAAATTAGCCGAGAAATTGCAAGGAGAATCATATTGATAAGCATGGTTGAAACTGTTTCGGCACTGGAGTGCCACATGCCCAATCTTGCTGCAAACTTGGCAAGTTGGCCGAGGGAATGAGGACTGCTAGGGTGGGTTGCGAGAACTATTGCAGTCACCACAATTGTGATAGGTTAATCTCCCACGACCACGGCCCTGTCTCCTAGCTCGGTGAGGAGGACAACCTCGTGGACCAGTAGCAGAGCTACAGAGAAATCAAGAGAAGAAGGTGTGAATTTGGAAACATGAGAGAGGCAGTTTTCTTGAATGAGAAGAAGTTGATACAGTTCATGGGTGGTCAAAGGATCAACTCTAGTTGTAATGAAGGTTACGAAGGATTCATAGGAGGGACCTAGGCCATTTAAGAGATAGGAAACAAGCTCTATATCAGATAGAGCATTACCAGTTGCAGCAAGGGAGTCGGCAAGAAGCCGAACTTCCCCAAAATAATCAGAGATGGATTGGTCACCACGAGAGAGATTGGTGAGTTGAAATCTAATCTGAAACTCTTTTGCTTGTGAGTGAGAGGAGAACATGGCGGAGAGGGAACACCATAGATCACGGGATGTGGAAGAAGAGAGCACATCGCCGAGGATTAATTAAGAGAGAGAGGAGAACAAAACATTGAGAACCAACTAATCAGTACGTCTCCAGGCTACGAAGGCAGTGTCAGGTTTGGGAGGCTGCTCTGCAGTTGCAGGGAGAAATTCAAGAGGAGGAGGAAGTGAGCCATCAACATAGGAGAAGAGGTTTTGATCCCTTAGGTAAGCTATGATTTGAACTTTCTAGAGGAGATAGTTCTCTATGGTGAGTTTGGTAGTAACAATGTGAGAGAATGAAGAAGCAATGGAAGGCACCGAGGGAGGAAGAGGATAACTCCATGGATTTGAAGACAGGCTAGTCACGGCTGCTTTGATACCATGTTGATAGCAATGGAAAACTTGCTGTGTAATCTGTGTGTATTATTTATCAAGGCTGTGTCTATATATACATTTCATCAAGAATCAAAGAATAAAAAATAGTTACAATTTAATAGGAGAGAATATATTTGGTTACAACTTATTTTGTTCTGTAGTTGGGCTGGTATAACTGTTAATACAAAATATTCAGCATGGCTCAATTTCATGAAAGAAACGAAACTATGTGATGCAGTCTACACAATGCAGCCCTTATAAATAAGTTGCATGCATCAATTGTCAAACCAACAGAGCAGCAGATAATGCCTCATAAGATGCACTAATCCTTTCTATATCATGCAAAACTTCTCAAATATCATATCTCTAGCGTTCGATATTGAGCCAACTTAAGCAACTATCTTATTGGCCACCTCAAACCCTATCTACAAGATGTCGATTTGCAACAAACTAAAGGTATCCAAATGGTTTTCTACAAGCATTGACACTCCAAGAACATCCAAATTTATTTATCCAACACAAGTTGGACACTATCACATGTCTGACACAGCCTAAATTAAGTAAATTTTATTTTCCAACAAGACCTGATGTGTTTTGAAAACGACCTCGACACATTTTTCATTGTTGATAGTTTTAGCATTATGTTATAAATTTGAAGATATTTTCATGCATGTATGGTGTTAAATTATCAAATATGAATGCAGACAACAATGAAGGTGGAACTTATTTGATTGTGGTTCCTTTTATTTCAGCCTTTTCTTTGTTTTTGAAGGATTTCTTATCCTTCTGATTGTACATTCATTCTTAATATAATATCTTTCTTTAGCTATAAAAAACAATAATGTGCAATGTACACTAATAATGCCAAAATTTACTAGACCTTAATATTTTGTATATAAGAGGAAAATCAATACTAAATATGCCTACATAAATTAATTTTTAAATTAATTAATCGACACATATCCTGGGCTTCTGAATATTGAAGAAGCCATGTCGCAGTATTGCCATATTGGTATCATGTTGTGTGCAATGTTTCTTGGAATCTAATTGTATCCGAATTCACACAAACTCAAACTCAGAGCTCCAACTTTGTTCTCCCATACACAACACAAGCATAAACATAGGCATAATGATAACAACAACTAGTACTTTTGCATAGCTACTTAAATTTTGAATCACAAGACCTCAAGACTGCAAATGAAATTTAAATATTGACCTTTTCCACCAGAAGCTCCAATGGCTACGCGATCACCAGGCTTGAATAGTTGGTTACCCACGATAACCTCGTGAATCTCTTCCTCAAAGACCGCATAGAAACATTCCCTGCAAATCTTCAGAGAGAATTTTTATTATTTTCTAGGGTTGTAGGGAATTTAGGAGAGGACTGCAAGTAAATACCTGTTCTAGGGTTTTAGGCCTCTTGAGAGCCGCTCTCCTCTGGTTACATATAAAGCAGTTGCGAGCAACGGCCCTCTTCGGCTTAACATCTGCTTCTTCCTCCATTAACTAAAATGCTTTTCACTGCTTACGGGTTGCAGATTTCAAGTACAGGTTACAGAACCAGAGAATGCAGGGGTTTTAGTTGGCTCGATGAATCGTTCTGAAATCTGAATGAACCAGTTCTGCATAGTCTCCACGAAACGAAGAGGCGATTACCGATAAACGCTTCTCTTTTAAGCTTTAAGCAGCCAAAGACTGACGGCGGCTCAGTCTTTACGGCTTAAGCCAACGCTCCCGCTCTAGAGTGGGCCAAGGATTCTCCCTTATATTATTTCATTTTTATTTTTGTTGTTTACTGTTTTTTTTTTATATTTATTTTTAATTCTTTAGAAGGAGTATTTGAAAGAATTGATTGGGGGCTTAGATTTAGATTGGCGTCAAAAAAAGAAAATTTGAAATAGTGTTTGGGGAACTCGATTTGGACTCTTGAATTTGGATTCAAATTAGTATAGATTGGAGTAAAACTCAATATAATTTTATATTATGTTTTATTAAAAAAAATCACACAAATTCAATTTTGACGCTTGAAATCTATGCTTCAAATGCAAAGTTAATGTAATTTTATATAACATTTCCTCTAAATCTACACAAATTTAAATTCAAAATTCAAAATCTATGTTCTCAAACATAGGATAATGACACATGAAAAAAAAATTTTAAAGAAATATAAATTCTTAAGACGCATTTACTTATAAATATGATAAAAGACACTAATCTCCCTTAAAGTTTAGCAAAAAGATAATGACATCTTTTAAGATTTCGAAAATCTTAGGGACGTCTCTTGAGATTTGTATTTCACAGATCTCTTCTAAGATTTGACAATAAAACACAAACCTCTTTTTATTTTGTAAAAGAACAAGAGTTTTGGGGGTGTAGTATCCCAAAAATCAATTATCAGGGGAGGTCCATGAAATTTTTGAAATCTTAGGAAAGGTCAAAATCTTTTACCTTTATAAATAAAGAATTTATATTGCTTGGACGAGACGCATGATAAATTTTTTAAGATTATATATTAATTTTATATTCTAATTTTACAGTTTGAGATGTTTAATTTTTTATATGAAGTTCCATAGTGGATAAGTTTGAGACTTATAATTTTTTATGAATATAATATTTCAAGAATAGGATTCAGAATAACTTGAATTCTTGCATCCAAACTAGTTGAATGATGTATCTAATGGAAATTAAGTAACTTTCAACTCCAATTGAACCTCTAGCCAAAGTTATCATAAACAAGTCCTCCTACCGTCAATGCTTAAAACTATGTTAATATAATCCCTCATATTTTGTTTCAAACAAACACATTTTCTTGATTTCTTAGGGATCATGAAAATAGAAACAAAAGCAGCTCGGATGTGGTTTATGAACTTTTGAAAACACATTGAGGTAATATTTAGGAGCATAAATTTTAGATCTTGAATTTAAATTGAAATAGATTTGAATAAATTTCAATATAACTCTTTACTTTATTAATATATTTTATTCAAATTGAATACAACTTCAAATCCAAACCTTCTCCAAATATAAGGTGAAAATTAATTTGGCGCCATTCGTTATTTTTATTTCATTTTTTACTACAAAAATTCTCTAATTTGATAAAGAGCGCAAAAAACTAAATTAATTCTAGTTTGAGATTTTTTTTCCGATGCCTACTTATGTTTGAAACAATAAAAGGTTACACTATGAGGGAGATTTTGAAATTTTCCAATAAGCTTTTTTTAATTGAGACAATAAAACCGCCATTCAAAACCATTGAAAACATTAAGCAAAGTAAAAACTTTTTAAAAATTCACTATTTTATGTTTAACCATCAAGAAAAGTAAAAATAAATAAATAAATAAATAGATAAACTATATAACAAATTAATGACCAAAAACTTTACCTTATGCATCGCTAATAATTGATTTTTTCTTAATTTTCAATTATATTAAGAACAATTTTTAAAAAAAATATTTAATATAGAGAAAAGATGGAATGACAAATCCATTTTTATATTCATTTCTTTTTCCCAAACATTATCCTTGATCAAGCGGGTAGCCCATCCTCCAACCGGAGATGAACGCAGTGATTCCGCTCATGTTGTTTTGTAAGAACGTCGATAAGACAATGAATTCACCACCAAAGAGAAGAGAAGTGACCGACAGCATTATAATTAAACAGTGCAATGAAACACTAGGTTGAATTTGCCGACATCAAGAAGAATGGCAGAACAATAGTGCCAATGAGAAAATATAAACTCATTCATGGATGAAGGGGGGCAAACGGGCAATGTTTTTTCAGACACGGCCTAATGTTAAGATGGGGGATCACGTAAAAGCAAGCAAGCAAAATCACCTGGCATTTCACCATAATTCAACAGAAAACAAAAGGCCAGTGTTCAAAAGCTAAAAATGAGGCATGGGGAAAACAAGAAAAGGGGGGAAAAAAACAAAGGAAACAGTTAAATTGAGATATGATACTGATTTTTGATACACTAAATAAGTTGAGTTTAGTCCAACTATAATTGGGAGGGCATTAAAAGTCCCAAAATGATTTTTACAAAAACCCACAAGGGAAGGGAACCAGCCCAAATCATGCAAAGGCGGCTATCTGAAACCTCCAGGTGACGACCATCTTCTCTCATAGCAAGGGGGAAAATCAGGAGCTGTCTGCTGGTCTGGATTTGCCCTGAAGCCGATGGCTTAGATCACGTCGAAGCATCTCCACATATTCCTGCACATGCCAATGAATGCGTACTCGTCAAGAGCATTGAAAAACAAAAATGAAGAAAAGAAAGAAAAAGAATGCAACCAGTGCATGGCATGAAACCATCATCATGGAAACAAAAATCACAAAATGGGATGCTCACACTAGCAAGATATTCGTCGCTGCACAACTCATTCATGAGATCTTCAGGATAATTTCTGTTGCCAGTGAAACGAACGGCACTCTCAACTACTGAGTGAAAAATATCAGCTGGTGGATGATGTTCTTCAATCCTTTGAATCACTTGTTCAAGATCAAGCTAGAGAACAGAAGAAAAGTAGTTCCAAAATGAAACAAATAATGAGAGAGTTTTCTTGCCCTCTTAAACCCATTGGTACAACACATCAAACAGTTCCAGTGTCCTAAACCACGAGAGAAAGGGAAGGAAGAATGCAAAACAGCATGCTAAACAATCAATTTGCATTTTACGACTTGAAACACAGTCCATTTGAACTGTAATTGAAAATAGTTGACAAAGTTGGGCCAGGCATGAGCCCTGGGAGTACTTCAATGCAAAAGGTAAAACTAAAAACCAAATCACCAAGAATGAAAATTTTCATTTTACACAACAAATGGCAACTTTTTGACATCGGGCTACAAAAATGTATAGAAACTTGCAATACAGTGGAGGAAACACAGAAAACTCGAGGACAATCAGCTTCCAGCAAAGAAACCAATGGTATGTTAATTATATATAAACACCAAAATGAAACCATGTCACAATCTACTCTACAGATCCCCTTGCAGACCATTTAAATTGGATGCTAATGCAAAAAGGACCATGGATGGTATGCTAATAAATATTCCTGAACTCATTTACAAAATCCATGCCAGTCATTTAAGGAGGCTGTGAATTAAAGGTAAGATCCAAAACTTTGTGTACACTTAACAAACAGTTGGAGGAGGATGGATTTTGTCCATTTCGAAGTTGCTGTTAAAGGAGATGCACGTTTTACCACTAAGAATTGTGCTGGGTATTTAAGTGGAGAAGGGTAGAGGGGAGAGCCCATTATCCCCGTGGATTAGACAAGTGTTCAAAGGACTTCATACACCATCATTTCAAAAACCAAAAACAAAAAATAAAAAATGCTGGTTGTAACATTTTTTTACAAATTCAAGAAGTTAATTTAGAAATAGTTTCCATGCAACTTCCCGAGATAATTCTTGGCACCTGATTTACCCAACTTTATAAACTATATAAAGGTGGGTTACAAAGTTGAATGCCAAAGCATTTTCCAACTCACATCTCCATTAATCAAGAATAAGTTTGCAGAAAACACAGATGAAACTTCAGTATATGAGCATGGAACAGAGTTAATTACTTCTACTAGTGGGGAATACAAACCTGCAAATTCTGATAATCTGATGCATCACCTCCATTTGATTTTAGTTCATCAAGGCAAGACACTCGTTCAGCTTCAACATTTGGGAACTGTTCAGCAAAGTTTGGGCCACTGCCGAGAGCTTGAGAAACGATGGGCATCATCTGCTGAACCATCCTGGACAAATCAATTCCACCACCTTGGCCTCTTCCCAAACCTGAAAACATATTCCCAAGATCTCGACTGTCAACTTGTTGAGCAATTTGATTGACGGCGTTTCTCATAACTGGGCTCTGAGTAAACTGTTCCAACATATTTCTGAAGACACCAGGGGAACCAACCCCAGTTTGCTCTGAAACCCCTGCCAACAAACCATTTAAAGCAGGACTATGGAGAACCTGAGACATGACGTTAGCTGCATCAAATTGACCATCAGGACCTTGCCCTCCAAGCGGCAAACCACCCATAATCTGTTCAAGCATAGGTGGTACTTGTCCTGATGATGGATCATTTGAATCTGTTCCATTTGCAACTGAGCTATGCGATGCAAGAGATTGCAGAAGTGGTTGGCTGCTTGGTGTAGACTGCTGGTTCAGATTGAGAGGAGTGCTAGAAGGTCCAGGGTAACCACTCTTGTTCTGTGACTTTGACTGCCTACTTCGCCTCTGGTTGCATATCAATGGGAAACAGTTTTAGCAACTAATAACAGCAATAAGATTTAGAAGGAATAAACAAATAAGCGAAAAATACAACAGAAATCAGAAAATAGCAAATAAAAGAAATCTGCAATAAGAGAAGTCCACTTAAGAGAGGGATACACCCAAACAGTAGTTTCTTAACTATTGAATATAAACATTCCAAAAAATTTTCCACTCAAATTCGTCCCCTGATTAGAGCAAAAAATTTCTGTCATGGAAGGATAACCTTTCCTTTGTTTCCTTTTCTTTCCCTCATAATTTATGCACAAAACAAAGAAAGCTACATAACCTCAAAACTAAACATACTGTAAATCTTATGTATAAAGCACTTGGGAACTTGGAAAATAAGCCATGTTAGACGTTCTCATTAAACTGGGAAAAAAAAAATGCACCAGAAATTTCTTGTACCATCAGTAGTGGGTTTAAGTCCACACCCCTCCAAGCATTGCAATTGCAAATTTTTTTCCTTTTATGGGAAAGCACTTGAGTTTGTCATGGAATGGATCTATTTTTTTTTTCCATACTGTGACATTTAAATTTGCAGGACAAAAATGCCTCCGATATTTACCAGATTAAGACAAAAATACCTGTGATAATATAGTACCATCACAAACAATTATGCTATTTTTGGTGGTGGTATAAAGATTGGTGGTGGGATAAACATGTACAAAAAGCTGTAAAGACAAAAAGAATTTAGTATAAAGCATGGCAAAAGTGTAGAAACGGAGATAACTTTGAAAAGTATAAAGAGAAAAGAAAAGATGCAAAAAAGGCCGTTAGTAAAATGAAGGGGAAAGAGATATTTTTAAAATTGCTAAAGCTAGAGAAAGGGAGAGTAAGGACTCAGGAAAAGTAAAATGTATAAAAAGTGAGGATGATATTGTCTTGTTTAAGGGCAAAAACATTAAAGAAAGATGGCGAAATTATTTTAGTAAGTTGTTTAATGAAAACCAAATAGAAGACTTAAACTTTGAATTGTCAAATGAGAAAAAGACTAAAAATATGAGATTTATTCGCAAAATTAGAGTTAATGAAGTTAAGTTTACACTAAAAAAGATTAAAAATGGGAAAGTTATGGGACCAGATAACAACCCAATTGAGGTTTGGAAATGCTTAGGTAATAATGGAATTATATGGTTAACTAATTTATTTAATACAATTATAAAAACTAAGAAAATTCCAGATGAATGGAGGAAAAACATTTTAATACTTATATACAAAATTAAAGGAAATATTCAAAATTGTAAGGGAATGACAACTCAGATGATATGGACACTTGCAACGTAGGCCACATAGTGCACCAGTGAGGAAGAGTGAGTTAGTTACTGTGAAGGGGACAGTAGAAGGGGTAGGGGTAGACCTAAAATAACTTGGAAGGAGATAGTAAGGATTTAATATCCTTGAATTTGTCAAAAGAAATGATCCACGATCGCATAAATTGGCGGAAAAAAATTCATATAGTCAACCCCACTTAGTGGAACTTAAGGCTTGGTTTAGCTGTTGTTGTTGTAATAACTATCGTGAAATTAAACTTATGAATCATATAATGAAACTATGGAAAAGAGTAATTGAACAAAGATTAAGGTTAGAAACGAAGGTCTCAGAAAATCAATTTGGTTTTATGCCTGGAAGATCTACCACAGAAGCTATATATCTTTTAAGAAGATTAATGGAAAAGTTTAGGGAAGAGAAGAGGGACTTGCATATGATATTTATTGACCTTGAAAAAGCATATGATAGGATAGCTAGAGAGGTTTTATGGTGGGTTTTAGAAAAAAATGGTGTATGTAGTGAGTATGCTAATGTCATTAAGGATATGTACGATGAAGTAATGACTAGTGTAAGGACCATAGATGGAGAAACTAGAGAATTTCTAATCACTATAGGTGTACATCAAGGATGTACTTTGAGTCCTTATCTTTTTACTTTAGTGATGGGCCAACTGACTAAGAGTGTTCAAAAAGAAGTTCCATGGTGTGTGTTGTTTGCAGATGATATTATATTAATTGATGAAATTAGGGACGGAGTAGAGGCTGAGTTAGAATTATGGAGAGAAGCTTTGGAATCTAGAGACTTTAGGATAAGCAGAAATAAGACAAAACATATGAAATATAAATTTAGTAATGATAGGAGGAATATTGGAGACAAAGTTAAACTTGATGATGAAGAAATAAATAACACTTGTAGATTTCAATACCTTGGATCTATTATGCAAGTTGAAAGAGAAATTGAAGATAATGTAATGCATAGAGTTAAAGCAGGTTGGGTAAAATGGAGAAGTGCGTCAAGTGTGCTCTGTGATCGTAGGATACCCTTAAAATTAAAAGGAAAGTTTTATAGGGCAGCTATAAGACGAGCTATGCTATATGGATTGGAATGTTGGGCGATGAAAAAACAGAATATCCAATAAGTAAAAATTGTCGAGATGAGAATGCTTAGATAGATGAGTGATATAACATTTAAAGATAAATTAAGAAATGAACATATTCAAAGTAAATTAGGTGTAACTCCTATAGAAGATAAGATAAGGAAGGAAAGACTCAAATGGTAGGACACTTGCAACGCAGGCCACATAGTACACCAGTGAGGAAGAGTGAGTTAGTTACTATGGGGAGCAGCAGAAGGGGTAGGGGTAGACCTAAAATAATTTGGAAGGAGATAGTGAATAGGGATTTAATATCATTGAATCTGTCAAAAGAAATGGTCCATGATCGCATAAATTGGTGGAAAAAGATTTATATAGCCGACCCCAACTAGTGGGAATTAAGGCTTGGTTTTGTTGTTGTTGTTACACACTATTATGCTATTTATAACAATGATTCAAAAAGGAAGGTTAAGGCAAGGTGTTTCAATCCTTAAGAAGTGAGGCTCATGCCTTAAGGCCATGTAAACCTTTTGAGAATTCTAGTTTCAAATAAATAAATAAATAAATAAAAATGTAAACAAATTACATATATTTTTAAAAAAAATTTAAGAAAAATTCAAATAAAATGTAAAAAAAAAAATTAAATATAATTTGTAAACTACTTGTAGGCAATCCGAGAAATACAAATTTGAATTAATCATAGAAAATAATGCCAAGAGATAGCTATGGCATTATAAAGTTCAAATTATTTTCAAGATGATGTTGTAACTCAACTATTTGGAAAAGATGAAGTTCAAGAGCTTTAGAAATTACCTTATATTTCATATAGCATGTAGTTAAATTTTCTAACCAAATCTAACTAGAAATGTACACACCTAGAACGCATAAGCCTCAACTAAAAGGAGCAAGCAAAGTGTGTAATGTGCTAGCCTTTTTGGACATCTCGAAGTGAAGCTCAATTGAGCTTTTTAAAAAGTTGATTTATAATAACACATTATTATAATATTTAAAAAAAAAAAAAGGAATCATAATTATGTTATATTAATACAATACTACTACTATAATATTATAGTTAAATATTAATTATATATTTTTCCTACTATATTCATAAAATGTAAAATACAGTGATTTTATTACCTTACAATGTATTATTACCACATAGTATCATGATATTTATATTACTAAATTATTCAATAAAAATATTGAAATCACACATTATTGTGCTATTTATATTACTAAATTGCATAATAAAATATAAAGCAAAATTATAATAGTATAATATTAGTATAAATACAACAACAACAAACCAAGCCTTAAGTCCCACCAAGTAGGGTCGGCTGCATGAATCTTTTTCCGCCAATTTACACAAAGATGGACAATTTACTTCAACAAATTCAGGGCTATTGAATCCTTACTATCTCATTTCAAATTATTTTAGGTATATCCCTACCCCTTTTATTGCCCATCACAATAACTCACTCACTCTTCTTCACTGGCACACTATCTGGCCAATGTTGTAAGTGTCCACGCCATCTCCCTTATCTTCTACAGGAGTTAAGCCGAACTTACTGCAAGTATGTTCATTTATTAATTTATTTTTTAACGGTATACCATTCATCCATCTTAACATTCTCATCTCGACAACTTTTACTTTTTGATATGTTGTTTCTTAGACGCTTGACATTTTGATCCATATGGCATAGTTGGTCTTAATGCTGTCCTATAGAACTTTTTTAATTTTTTAAGGGTATTTTATGATCACACAACACACTCAAAAGCACTTATCCATTTTACCCAACTTGCTCTAACTCTAGGCATTACATCTTCTTTAATTTCTCTTTCAACTTGCATAATAGTTCCAAGGTATCAAATCTACCAGTGCTATTAATTTCTTCATCATCAAGTATAACTGTCTCCAATATTCATCCTACTATGATTAAAATTACATTTCATATATTCTATCTTATTTCTACTTATCCTAAATCTTCTAGATTTTTAAGTTTCTCTCCATAATTATAACTTAGATTCTACTTCACCCATAGTTTCATCAATCAAGACAATATGATCTGCAAACAACATACAACATGGAACCTCATTTTGAATACTCTTGGTCAGTTCATCCATCACTAAAGAAAAAAGATTAGGGCTCAAAACAGATCTTTGATGTACACCTATTGTGCTTGGTAATTCTCTAATCTCTCCACCTATAGTCCTAACACTAATCTTTACTCCATCATACATATTCTTAATGACATCAATATACCTATTACATATACCCTATTTTTTTAAAACCCATTATATAACTTCTCCAGGTACCCTATCATATGTTTTCTCTAAATCAATAAAAATACCATATGCAAGTCCCTCTTCTTTTTCCTAACCTTAATTTTTGCTCAATTACCCTTTCCCACAATTTCATTGTATTACTCAAAAGTTCAATTCCATAAAAGTTATTACAATTTTAAATATCTTTTTTATTTTTGTATATAGATATTAAAGTGCTTTTCCCCCATTCGTTTGGCATTTTCTTAATTTTTATAACTATGTTAAATAAATTAGTTTAACAATATAATTCTCTTATCAACTAGGCATTTCCAAACTTCAGCTGGGATTTAGCTAGTCCTATAAATTTTCCATTTTTCATCTTTTTTAGTACAAACTTAATTTCGTTAACTCTAATTTTGCAAATAAATTTCATATTTTCGTATTTTCCTTGTTTGTCAATTTTAAGTTTAAGTCTTCTACTTGATCTTCATTAAATAGCTTATTAAAGTAACTTCATCATCTTTTTTTGTCTTCTTCCTTAACCAAGACAATATCATCCTCATTTTTTATACATCGTACATTACCTAAGTCCTTAGTCTTTCTTTCTCTAGTTGTAGCAAGTTTAAATATATCTCTCTCCCTTTCTTTAGTATTTAATCTAGCATATAAATTATTAAATGATCAATTTTTAGCTTCACTAACGGCCCTTTTTGCATCTTTTCTCACCTCTTTATATTTTTCAAAGTTCTCCATGTTTCTATATTATTGCCATGTTTTATCCCAAATTCTTTGTCTTTACAGCTTTTTGGACTTCTTGATACCATCACCAACTTTCTTTACTATTCGAGAATCTTCCTCTTGATTCATCTAAAATCTCTTTTGTCATATCTTTATAATGCTGGCTGTTTTACTCCAAAGAGTGTTTGTTTCTATACCATCCTCTATAGTCCAATAACCATCTTTGATTATTTTATCTTTAAATTTCATTATATTTTCTCCCTTTAAGTTCCACCACCTAACTCTCTTGCAGTGATTTATTTTGTCATTTCCCTTCCATTTTTTAATACATATATCCAACACTAAAACTCTATGTTGTGTGGTTAAGCTCACCTAGGATAACTTTACAATCCTTACGTGATAGATGATCTACCCCTCCTAAAAAGAGGAGGGGAGGAGGGCAGCCCGGTGCACAAAGCTCCCGCATATGCGAGTCCGGGGAAGGGGCGGACCAAAATAGGTCTATAGTACGCAGCCTTACCTTACATTTTTGCAATAGGTTGTTTCCACGCCTCGAACCCATGACTTCCAGGGACACATGCTGACAACCTTACTGTTGCGCCTAAGCTCCCCTTCATGATCTAACCCCCTAGTTAAGAAAAAAATTTATTTTTTGTCCACTTTTGAAGGTTATTAATTGTTCTTCTCTCTTCATAAAGCAAATATTCTTTGTAATAAAATCATATGACATGGCAAAGTCTAAGATCATCTCACCAAACTCATTTTTGTCTCCATATCAATATCTTCCATGTATACTCTCATAACCTCTATTATCCCTTCCAACGTATCTATTCAAATATGCTCCTATGAATACTTTCTCAATCCCTAATATCCCAAGCACAATACTATCCATATCTTCCCGAAATTATTTCTTAATGTTTTTTGCTAAGCCTGCTTGAGGAGCATAAGCATTAATGACATTTATTATGTAGTAACCCGATCCAAAAAAATAAAAAAAATAAATAATAATAAATAAATAAAGAGATATTTTGGAGAAGATATTTCGGAAGGATATATTTTGAAATATTTATATATAAATATCTTGGAGGAAATATTTATTTTGATTACTTAAAGGCTAAGTTAGATTTTATTTTATAAACTCTCTCTCTCTCTCTCTCTAGAACTCAAACCAACCCTCTCTCTTTTTAGGATTTCGCGCCATTCGTTGCCGGAATCCACGATCCGTCGTTACCACATGGATCAGGAGGAGAACCTCTACTTTTATTGTGGAACGGATCTTCGTTTGTGAAATTTCAGGATTTTCCCTAAAATCAAGGTAAAGGTCTGAATTCGGTTTCGGTTTCGGTTCCGTAGATCGGTAGTTTAGGAAATTATATTTAAGTATTGTTCTTCGGTTTTTAGGTTTTGGAAACCCCGAGTCGTTGTTTTGGAACGATTCATTCGTATTTTAGTTTCAGGTTTAAGGTAAGGGGATTTGTTTACATTAGTTTATATTGAAAGTAAACTGGTAAAACTGTAGTATACTATTATCTACGTTATGGCTGTTCGTTTGCAAAATTCTACCAAGTAAAAGTGTTGGTTTAATTATTTTTACGGTTTTGGTAAATTTAGGGATTTTGGATATGATCTCCAAACGTTTTAAAAACTTACCTAATTGCTTTAAACTACTAGTAGGAGATGCTTGAACCCTCATTTTTCATTTAAATGACTTTTTGAACCGATTACTCCTTAAACCAGTTTTTGACGAAACGAACGTGATATATGCCGTTAAATGGACTTATAATGCATTGGTATATACAATTATGAACTATAGGAACAAAGGTTCCATTATACTATCTGAAATTGTGGAAAACAGGTGCCGGTTAAATACCGAACTTTATATGCGAAAAGGGGTAAAACGAGAGTACGTGTGCCAGTTGATACCTCAGTTTGAAAGAAAGAAAAAGAATATTTGTTTAATTCATTAATGAGATTGTGAAAATACTGAAAATGCATAGGTTATTATGTTTTCATTGTAAATTATATATATGATAAATGGGCCCACAACTTGTTACTAAAGGAGTTGAAAGATACTTCAGATTAAAGGAGTTGAAAGATACTCCAATTTCTAAAGGCGCAGTTCCGTTGCTAGTAAAGCACAGTTTAACCACACATGTGAATCAGTGTGGGTACAGAGATAGTCGGCTTGCAGGAGTATTGGGAATTGGGACTACTGGTGAAATAATGGACCAGGTGAGGTAGTTGGACTATATAATAGAGGCTAGACAGTGCCTGCACGAACAGGGCATGTCAGAGTTATCAGTGCACAACCCGTGCCACAGGGTAAATAGACATATTATGACATTTCAAAGCTGGTCGTCGTTCTAAATATTCATATACACAATTTAAAAACTAAAATGGGCAAGGTCACAAGGTTGAGTACCGTGTGGAGGGATCGTACAGTGTATGGGCCTATACTCTACCCTAACCTCAGGAACTCTCGCTTGTAACGATGCTTAATTATATTTGAATATCTCCTATGGTGCAGTAATATGAATGTGGAATTGTGCGCAACTATTTTAATTAGAATAAACTCATGTAATCACGTGCTGTTGTAATATCTTCCACCTTACTGAGAAGTGTCTCACCCCAATCTTACAACCTTTGTTTCAGGTCCTTGAGGGCATCGATCCTAGTCTTTTAGTGAGACTTTGGAGCTTAAAATCTGATTGATAGAAGTAAGTTTTTGTACTAGTACTAGGTTGTTAACCTGGTTAGTTTCTTTTGGGGATGTAATACAGTTTATGTTTTAAGTATGGATCCTATGTATTAAATATACAATTAGAACTTTGGTATTTGTCTAATAGAATCCCTATGGATGTTTATATTTTCCGTAACATTTAAATTACAATTATGTATGAGATACACTCGTATGTCCCTGTTTAGGGCGGATTGTTTATGTATGTTTATCAGGTACAGGTATTCTGTATGTGTGGTAGCAATCTAGGTCCGCATAAAGGGCTGGGTCGTTACATATTATCTCTTTGTCTAAGGCCATCTTGATTTTTATAATTTATAATTCTATCTCCTATTCTTTTGACATTCACAACACTATTTTTTAAGTCTCTGTCTACAATAATTCCTATCCCATTCTTATATTTTTCTTTTTCAATGTACCAAGTTTGAATCTTGATTTTTCAACTTTCCAGCTTTCTTCCCACCACTTAGTTTCTTGAAGGCAGATTAGATTAATTTTTCTTCTAATCATTGTGTCCACAATTTCCATGCTTTCACTCATAAGTGTCCCTATATTTCAAGTTACTAATCATATCCTAGTCTCCTAAACTAACTTCTTTACCTACCCACGTCCAGAATGATGCAGGAACCCTCGCATATTTAACACCGTATCTAGGCGCCGACAAGGCACATCGCTTCAAGGCAACAACCTAGTATGACTCTTTTTCCTACGCTTAAACATACACTACTCAAGGGGTATTCTAGTAACCTTAATGAAACCATGTTGAAACAAACACATATATGGGAATCTCTTGTAGATTCTAAACAATTCTATAAACAAACCAAACAAAAAAATTTGCAAAAGTTAAGCCTCAAATTCTCAAACACCAAGAATGTCACGTCGCTCCAAGGTAGCAAGTTAGATTTTACAAATAGGATGTTCTTCGGGAGGGAGAAGAGAGCTAATAGACTATGAAAAAGTAATTTTTTTGTCCTGGAGCTTTGGTGTTTTTGGCAAGAGAGAAAATTCTTTAAATTTCAAGGATCAAGCGTCTTTATTCAAAACTTGGGATTATTATCCTAGAGAATTACTTACCTCTTTGAGCACTTGTGCTTCAAAAATTTTTAAAGAAGCTTGCTTCCCTCATTTTAATGTGATTGGAGAGTTTTGTTTTAACTATGAGCTTTGTGGGATAGATGGCCTTCTTTATATATATATTGTGTATTTTGGGAGAATGATTGTTCCTCAATATTCCATTTGCCTTTCCAATAAAGTTCCTATTTTATTTTTGTTCTTTTGAAAAGCACCAGAAAATCACTTGACTCTCTCTCTCTCTCTCTCTCTCTCTCTCTCTCTCTCTGGGGTGAGGAAGACAACTTAAAATTTACATATCAGTTATGTCTCATCAAGCCAAAAACACATTATATTTGAAATTTTAAGGGCAACTGACAGTAACCTCCCCTTAAAGTTTGGCAAAAAGATGCAAACTTCTCTTGAGGTTTCAAAAATTCCACAAACCTCTCCTAGTTTGGCAAAAGACATTGGCCTCCCTTCACATATGATTTTTGGGACATTAATACCCCCTCTACAGACTTGTTCTTTAGCAAATATCAAAGGTAAAAATTCAGGCGAGGTCTACGAAATTTTTGAGATCTACGGAATATTTTTTAAAACCTCAAGTGAGGTATGCAGCTCGTTGTCAAACATCAGGAGAGGTTAGTGTCTTTTGCCTAAATTTTTATAGCAAAACTAAGAATAACATTCATTGTAAATATTAAAAGGAAAACTTGTCGCATATGTGTACATGTGCTTGTGTAAAAATAAATAAAAAATAAAAATAAAAATAAAAAACAACTTATAATGGTGGATTTTAGAGCTTCCTCAAGGTCCACGTGGGTGCCACATAGAATTTGTTTTGTGTGTCCATGTGGCACTTTTTTTTTAAAAAAAATTTCAGCATTCCCAACATGGGCGATTGGGTGTTATTGCTCCTCTCTCCGCCTCTATGTCTACCGTTACATCAAAGCATGGTCTCTCTTTGTTTTAAGACATGTGTCCAGACTTTTTTGCCTATTCAATTCTCGATGACACCATTTAATTAAATAGACCTTGTCTCTTCATGAAGCAAAATATTTTCATTTTCCGAGACTTCAAGATATATATACATATACATATAAAAGGCCTGAACACAAAGAAACTTAGGAGAGGTATCTAAATCCCTTCCCCTAGGAGAGAGGGAGCCGCTGCATGGGCAGTTGAGTGCTCCATTATGGAGGAATTTGTACTTTACATCGTGTTGTTCATAGGCACGAACAGCCCACTCATGATTCACCCAATCATCTCTCCCCCCACCATCATTAAACCATATTAATGTTAAGCTACTCATCATGGAAGTGACTTTGTTCCCAAAATGATTGATATATCTCCCTGATTCCATGCATGTTTGCTAGATCTACAGTTTTTAGCAAAAACAGAACTACCAATCTACTATAGTAGTATTCAAGTCCACTATGCACTAGAACAATTAATTCTTCTCCTCCCTCTTTCTCTTTCGATTCATCTTTTACATTTCTTTATATGTCAATTTATTTATTTATCTATTGCCATCATTTGATTGCAATCAACTTGACAAAATGCCTTTCATTTTTATTTTTAACATATAATTACACATTATTAAGTATTTTTTACACTTAAATTATGTTAATTGAAACACAAATAATTAAGGTTCTATTGCCGCATTTGGTTTAGCATTATTTATTTATCATATTAATTATATATAGTTGCATAATCCCTCTTAAAAATTTTACCGTCTATCTATTTAAGATTTGTTAAAAAAAAATTATAAAAAATTTCATTCAAATTCGAGCCTTGAAATTCATCCCTCTCAAACTTGACTTAGTTTATCTTTATATGTGATATTTATTTGTTAAATAATAACTCTGCATGTGATGCACTTGATGTCCTAATTTTTCACACACAGCCGGTCCCAAGCCCGGGTAAAGGAGGGGGGTTGCGTTAGGTAGCTGACAGCCAGCGTAAAATTTGTTAGATCACTATGATATGAATCATTACCGAATATTTGCTGGGGCATCCCCTGCGAGCGACGCGTTGCACTTGAATCACCCGGGTGTAGCGAAAAGTGGGTGAGAGTGGGCTAGTTCATCACCCTGAAGCGACGCGCCGTGTCGGCGCCCGGGTACGGTGTCAAATATACAAGAATTCCTGCATCATTTTGGACGCGGGCAGGTAAAGACATTAGTTCAGGAAACTAGGATTAGATTAGCAACTTGGAATATAGGGGCACTTACGGATAAAAGCATGGAAATTGTGGATACAATGATTAGAAAAAGAATTAATATAATTTGCCTTCAAGAAACTAAGTGGGTGGGGGAGAAAGCTAGAGAAAACGATAAATTAGGATTTAAACTTTGGTACACAGGAAAAGAAAAACATAAGAATGGAGTAGGCATTATTATAGACAAAAACTTAAAAGATAGCATTGTAAATGTAGCTAGAATAAGGGATAGAATTATAAAAATCAAGATGGTATTAGGACAAAAGATAATAAATATCATTAGTGCTTATGCTCCTCAAGTTGGCTTAGTAGAAAATCTTAAGAGACAATTTTGGGAAGATATGGATAGTATTATGCAAGGCATACCAGGGACTGAGAAAATATTTATAGGAGGAGATCTGAATGGACACGTTGGTAGAGATAATAAAAATTATGAGAGGATAGATAGAGGATATGGATATGGAGACAAAAATGAGTCTGGAGAGATGATCTTAGACTTTACTATGTCATATGATTTTAGTATAATGAATACTTACTTTAAGAAGAGAGAAGAACACTTAATAACCTTTAAAAGTGGACAAAATATAAGTCAACTAGATTTTTTTTTTAACTAGGAGGGTAGATCGTTTATCATGCAAGGATTGTAAAATTATTCCAAGTGAAAGCCTAACCACACAACATAGAGTCTTAATGTTAAATATATGTATTAAAAAATGAAAAAAAAAAAAGATAAAATAAACCAATGTAGGAGAACTAGATGGTGGAACCTAAAAGGATAAAATATAATAAAATTTAAAGATAAAATGACCAAAGATGGTGATTGAACTATAGAGGATGGGATAGATACAAATACTCTTTGAAATAGGTTAGCTAGCTCTATTAAAAAGATAGCAAAAGAGATTTTAGGTGAATCAAGGGGAAGATTCTCGAATAGCAAAGAGAGTTGGGGGTGGGATAAAGATGTACAAAAAATCAAAAAGGCAAAAAGAATTTGGTATAAAACATGGCAAAAATGTAAAAAAATAGATAACTTTGAAAAATATAAGGAGGCAAGAAAAGATACAAAAAGGGCCGTTAGTGAAGCTAAATATAGATCTTTTAATAGTTTGTATGATATATTAGGTATAAAAGAAGGGGAAAGAGATATATTTAAACTTGCTAAAGCTAGAGAAAGGAAGAGCAAAGACTTAGGAAATGTAAAATTTATAAAAAGTGAGGATGATATTGTCTTGGTTAAGGACGAAAATATTAAATAAAAATGGCAAAGTTACTTTAGTAAGTTGTTTAACGAAAACTAAATAGAAGGCTTAAACTTAGAATTGGCAAATGAGGAAAAGACTAAAAATATAAGATTTATTCACAAAATTAGAGTTAACGAAGTTAAGTTTGCACTAAAAAAGATGAAAAATGGGAAAGCTATGGGACCAGATAACATCCCAATTGAAGTTTGGAAATGCTTGGGTGATAACGAAATTATATGGTTAACTAATTTATTTTGATACAATTATAAAAACTAAGAAAATGCAGATGAATGGAGGAAAAGTACATTAATACCTATATACAAAAATAAAGGAGATATTCAAAATTGTATTAACTATCGTGGAATTAAATTTATGAGTCATACGATGAAACTATGGGAAAGGGTAGTTGAACAAAGATTAAGATTAGAAACGAAGATTTCATAAAATCAATTTGGTTTTATGCCTGGGAGATTTGCATATGATATTTATTGACCTTGAAAAAACATATGATAGGATAGCTAGGAAAGTTCTATGGTGGGTTTTAGAAAAAAAGGGTGTATGTTGTAGGTATACCGATGTCATTAAGGATATGTATGATAGAGTAATGACTAGTATAAGGACTGTAGATGGAGAAACTAGAGAATTTCCAATTACCAAAGGTGTACATCAAGGATCTGCTTTGAGTCCTTATCTTTTTGCTTTAGTGATGGATCAATTGACTTAGAGTATTCAAAAGGAGGTTCCATAGTGTATGTTGTTTGCAGATGATATTGTATTGCTTGACGAAACTAGGGACGGAGTAGAGGTTGAACTAGAATTATGAAGAGAAGCTTTGGAATCTAAAAGCTTTAGGATAAGTAGAAATAAAATAGAATATATGAAATATAATTTTAGTAATGATAGAAGGAATATTGGAGACAAAGTTAAACTTGATGATGAAGAAATAAATAGCACTTGTAGAATTCGATACCTTGGATCTATTATGCAAGCTGAAGGAGAAATTGAAGATGATGTAATGCATAAAGTTAAAGCAGGTTGGGTAAAATGGAGAAGTTCTTCAACTGTGCTATGTGATCGTAGAATACCCTTAAAATTGAAAGGCAAGTTTTATAGGACAGCTATAAGACCAGCTATGCTATATGGATCGGAATGTTGGGCAACAAAGAAACATAATATCCAAAAAGTAAAAGTTGTCGAGATGAGAAGGCTTAGATGAATGAGTGGTATAGCATTAAAAGATAAATTAAGGAATGAACATATTCGTGGTAAGTTAGGTGTAGCTCCTATAGAAGAAAAGATAAGGGAGGGACGACTCAGATGGTATGGACACTTGCAACGTAGGCCACATAGTGCACCTGTGAGAAAGAGTGACTTAGTTACTGTGGAGAGCAGTAGAAGGGGTAGGAGTAGACCTAAAATAACTTGAGAAGAGATAGTAAGGATTTAATATCCTTAAATCTATCAAAAGAAATGGTCCATGATCGCATAAATTGGCTTGGTTTTGTTATTGTTGTTGTATTTGTTAAATAATCATTAAAAAATTAATATTTAGATATATAAAGAATTTGCCAATTTCAATTCTCTCAATTCATTTCTTAAGTATTTGTAGTACACTAAATACAAATGAATTTTTCTATTTTAAAATATAATTTGATTCACGTCTGTCATTTATGCTACATTTTGACATCTCCCTTCCTTCATTTTATATTACTCCAAAAAAATATTGATATTATGCTAGATATGAATTTGAATTGTATTTTTTTAACTATAGTCTTGTGCTATAATAATAATTTTAGTTTATGAATAGTATATAAGGATTGTAGTTTATTTAATATATGATATTTATATTTATGCTATGAATACAATCAGCTAAAATAATTCCAATATGAAATCTTTTACCTTACTTTTAAAAGAAAAGAAATACACATTAAGGTTAATTTGATTTTTTTTTTTTTTTTTCAAAGATTAGACTAACAATTGAGATGGATTTGATAGATCTTATATTATTAGTTGTAAATTTCATTCATGACTAATTGATGTATATTAATATTGCATATATTAATGTTCATGTTATCTTCCTTTTTTGTTATAGCTTTGTAGTTAGATTATTGTGAAGATGTTCCCCCAAGCAACATGATCTCTTATTTTGATCACTAATCTCAAACCCAAACTTTAAAACATAAAAAGAAAGACAAGCATAGTTTATGGTAAAATACTTATTTTCTTAAACATTTATTTTTATTTGTTTGTAAATAGTTATTACCAAAACTATATAGATGCATTATGTGTAAACTTTTACCTACATAGGATAAATGTTTTAGAACAATATTTTAGTAGGCATTCATACTTGCTGATTTTATGCATTTAAAATTTACTTATTTATACAAATAGATTAAGTGAAAAGTATACAATATATCAAGTCATTCAATTTCTATTTACTACTTAAAATTATTTCAAAAAGTAAAATCAGCATTCTCAAGGTAATTTAATTTTACTATTTTCATCTCTAAATAGAAAAATAAAATTACAAATATTTTTTCATTTTATTAACAAAACTATATAGCTTCATTATGTGCAAATTTTCACCTACAAAGGATAAATGTTTTAGAACAATATTTTAGTAGACATTCATACTTGATGATTTTATGTATTTAAAATCTACTTGTTATACAAATGGATTGAGTGAAAAGTATGCAATATACCAACTCATTCAATTTCTATTTACTATTTGAAATTACTTCAAAAAGTAAAATCAACATTCTCAATGTAATTCAATTTCATTACTTTCATCTCTAAATAGAAAAATAAAATAATAGATATTTTTTATTTTATAAGTCCTGCGCAAACCGTGGGTTAATATCTAGTTTTACCTCCATCATTCCCCCGTCTCTCCTCTTCTTCTTAACTGTCATACATGCAACTGCACGTAATGCATTTGTTTTGAACTTAAGCATGAAAGAAAAAAAACCAAAAAAAAAAAGGATAAGAGTAACATTTAGAAAGCAATGATTAATAGGTTAACGGTGTCTGTTTTTGGTCTGCAACAGACGCCAAGCCTAGCAAATGATGGGGGAGCTTAACCAATACCATTTTGCCTAAACACATCACATTGCCACCCCTACACACAGATGTCACTTAACCTGACACTTTCCACATGTATCAAGACATAAAGCGTCTTCCACAGAAAGATAAAAGACTACTACATTCCAAAAGAAATGCTTACAGAAAAATATGAAGGGAGAATTGGTAACAGTCATCATACCTTAGGTTGTAAACCTCCCAACCCCAATCCAAGAGGAACTGCTTCAGTGCTCTCAGAACCATCAGTGTTCTGGATGGACTTCAGAGCATCTTCCGAAGCATTTACAGACTTCATTGAATTATGACCACCAGAACAGCTCAGAGATTCTCCTGTTGTGCAACTTGATGACACATTAATTGAGCTTAAAGCAAGCCCAGCATCATCATTATTGCTGACCTGGGAGTGTTCCTGAGAAACCTGCTGTAAATCAATAGATCAATATGATTCCCAAGAAACAACACTAGCAAAGTTTGGTAGCTCAAATCAGTGGTGGATCCTCTTTTTTTTTTTTGGGGGCGGGGGGGGGGGGGGGGGGGGTGGAACTCCCAAATTTTTTCAATAAATATAAATACATTTTTAGTTTTTTCATTAATATTATACTGCAGCCCCCTTAAATTTTTAGAGTTCACTTAGATGTTTATTAAGATTGAGCAGCAAAATTGAAGATGTGCATCCTCATTCCAAATCATTTCATCTCCTATTCAAAATTTTGAGTTTGACGCCTTTAACAAGGCATTCGGTAGCAGATTCAACCAATGATGATCCAGAGTATTCCCACATTTGGGTCACATTTCATAATAGGGAGTCTCATTCCACAGAGTGGTAAATATCCCCATAAAGCTCTCCAACACCAGCATCATCATTCCCATTTCAGGAGGGGTATCCAGATTCCTAGCCTAAGGGTATCACAAAAAATATAAAGTGATAGAAAGGACCCTATTCATATTTTACAAATCCAAAAATTCTCTTAGCTATGAAGTGGCATGCACACGGTTAAACAACATAGCTTGACAATGATAAGTGTTGAGTATCATTTTTATCGTTTTTGTTTAAAAAATAGTTGCACTACTAAATCAGACATTGAATTATTAGTAATTTATAATCAATGCAGACAGCTAATGCGTTCCACTTATTGAATAGGGTTCCATGATCAGTCCATGACCCCCGGACGTCAAAGGCGATTATTGCATTTGTTACAGTGTTTTCAATGAGTAGCAATTTTTATCCATTGAATTTTATGCTAAAATATCATGCCCAAGTCTTTCCTAATCACTTGTACATCTTAATGATATCAAGGGACTAGAATGTAATTTCATCATCGTACCTTGTACTAAAACTAAACATGTGAATACATATGCCTAGGAATCTAACAATAATATGTTTTTAAAACAAACGTGGGGTTGACACCAAAATCTGCAGGATCAGCTTGCAAGAACCAACAAAAATCAAGAGAACTAGGGAGGACCCGGGATGTCCTCCAAGGATCATTCCAATGCTTAAGTTAGGGATAGAAACGATAATGATGGAATGACAACAGTAAACAAAGTTCAGTGTGTCCTACTGCTACCAAGACTTTCCCCATTTATAGGTGAGCCTCGACCAGAATCAGTGCCCTATTATCCTTTATTTTACAGAGATTATAGGGCTTTTTCAAGGGGGTTGATTACACATCAAAGTTGCGCAATTAGGATTTTAAAAAGCATTAATTAAATAGTGCAATTTTGATTAAATGCTTAATTACATCCAATATTTCAATATTGAGCTAAATTTATAATACTTGAATTTTTTATCCTATACTTGCCTTAAAATTACGAATTTTTGTATTTAATTATTACAGGGCATTTTGGAAATTCAAGAAGTGAAGCAGGTCATGCAAAATGATGCAAATGGAGGCGTTAAGTGCAAAACGAAGCTAAATGGGCGATTATGGACAGTTTTGATATTGCTTCGTAATTTGGGCATAACTCTCATCCGAGCTACGATTGAGATGATTCAAGATGCTGTGCAACACCAAGAAAAAGCTCTACAACTTTTATGTGTTGAGTTTTGAAAGATACTAGATGAATCAATGTCGAAATCGGGCTTGAAGTTGCTGCACCTGCTGCAGCAGCCAAGCATGTGGGCCGTGAAGCACAAAACAAAGAAACAAAAAACATGCATGCAATTGGATTTTACATGGGCCGGGCAATTGGATTTAATTGCATGGCCCATGCAATGTTTGAAGAGGCCATGCACTGCATTAAAAAGGCAAGGCAAGCTTTAGGAGAGATGAAGCAGCAGCTTCAGGAAAAATAAAGGAGCTTTCACAAAGGGGCCTCACGTGAACAATTGCGTGAACAATTGCATGGCCCATGCAATGTAACATGGGCCGTGCGCTGGAAAGAAGCAAGAGAGGGCTTTTTGGGAGCCGCGTGCTGAAGGCAAAAAGGTGGCATGCGGCTAGGGTTTTGGGGGGCTTTAATTAAAAGGAGAATACAATAGGGTTTTTGGGTGTGTTCACCAAGGGATGCTCGTAGGGCTTCTTGGAGGCAGGGCCGCAGGAGGAAACAAGAAAGGGGAGTTCGGCCATCTCTTCTTCTTCTCTCTCTCTCTCTCTCTCTCTCTCTCTCTCTTACCTTGTTTTAATTTAATATTTGTTTGAGTTATTTTTATTGTTGAGTTTAGTTTGTTTTTATTTAAAGTTATTGTTGGAATTAAATTTGTGTTTAAGTTAATTAGTGTGTTGAGTTTATTTCATTGTTAAAGAATTTTTTTTATTAGATAAATTTATGTTTAATCTCTCTCTCTCTCTCTCTCTCTCTCTCTCTCTCTCTCTCTCTCCCCTCTCTCTTGTTCCTTTAATTATTTTGTTTAAACTTAAATGTCATTTTAATATTTAATGGAACTTATTATTGATGGATTGATTTTCATTTAAGCTCATTTTAATGTGGATTTAAATTGTTTAAGCGTTTGGTTGAGTTTAAGACTTTGTTTATGTCAGTTTATTTTTGTTTAAGATTTTATTTAAGTATAGTTTATTTTTGTTTAGGCCTTAGGTGTAGTTTATTTTTGTTTAAGAAATTGTGGAGTAGGTTTACCTAATTGTTGAATGCCTTTATGAGATTAATGAAGTCTTCTTTCTTAGTTCATTATTCGGATGTTTAAAGAGTTGGTTATTTTGCTTGTTTAACTTCGTATTGTTTATTTGAATGGTTGAATGAGTCCTTGAATGGATTATACTGGGTTGGCATAGTTGGTTGGTTTGTTTAATCTCATGTTAGTTATTTTTCTGTTAAAGCATGTTATGGCTCTAGTTTAGGACTCGCTTTGTTTTAATTTCATCACAAACCCTCAAAAACCCCAAGAAATCAAATCTGAATCGTGTTCAGAAATTTGTTTTTTTTTTTTTTTTTTCTCCTTTTTGTTTTAACGTGAGTTTGAAATTAATCTGCATTCCCTAAGGAGATGATATGCTCTTTTGGGCTAATTATTACAAGACAAAACTCCTATACTTGGGATAGCCTTTGCGCTGCGCATTTCAGAGTGAGTCAAGGGTCACACCTGTTCATTCTACTATTACTACTTATGTTGCACACCAACCCCTCTTAATGCATGGGTGACTTAAACTTCATTTGGCCAAGTAATGATACATTTTATTTTATCCCTTCACTCAAAAACATTGGAAGATACTTTCAGACTATTTTCCCCCACAAAAACCTTTTCTTCTTACCTAATAAACTTGTGGTTTGTCCGTTCTCTATGCTAAGCTAGAGCTTGGTTTTCTTCTCAATCCGAGTAGGGGCACAACTGCTTTTAACACGAGCAGGGGCTCAGCCTGTCCACCCAAGCAGGAGCTCAGCTCCTTCAACCAAGCAGCAGCTCATATATTAAAACCAAGCAGCAGCTTGGCTCCATCAACCAGGTAGGAGCTCGACTCACATATCCAAGGAGGACATTGGATCACAAATTTGAGTAGAGTGCTACAGCCAAATTTTAGCAAAGCTCAACTTTCAAAACCAACTAGAGCTCAACTCTTTAATCAGTCTTTTGACTAAGGTGGCTTCATTGATACTTTCCAAATGAAGCTTTCCAAAATCATTACTTCAAGAAGTACCCTGCAAGCTAGGTCCCCAAGTCTTTGATATCCTATCTTTATACTTTCCAAAGAGCATAGGAAACCGTGAAGGCACACTCCGATCTTCGTATCTCAAAATTTCCTTTCCTAAGGCCGCCCCTTTACTATAAAAGGATCTTCTTGGCCTCAACCCCTCTGCCCCACTCCCAAGGTTGTGAGATTTGCAAATCTTCCCGACATATGTCTCAATTTTTATACTCTTCATACTTTTTCTTTGCTTCTTGTTAATTTTTTAATTTTTCTCCACAGGTTCTTTAAAAGTCTCTTGAATTTTTCTTGAACATCCTTTGATTGTTCTTCAAAGATTCGATCATCCCTTTTGAATGTTCTCCAAAACTCAATTCATTTTTAAGATAACCTCTAACCCTATGTTCGAGAGAGGCTTTCAATTTGTGTGGATTTTGAATTCTATTCAAATCTTAATCCACCCAGAACAAATCTGAGACTCGAAATCCATACTCCCAAACACAGCATAAATGTTCTTCACCAATATTGCCCAATTGATCCACTTTCTTATAGGTTTCCACCAACTTCTTTGTTTTCCATTTTACTCTTCTCCTTCTCCTTACTTCTTCCCATCATCCCTAGACCCTATAAAATCACACACCACCTTGCTCACGAGTGCGGTTGATGAAATGTGCTCCCTAGGTTGGGAAGACCTAATACATTTGCATACCACTTACCGGGTCCCCCCCCCCCCTCCCTTTTTTTTTAATTACCTTTCCTTGCCAACTGCTAAGAAGAATCCCCCCCTCTTTTTAATTACCTTTCCTTGCCAATTGCTAAGAAGAATCCCTCCTAGCCCCAAGAAGGGGAGCATGTCTTTAAAAGGATCTTTTCAAAGTGTATTTGCACTTTCCCCTTTACCCTTTTTTGGGGACACCCTAAATTCTATAACTTGTCCTAATGCCAGCTCACCCCAAATTCCTAGTTATCTATCATGTGCTTTGCCTCACTACTCCAATGGCGTGGCCAAGCCTTCCCACTGAATTTATATAGCTTACTTTCAAAAGAGGAAGCACCCATGCAAAGGTGAAGCATGGTACTTCGCTTGCAGACCATTATGCAAGAAATTTTCTCAAAAGTGCCTTCTTTCAATGGAAAAGTAGATACTTCTTTGCTTAAAGAGGAATTGGCTTCCAAGAACCTTTAGCTTGGACTACTTCACCCCAAGGTGATCACCTATTATTCATCTTTCTTTCATTTAATGCACCATCGCGTTTGACTCTTCCCCTCTCTATAGATTAGTAGAAGAACCATTTATAGTAGTTAGAATCATACAAATCGCTTGAATCATAAATATCGAGTAAAGCTACAATCATAGTTTTAAAAACTCGACCGCATCAACCTAGTGAAGCCACCGGGTCAGTTGGACCAGTGATATTACATATATTACACACACACACACACATATATATATATAAGTATGCATATGTATGTATGTCATATACGCATGTATGTGTATATTACATAGAGTGAATTTAATATTTTGACTATAAAAAATTATTCAAAAGAGTAAAAAATTTTGGTTAATGAATAAATATTAACTAATAATAATAAGATCTAATTTTATTTAGTTAAAATTTATTTACATTCCATTTCGGACAAATATTTTGTTCAAGAAAATATTAGAAAAAAAAGAAAGAAATTTATTAAAAATGAAAACTTGTTCTTATTTGATTCAAAATTAAGAAAAATTGAATGTTATTACATGCAAAATCAAAATTTATTAATTATTTTTTTATAATTATATATATTTTTTATACTTAACTCAATAATCATGTATGAAAATTTGAACTCATTCCAAACAAGATAATAGAGTTTAGAATTTGATAAATTCTACAATTATATACATCCATCTATTTAAAATTTAGATTGAGTTATGATTTACCGTGCAGAAAAGTCATCAAAGCAATTTAGGCATCCTGGTGAGCTGCCTGCAACACAGGAGGGAGGTCGTGGTCTCAATCCCTCCAGGTGCACGACATTTCCATTTTGTTATGTTTTCTGCTATAAAGAAACCCAGCTGACTCACCCAGCTCAGTCAATCACCGATTTTATACCCTCACCCAAACCTGTGAGTTGACCGGTTCCGGTCCAACCGGGTCAAACCAGCCTTTCCAGTCTATTTTTCTAAATTACAGCTAAAGTTGATTTGAGTCTCATGGCGAATCGTAGAATGATGTGAATCATAGGCGAATTACAAGGTCCAGTTGGTAAATCATGGAATAGAATCGAATCGTATCGAATCGAATCAAATCATATGATTCCATATGTTTCTTGATCCAGTCAAATCCCAATGCTTCAAATTCACTCAAAGTCTTTAAACCTTTTTTTTTGGCACAATGACATTCCATTTGTGGTTTATGTGAGTTTGAAAGAGAAGAAAAAAGTTCGTACCTTTTCAATTTGCACCTTCGTTTTCCGCCAAGATGTCATTGAGAAGAAAACCAGCCTACCCTTTCTGCAATTGTGAAGAAAGTTGTTCATCTAGGTTGGGTGAGCTTCTCCAGATTTAAACGTTTTTGCTTTTAGTTTTAAAAATTTTATCAGTTTTGCTATGCCCTTTGTTTACTTTTTCTTGTTTTAGCTGTTAGAAAAAGCCCATGCATTAAAAATGGGTTTTTTTTAATATTAAGCAGCATGAAGTTCAATTTTTTTTTTGTTGACTCATTCCCTTAAAAATCATTAAGTTCAATTTTTATAATTTCTTGATTCCTTCCCTATTTTTATTTTTCTTTAAAAAGCATGTAAATGATTTTTTTTACTGTTAAAACATGTCAAACTTACACAAAAACATAGAATTTATTTTTTTTTATTTTTTTTCAAAACTTTTCTTGAATCCTTATCTTATTTTTTAGTATATCTTAAACTTGGTGCTTTAGTTTTGACTCCTCAAGCTTTTAGTGTATCAATCCATATTAAAATTTCAATGTTTTTTGACCATTTTGTTTGTTGTACACATGCGTGTCATTTGGAATCAAATTTTCAAATTTTGTAAGATTCGAATCAATTTGACTCTCAAATTCTCAATTCTCGATCCCAATTCATGAAACGACTGTGACGGCGATAGTTGCTTCGCAGCACCAGGCTTCTCATCAAGGAACTTGTCCCCTATCAAGAGCTCATCAAAAAAATCCAACATCACTTCCTTTGGGCTCAATCAAAGGCCCTTGATTAGATCATCATAGAGACATTTTTCACCTTCTCAAGACTGCACTTTCCCCTTCACCCTTTTTTCTCAAACCCACTTTGAAAAAATTTCACTTAAGACATTTTTCACCTTCTCGAGGCTAGGGGACAGGCATCCTCCTTAGTAATTAGCTAGCAAAGGCTAATCAAAGGGGTAACATGGTAAGTGGCACAAATGGATCAATTCTTCCCTGCCCAGGGAGCAAATTTCATCAACCACACACACAAGGGAAGTGGTGTGGTTCTATAGGGTCCATGGGAAGAAGTAGGGAGAAATTAGAGTGCCATGGAAAACAAAGAAGCGGGTGGAAACCCATACAAAATTGGATCTACAAGGCAATATTGGTGAAGAACATTCAAAGGTTAACAAAAAAAAAACGAGTGAATGTTTGAAGAACATTCAAAGGAATATTTGAACATCTGAAGAACAATCAAAGAATGTTCGAATGGAACATTCAAGAGACATTCGGGGAACCTTTAGAGAAAAACTAACAATATGCAAATGAAAAGTTTTTCAAACATTCTTCATGACCCTTTACTTGGAGAAGAGAAAAGTGAGATATACCAAGGGAAGATCTGCAAATTTCACAATCCTTCACTCGTAGTAGGGTGGAAAGGGCAAGGCCAAGGAGGTCCTCTCATAGTTGAAGGATGGCCTTGGAGAAGGAAATTTTGAAATATATATATCTATACGAGTGTGCCTGCACGATTTCTCATGCTCCTTTGAAATATAAGGATAAGATATCAAAGACTTGGCACCCAAGGCATTTATCAAAGTAATGATTTTGGAAAGTATCCATGAAGCCACACGCTTAATAGACGATCTCAAATTGGATTCGAAAACCGAGCACCTGCTCAAATTTAACAGCCAAGCTCTACTTGAATTGGACAACAGAGCTTCTACTTGGATTTGAAAGCGAAGCTCCACTTGAATTTACAGTCAAGCTCCTACTTTCTTGATTGAGCTGAGCTCCTACTTGATTGAAGGTGTCGGAGCTCCTGCTCAAATCACAGACCGGAGCTTCAATGTTAGGAAGACACCAAGCTCCTCTTCTCAATTCACAGGCTAGAGCTTCAACTTGATGAAGACACCAAGCTCCTCCCCTGCTCAATTGACAAAATTGAGTTTCTACTTGGTTGAAGGAGCCAAGCTCCTCATTTAAGCAGCTAGGCCCCTCCTCCGATTAAGCAACCAAACTCTTCCTCTAGTTAAGTGGACAAGCTCCTGCTCGAATTGAGAAGAAAGCCAACCTCCAGCCTAGCAAAAAGAAAGGGCAAAACCCAAGTTGATTGTATAAAAAGAAAAGATTTCCCCAAAATACTTCCAAGCCTAAAAGTTTTTTTCAAGGATTAGGAATGGGGGCATCAGCATAGAAAAAAGTTTGAGGGTCACCCTTGCATTTTTGGGAGGTGAAAGGGGGGGAGGGGGTTGCAACCTTAGGAGTAATATTGGAGATGGAAGAAACCCCTCATAAAAGCCCTATAACCTTCCTAGAATTAGAGATATAATATACTATTTTTGAAAAGGCTTGTCTATGAAAGGGGAAGGTCTTGATTGATAGACGACAGACTCAACTTTGTTTATTGTTTGCCATTCTACCATTATCTCTTTCCATCCCCCAACTTAATTATTGGAGTGATCCCTAGAATACACTGCAAGTCCTCCTAAGCTCTTTTTTGCTTTTTGACCATTTATTGCAAGTTGGTCCTGTGGATTTTGGTGACAACACATAACGAAAAAGGTGAAGGGATAACTTTGGGAAATACCCTAGAGAAAGACTCAAAGCCACCTCGGTCCAACTATCCAAGCATCTAAGGACCTCAAAAAATATACTATGAAGAGAAAAAACACAACCTTATTCCACAAGTTAAGCGATAAAAAAACGTACTCCCAAACCTAGCAAAAAAATAAGTGTCTTCCAAGGCTCGAGAGTGGGGGGCATCCACTGGGGTCAAAAATACACCCAAGCATGATCTAAGGTCAAGGGTAATTCATTGGTAATAGCATTAGCTGCCCAAGGGAACAGCATCTCTGCATAAAAGCTAAGGCAAAGCTGCGTACACTGACAACTAGCAGCCCTCCCCCTACCCTCACAAAGGGACAAGCCTTGAGGTGCCCTTTTTCATTTTCAGCATTAGTTGCCCAAGAGTAATAGGGTCCTTGTGTAGCCCAAAAAAAGAGTGATGGAGGATAGTAACGGTTGTATCCCCAATGCAGAGGTTATAACCCAAATCAATAAGGGCATTTATTTGTTTGGGCATTTAAGGCAAGAGATGCTCACTTAAAAAAGCGACTCTTTAGGACTCACCACGACATAAACAACAACAACAACAAAACCAAGCCTTAGTCCCACTAAGTGGGGTCGACTATATGAATCCTTTTCTACCAATTTATGCGATCATGGACCATTTCTTTTGATAGATTCAAAGATATTAAATCCTTACTCACTATCTCCTCCCAAGTTATTTTAGGTCTACCCCTACCCCTTCTACTGCCCCCCATAGTAACTAAGTCACTCTTCCTCACAGGTGCACTATAAGGCCTACGTTGCAAGTGTCCATACCATCTGAGTCGTCCCTCCCTTATCTTATCTTCTATAGGAACTACACCTAACTTACCACGAATATGTTCATTCCTTAATTTATCTTTCAATGTTATATCACTCATCCATCTAAGCATCCTCATCTCGGCAACTTTTACTTTTTGGATATTATGTTTCTTCGTCGCCCAACATTCTGATCCATATAGCATAGCTGGTCTTATAGCTGTCCTATAAAACTTCTCTTTCAATTTTAAGGGTATTCTACGATCACATAGAACACTTGAAGCACTTCTCCATTTTACCCAACCTGCTTTAACTCTATGCATTACATCATCTTCAATTTCTCCTTCAACTTGCATAATAGATCCAAGGTATCGAAATCTACAAGTGCTATTTATTTCTTCATCATCAAGTTTAACTTTGTCTCCAATATTCCTCCTATCATTACTAAAATTACATTTCATATATTCTGTTTTATTTCTACTTATCTTAAAGCCTCTAGATTCCAAAGCTTCTCTCCATAATTCTAACTCAGCCTCTACTCCATCTTTAGTTTCGTCAATTAATACAATATCATCTGCAAACAACATACACCATGGAACCTCCTTTTGAATACTCTTAGTCAATTAGTCCATCACTAAAGCAAAAAGATAAGGACTCAAAGCAGATCCTTGATGTACACCTATGGTAATTGGAAATTCTCTAGTTTCTCCATCTATAGTCTTTACACTAATCATTACTCCATCGTACATAACCTTAATGACATCGGTATACCTACAACATACACCCTTTTTTTCTAAAACCCACCATAGAACTTCCCTAGGTATCCTATCATATGCTTTCTCAAGGTCAATAAATATCATATGCAAGTCCCTCTTCTTTTACCTAAACTTTTCCATTAATCTTCTTAAAAGATAAATAGCTTCTGTGGTAGATCTCCCAGGCATAAAACCAAATTGATTTTCTGAGATCTTCATTTCTAACCTTAATCTTTGTTCAACTACTCTTTCCCATAGTTTCATCGTATGACTCATAAGTCTAATTCCATGATAGTTATTACAATTTTGAATATCTCCTTTATTTTTGTATATAGGTATTAAAGTGCTTTTCCTCCATTCATCTAGCATTTTCTTAGTTTTTACAATTGTATTAAATAAATTACTTAACCATATAATTACATCACTTATATGCTACCCCGATACTAACTTGTGTAGAGTTGGTCCTTGGAGGCCACTGGGGGTCTCCTAAACTCTTTCTTTTTTATTGGTTGAAGGTGATCACCATTGTTTGTGGACACAAACATTGAGACTTGATTTTGGCACCAAAACATGGAAACCTTATATTCGCAGCTATCATGTATCCCTGGTATCAAGATTCCTAGAAACACAACGCTGTTGAAGGACATCTTAGATGCCACAAACCAAATGCCACATAAGTTTAATCTATGCAATGTTCTTATGGGCCAAGGACCAACTTATATTGTAAGAATATAACTGAAGTAACTCACAAAAGATATTCAAAACTTATTTTTGTCTCTTTCCCTTGCATAAAATATTGAAACCAAAATCCATATCCAAATCACAAAAATATAATTTACTTTAACAACTTCTCCTTTACTTAAGCTTTAGTACTTTAACCCATTCTTCAAAAAAGTATTATAATGACACCATGATAAATTACAGTTAAGACAAATACAAATTTAACAATTAATAAAAATAAATTTAATATATTTACTTTGTTTCTCCTCAAAGATTGAGTTTTAGAAATTGGATTTAACATGAATAACGCTATTATATTTTAGTAACATGTTTATTCTATGCTTCTACATGATTTTCCCTTTAATGAATCAGTTCTATTTTATTTTTGTTTATAGGTATATGCTTGTTTTTTTCGTATATATAGTACATAGTACATACGAACAATTTCTCTAGTCTCACACCCCCATTTTTGAATATGAAAAATTAGTACATGTTAAAAACTAATACTATAAAGATATTTAACATTTCTATGATCACAATAACATTTTTAATAAATAAGATTTTAAGACTAAAATTTTTAATACAAAAAATTTATGTACTAAACTAAGCCAAAAAATAGGCTAATTAGCTCATCAAATTTTCCCGAAAAAAAAAAAGGTGACAGAAGTACAAGATACATGCATTATAAATTTTTTAATAAGTCTAGTCTCACACCCCGTCCCCCAAAATCCTGGATCCACCACTGGCTAAAATGATCAAATATCAAGTCAACAACAGTCACTAATGAACGATAGCTCAAACTATAAAACAGAGGAAAAGAAATACCTTCTTACCTTCCCCTTCACACATGGGGGAAGATACACTGGTCTCTCTATCTCCATTAACTGACATGCTGCCAACCTGAAGACTCCCTTCATCATTACCTGAAACAGATCCAATAGGCAGACTCTGAACGCTTGAAGTCTCTGTTCTCCCTACTTACAGGATAGCAATTTAATGAATCAAACTACAATTACATTAAACGAATATGAATAATTGGCACTTAGCAATTGGTTACCTGTTGAACCCTGGTTCTCTCCCCTAATGTTATCAACAAAATTTCTAATTCGTGAATTGACCTCAGCAACAATATCTGATAGGGAAGCTGAGTCAGGAGGGGCCTGTGAAACAGGGACTCCGGGTTGTGCTGCACTTGAAACCGTAACACCAGACGGGCGGGATGGGATGGTGGCAGCAATTACATTTCTAACAGGCAGTACCCTTGCCGGACCTGACTCAGTGGAACCAGTTCCATTAGCATTTTCACCCTGCGTCCCTTCCCCATTACTTGCCCTCATACCAACTGTTGAGACAATAGGTGCAAGTGAGGTTCCTGATAACACATAGCATTGAGTCAATCTGTGCAATTAGGTGCATGGTGTAGGTGAGAATTTATATATTCCTCACCAGTATGTATATGAATGTTTATATGCCTTGGACCACTTCCAATACCAACAGGAGCAAAAATTCCAGGATTCAATGGAGGAACAGCAGGGCTGCCAAAAAAGGGGCTCATTTGAGGAGGAAATGGCTGCAAAAAAATATATTGTCATGTAAAATTACACGCACACTTCAACCTTCATAGGCTTTTACAGTTTAATTTTAATATTTGAATACATAACAACATATGGAGAAGCTACAAAGCCACATATTGGCTGACATTGAAATAACTCCATGTATGGCGAATGGTGATGTATCAAAATATCAAGTTCAATAATTGAGACTGTAGAGCATGGACCCAAGACGATTTTTTTCTTTGCAGTGCTGGATTAACATTCAATTTGCACCATACTGATTCAATGCACATCCACTTGTATGCTACAGCATCAACTTAAGACTGGTTCAATGCCACTACAATGCCTTCAACGTCTTGAATGTATCCAAAATCTTTAATACTAAAACCTCGAAGTAGAACTTCAAAAATTATTCACAAACCTGAACCATTATAGGATTAGGCCCCAATGGAGATATAAAAACTGCTGGCCCAGCATTAACAAAAGATTCAGCCTGCAATTTGCACCCAATCAAATGTAAATAGTATTCACTGAGAACTGCACCAAAGCATACAGAAGGATTCAGAGCTTTACAGGAGACTGTCCCATACGTAGTGTCGGAATTGTGCGACCAAGCTCTAGAAAAAGGGCACCAAGATGTTGCATTGCAAGCCCTACTTGCATTGATTCTGTCTGAATTTGGCTCCTCATATTAGGATCAGCTTCGGAAGCCCCTCTCTCTAAACGCCCTGAAATATGCTACAAAGTTGCAGCAAATTACAAGTAACAAAAAATCAGATAATAAGCTATAAAATATGATACAGTGAAATGTCATTTTCTATTATTCTCAAATAAGAAGAAGAAGAAGAAGAAGAAGAAAGTACACAACTAAGCATTATTTGTTCTTTTAGACAAGGCCTAGTCAACTGCATATGAAGGCAGAAAATTTAAATTTCCAGCATCATGAATTTTCTTCTTCTTTTCCAAAACTAAATTCTGAGAAGTGAAATTGTGCAGTGTTTTCATCTAAAAAAATTGAACTGTCTCGTTCGAACTGAAGTGGCCCTCATGGGCAGGCTATACATGGATGAGCACCAACTTGACCCAAAAGCTTGAAACATTAGGCCTTGGGATGAGCCATGTGTATAAGCACCCATCCTTTACTCTAGTTTTCCAAAATGGGACAAACTCACAAGTAAAATTCTCCTCAATGGTCACCCCCACACTTGTGTGTTCCAAGTTTCCAACCACTCCCCCTTGAACAAAAGTCATTATTGATCACTCCATGTCATGCAACCAACTAGGAGTCGTTGCTCAACCATGAGAAAGGAAACAAAACCATGGGAGTTCACTCATCTACAAGATTAGCACCCGTAGGCCATAGGATCCATCGCTCCTCTTCTATAGGATCAACATCCACAAGAACACATACGTGAAAAGTCGAGTCCAAAGTCAAACCATCGGCTCTGGTACCACTTGTTAGGATTGGGGGAGTCCTCATGGGCGGATTTCATATACATGGGTGAGTACCAACTTAATTCAAAAACTTAACCCCTTGGGCCCAACCATGTATATAAGTACCAATCCTTCAATCTACTTTTCCAATATATCTGATGGGCTACATCAAACTAGCATGCCCAATAACCATTTGTGGTATTTGAAACGTCTTCCTAGTTATATCAAAAATCTTTTAGATAAACCTTTTAAAGAATTTGAAGGCGTAGTATGTTGTGACATGTGATTTGATTGAAGTTCTGATTTTATAGATATGGAACAAGAACAACAATGTCAATTATTTTTCGGGCATACAATAAAATGGTTTTAGCTCATCTCCAAAAAGATAGCACCCACATGAGCCCATTCAGCCTCTCAGTTTTGCCCCATTAAAGGCACCTAACAAGCTTGAAGCCTACTCCATCCCCATAGGCCAAGATCTCCATAGTACATGCCTGATGCAGGATCGTCACATGATCCCCATCTCATCTCTTATACCCTAGTCAAAGTGATCCACACCCCACATGGCACTATCCCTTGGGAGGCTTTGATACCAAATGAACAGCTTCAGCCCAAGTCCATTGAGGCATTATCCACTTTGGCTCATTGGCCTAACCATTTTGCCCCATAAAAGACACCTCACAAAGTTGAAGCCTACTCCATTGTTATATGGCCAAGATCTCGCTAGCATACACTCAATGAAGGATTGGAACACGCAAAATATTAAAATTTCACAATCACATAAAGAAAACTACGAGAACAACAATGTCAATTTATTTTTTTGACATGCATAGCACCCACGCCTTTTTACAATTACATAAAGTAAACTAGAAACGGATTCATACAGAAAAATAAAGCTAATTGAATTGAATAATTTTGTACTCAACTAGTCTACGTACATCCAGCACTATATAAGGAGTGGCAGCAATCTAGCAAAACTGCATTGCCAGCTAACTTTAAACCTTGACAAGGCTTCTGATCTCAGGTTCTATATTAAACTCAATCAGAGGCATCATCTGATGGTGTAGGTTTTAAAAATATCAATGAGATGTTTCCACTCAACCAGGCAAGATGGAGTTTCCAAGATCACTTTGACTAGGTGCCAATGATGCAATAGCAGCAGCAAGGATGATGAACAGAGCAGCAGTAAGGGTACTGAAGAAGAGCACAGGAAGAAGGAGGGGAGAGAAATAGAAAGAAGAAGAGGGCAAGAAGAGATACAATGGGGGGAAAACACACACTCACTCCTCAGTTCCAATGCAAAAAGACTAACTCTTACATAGCTTCCACACCCTAATTCTAAGAGAACTTAAATTTTAAGAAATTACATATAAACCCCTAAAGATACATGAAATTACAAATGAATCCCAAAAGGACACATCTATTGCAAACCAACCCCCGAATACACATAAGCCTACTACAAATAAACTAAACACATTTGGATTTAGGACCCAACACTCCCTTCACCCTATTTTTAGATATTGGTCTCCAAATTGGGTTAAAGTGATCCATCCGTTTACCCACTTCCCAACCTCCATCGATAGTCCTTCCAAAAAGAATAACAAATCTTGAAGGGAAGAAAGCAACAATTTGAACATTCAAGTTGATATTGTTCACCCAAGAAATTTTATATGGGTTGGGATATGGTCCAATCTCCAAATATAACCACTTCTGCAGCTTCTTCAAAAACTAGATATGAACAACCAGGATCAACCAAAAATTCACTCAAAGTCTAATTGCCTCCGGTCTTCACTTTCTTCAATCTTGTGGGAAGAGAGTATAGGTTGAAGTACTTAAACAGTTTTTCAAGTTGATAATGTCATTGAAGTCACTTGGGACTTCTGTCTCAGCTTCAAGTACTTGGATGGCATCATCATCTTCATTTTCTGCAATAGCCATGACTTGGTTAGGACTTTGTTCACCTCAATGCCCAGAACCCTGACATTGAAGCATTGCTGGTTGATAATGTCAACCAGTTTTTCACGTTGATACTGTCATTGCTGGCTGGACCTTACAAGCTGTTCCTGAATGCACAGGATTCTTCCAAGGGGTAGCGGTCTTAACTCCTTTACCCAACAGCTCAGCTGACTTCTCATGCAAAACTCCACTATCAGTCTGAGAAGCCACAGGGTAGATGCAGCGCTCATAGGATTATGCAGCATCTCCCCATGTATCTGTCCTGCACTACATCTCCAACTATAATGAGACAACATGCAACAATCTTGGTGGCTAGGAAACACCAACACTTCTAGGAGGATTAAGTGTGAGTATCCATCATGTATCGAACCCCAACTCCTACTCAACGCCCATGTGTCTGATGTGTGAGAAATTAACTTGATTTTTTCATATTCTTGGACACAGCTAAGACACCTGGACATGTCATATCACAGCACTGACACATAAAACTCAGCATCTTGTAACCTTCATTGGCCCTGCTACACAATTCCCCCCCCCCCCAAGAGAGAGAGAGGAAGTAGAGAGAGGACTGAGGGTTAGGTTCGCCACTTCAGAGCGCCCTAGCACGATCATGAGCACCGCTGTCTTGGTAATTAAACAAGCTCTCATAACACCTTACAAATTGCAGCAATATAATCCGGTTCTGATAGTACTGATAGATCCCTCAAAATGTGTTTCTAAACTAAAACAATCAGCATCCTATCAAACAACTTCACATATTTGCAGGTCTTGCAGGAAAAATCAAAATAATGTTGCTGTAAGGAAACACAGTTCTGGAAACTGTATAAGAGGGAGGAGATCTCCCATGCAAATCAACGGCAGTAACTTTCCGGCAACGAAACTTGGAACGAAGGTAGATCAGATGAAGGTGACTGCAGTTGGTGATGCAATGAGAAAAGAGCAGGAAATTAGGGATTTTGAAGGGCTGAAGGCTGAGGAATCTTTTGCTTGTGCATAGGACAGCATGCATGTAGAGACGGCAATGAAATTTGGGGGAGGGGCTACTCAGCAATGTCTGCTTCCAATGGCTGTGATGGTGCGATAGTTGGAAAGTAGTGCTCAAAATTGACATGCAGCAGCTGTAAATTTTGTTTTTTTTTCGCCGGTTACTTTCTGCTTCTGGAATTAGTGTTGACGATAAACAAAGAGAACATTGACTCAAGGTAGGCGAGGGAAGGAGAAAGAAAAGGAAAGTAAGAAGATATGGAGAAGAGAAAACTAGTTCAATAATTCTGCATAAATTGTCGTAATTTAATAGAAAATAGAGGAAGAAGGTGAACGGGTGAGGGAAAACGGGGTATTGAAAATGGAAGAATGGAGATCATGGTTGGCTCTGATACCAGTGATGCAGCACCAGCAAGGGTGATACAGAACAGCCGTTAAGTGTACCAAGAGAGGAGGAATAAGGAGATATATTTTCCTTTTTTTTGTTTTTTTTTTTGGGTGGGGGGGGGGGGGTGTGGATAGACTACCCAGATTCACACAAACTAAAACATAGCTGGCTTTTGCACCCCATTTATAAGAAAGCCTATATTAAAATAATTACACATAAACCTTTGGAGATAAAAAAAAATTACAAATGAACCCCCTAAAGGACACATCTATTACAAACCAACCCCCAAATACACATAAGCCAAGCAAACATATTTAGGATTAGGACCCAACAGTCCATTGAATCTATACTTTTAACTTGATTTCCAAATTGGGTCAAAATGATCCATCCAATTACCCACTCCCCATTCTACTTCACAAGTCTGTTGCATTGATTTGTAAATCAAAATCACAAAAAATGAGAACATTATTAATTCAGCATGGAATAATAAATAAATAGATCCCATCATACAATTAGACAGGAATTTTCGAAAATAAACAAAGCATATCAAAATATTTTTAATACCGATTATCATCACCCTTCATGAGAAATAAAATCCATTCAAATAAGAAACATTTACAATAACAACACCAAAACACAAATGACACAAAATTTTCATTGAAGAAAAAATTAATAATGAGTAGAGCGCATACAGAAAGTGCAGCAATAGCATGATCATTCAAAATCCGCTGAGCATGCCGCAAAACAATGCCCAATGCTTCAGGTGTCGGCATGCCTCGTGCATTTGAAGGTAGTTCCACCGTAGGCATGTCTCCTGTGTTGGTTGGTGATGGATTTGACTGATAACCTACAAGTAGAAAAAAAGCCATTCTAGGCACTTACTTCCACCCATGAATAACAATGTAATTCTCTTAACACTATTACCATTACGTGAAAACGCCTGCTCCATGCGGTTCATAAACTCAGAAAGTGTGTGCAAAGAATCAGGCATTGGCTGCAACAGAGACAGAATGATTTTCCAAAAAGGAATATTCAGAAGCAAGTTAACAAGCAAAAATGTAATGAAATACTGAAATAGAATTGTTGATACCGTAAGAAGTGAAGGAATCGGTACAGCTGATCCTGAAAGGGGGATTTGCATAACTTGAGGCAAAGAATGCAATGGGATTGTCTGTGGACCCTGTGCTTGATTTCCTGCTTGGCTCTGACCACCAACATTACCACGTGTTCCATCTGCTCCATTCCCTTGAGGAGCCTGAACTGGAGCATTTGCCTGTAAGGAAAAAACAAAATATGAATTAAGACTTGAATTTTATTTCTCTAACGCAACTAAAGTTTACTTTGAACACCCAATGATTGCCAATCTCCAACAATATATTTCCCTAACACTGCATTTGGAAACATGAACTCAAGACTTGAATTTGGAATAATGTATTTTTTTCTCTTTTTTGGTCAGAATGGAAATGTGTGGATTTGTATATGGAGTTATTTCAACTTCAGACAAATCCAAATCCAAAGTTCCAACTCTGTGTTCTCAATTGCAGTGTAATAAAATAAAATGTTTTTCCATAGAAGCAGAAAGTAGGCCAGACAGGGGGGTGTGTGTTAGAGGCAAATGTCAATTACACTACTGAATAGAAGCATTAGAATAATAATATTTTAAAGTAAAGCTCGCTAATTCATTAAAAACTAAATAAATAAATAATTTCTATACATAACGAGAGAAACAAGGAACTTAATTAAGAATAATTTGTAGCAATGAAAAAAAGACACCAAAACTTATTTCAACCATCCACACCACAATGCACAGAGTGAACAAGAGAATGTTTCCTTAAATCCTTAGAATGAGCACGACAAGAAGGAGGCAAAGCAGTGTGTTGAGAGAATTGTATAATGCAATGGTTGTCAAATAGCAAATAAACAGAAGTAGATTTGGAGTAGTGTCACCCGAAAATATTAAGCCAATTGAAAACGAGTGTTAGTAGCTAGCTAAAAAAAGAAGAAGAAAAAAAAATAAAAATCTGTAAATCAGATCATGTTTCATGGATTAAAGAGGACATGCACTAAAAGAACAACCTAAAAAAGAACCCAGCACACGAGGATCCCCAGAGGCATGAGACCCGTTCAGCTAACTCAAAATGTGAAATCAATATTGAAGTTGGAGTTGCATACACGGGGGGAAAGCTGCAATTTTTTTTGTCCTTTTGAAGGAGGAAAAAACAAAAAACACAACCTTACAGTGAAAAAGAATGTCCTGCCAAGGTCATAAGTTAACAATATTCAGTCAATATGAAAATTATAATGGATGACCAAGGCATGTCTATGCAAGTCCACATATATCTGCCAAATTGTATATGTGCAAATGCATGCAGTATAAATTGTTGTGGCAGATAAAAAAGAAGTAAGTAATTAATCAATAGAATTGATAAAGAAATATTACTTGCACATTAGCTTGTCCGCCACCAACACCATTTGCTGTCATCTGGTTCCCAATTCCAAGAGAATTCAAAACCGCCCCAATCACCTACAAATCAAGAAACAACACTTGAGGAGCTTCAGCCATATTAATCCATGCATTTCACCCCAACCCAAAACTATACTAAATGATAGATGCTCATCAGTCAAGAAACCTTAAAAACTCACCCTGGTGAGGTCTGGCACAACACCTTCAACCTGGTCACCAACATTAAAGGTCCCAAGAACTACACTGTGTGAAATTTGACCAACACGATTACGAGGGCCTCCAGCACTGGCATCGCTTCCTGTCAAAATGGACACATACATTTATACACACACATATATATATTAAACAACCCTCAAACTCTCTTTGCTTAAGTGATAATTTCACAAAACAACACTCAAAACCTAATATGTGTCAAGCTAATCAAGAATCATTACCTTGACCATTGTTATTCTCATTTGTCTCTCCTGAGCTGTTACTGGAGGTACCTTGTGATTGGGCTGGCTGCCTTGCAACCAAATGTAATGTATGCCCGTTTTCCACATCTAAACCTAGTCAAGGTATTTGCAGCACAAAAACAACAGTATATACTCCAATCCACTGAAGGACCAAAGTAACAGAATTAATTATGGCATTCTGACAATAAAATTTCAGTAGAAGTTCATGAATAGAACCTAAAGACAAATTAAGAACATGGAACAGGTGGTCTCAATGAACAAGAACCATCACATAATGTTGACACAACTAATTTGACAATATGAAAAGAATAATAATAAGTGGACGAAGAAGAAGACAGTTCCTGTCCAATAAATCAAACCAACCCAATTTAATAACTGTGGCTGCTAGAAGAGAAGCGCATGTCAACCTGAAACATAGTCAACTTGAATTCTTCAACTGCTTTATGTATCTTATGACTACTCCACAACACATTACAGCATAGCCCATAACCGTTTAACTTTAATATAGTTGAAAAAATCAGAATATCAGATATTACCCATCAAACAAAAGCCCAATATTTTAGGCAAAACTCAAAATACAATTTTCAATTAACTAAAGCAACTAATACAGTTTGTAAGGTATATAAATAGATGTCCAACCCACAAGGTAAATCCTGAACCCATGTTATTTCACTAAGCAACCCTATTTAAACTATTATAAGCACACATAGAATCTTCCTGCAACTATTATTTTCAGAATTGTTGACATAAATAAGGCATAACCACACCAAGAAGTAAATGCCAGAGGACTTAATAAACTAGTCAACAATGTGGAAATAATGAACATTGCAATGATTAGTTGCCCTTTATGTTTATCAATAGACAGAGAATGTGGAGAGCTCAAATCTTGAACAGATAAGAATGTATTATTAAGATTTGGAATGGCAAGGATACGATACTCTGAAAGAAGGTGATTGTCCTTTAAAACCTTTCCTCTAAAGATCAGCCGTTGTTGCCCAACCGGAACACCAACTTCATTGGCTATTTTCTCCTTGAATGACAAAACTCGCATCTGAAAATTTTCAAGATGCAAAGCCGTTAAAAAAGAGCCCAATGATCATTCAAATTAGAAAAAGGTATAAATGCTCAACACAAAAAATGTTTAGATTTGAAAATGTCAGAAACATATGCTAGGCATCTAGTAACTTTCAAGAACCACTGCAACTGAAATCATCACCATTACTGGAAACAAAAGTCCCCGAAGATGAATATGAATAACCATAAAAACTATGAGGATAATCCAAAAGCAGAAACATGGATGAGAAAAATCGCGTATTTACATTCTTGTCCACATGAAAGCTGTAAATCTGTGAATCTAGAGTCTTGATATTAATCTCAACGGTGGAGTCTGAACTTTCACCAAGAACTCTGCTCGTACTGGAACCCTCGGCAGCATGCTGATCCGCCATATTATTAGAAAGAAGCGGCTAAAACACTGGTATAGATGGGAACAAATCAATATCATTAAAATGAAAACATCTCTGTCCAAGACAAACAAAAGAATACTTCAGAAAACCAAAGGCAAAAAAGAAACAGGATTTAGCGAGTGATTATTTTTTTTAAAAAAAAAAATAGGGTGCAGGCGGGGAGGGGAGGGAAGAGTCTCATCACCAATTATTTCTTCTCTTTTTCCTCATGTGAACATAGCAAGCAGGAGATGAACTCCAATCACAAATTTTAAGGTAAGCATCATTTTTGTGTCTCGTCAAAACATGGTTTATAATTTCATGTCAAGTTTCAATGTCCCAGTCATTTCAGCTGCTGCTACATGAGTATCAGACAGTGACACGGATAGAAAGTTTTCTTTGAAAAGGAGGGAGAGCAAAATAAGGGTACTATATAGATATTCAAAAGAAATAATAGGCCCATGTGCAATTGTCGAAGGGGTCAAGGTAAAATATTAAATATATTCTTTTTTAGAATGCCACCACGAGCCTTCCTCACCCCAACACTGACAAAAAATATGAAATCAATGCACACAAAGAGATCTCAACGCTTGGAAATACAATTACAAATCTAGTTTGGAAAGCACATTGCACTTTCATTACCAACTGCCATGGAAAATAAGCGAGGATGGATTTTCCGTCATTCTGAAGTCAAGTGTGGTGTTTGTGTTATGATTTCTACCCCCAGGGGGGTTGAAAGAGGACCACCAAAGAACTTTAGATTCTCATATTGTAGCTATAGATTTAGAAATTAAGGATTTTATTTTAGTTAGAAAATATTGTTGTAGAAGTTTGGTCAATTTATGGCTATTTGTGTAGTTTAAGTAATTTGGGATTTTTTGTAACTTGTTCTTGTTATAATGTTCTTTGCTTGTCTATCATATAGGGAGGGATAGTTATCAAATTTGAATTCAAAACTTCGTTTCTCTACTCCTCTACTTATACTTAAATAGGCATAGAGGCATACATCCCTATCACTCCCTCTTCTTCTTCATCCCGCCTTCTCTCTTTCTCTCTTTCTCTCTTCCTCTCTTTCTTCTTCTTTCTCTCCCTTATTTCTCTATTTCTCACTCTTTCCCTATGATTCCACAGCCCATCAGTAATACCCCATTTCCCACAAAAAACTCTATAATCAGGATCACAAAGAAGCTTCGGAAATCCAACTACTTTGCATAAAGCGTGTGATAATGCTTTGAAATAATATTTTAGATTTTTAACCCTAAGTACCTAGCACAAATTATATTTGGAACCAATCACAAAGAAGCACCATCTTCTCCAGGGTTTTATTATTATTCCCAAAATTAAAGATCAAACCCACAAACACAGCAAAGAAATGTTTCAAGGAGCTTCCTTGCAACTAGAAGAACAATGAAGTATCATGAGGAGCAGGGAAAAATGCTTTTGAAAATTTCCGGTGAGCTCTTCAACAAAACTAACTTATACAAAACACAAACACACACACACAACTATACACATTTGAACCATTACCACTCCAATATGAAATGTTTTAAAACAAGCAAATGAACCCAATAAAGGACAATCGAGAAAAGATGTGACAAATCTCACATAAATCGTCGACAATCCGTGATGTGATCCAAATTCACCCTAACATTGCAAACGATAAAAAAATCGAAAATTGCAATTCATTTTCTGAACTAAACTAAATTACAGCAACAAAAACTGAAAACAAAATCCTTAGGGTTTGCAACAAGGAAATGAGAAAAAGGACAAAAATCAGAAAAAAAAAAAAAATACAGAAACAAAAAAGAGGAATACAGGAAAAAAGAACCAGTTCATTGGAACTCGTAGTTGCAAAGAAAGGAACCTTCGATGAGTTGAACTGTATCCGCGACCGTCGAAGACCTGAGAGGCGACCCAGCGACCAAGCAAACGAGACTTTATGAGGTTTATTGCGGGTTGGAGAAGCAAATGAAGAAGGGAAGACGGCCGCACGCGCGCTGTCTCCGCTGTTATATAGGTTTGTTCTGTTTTCGAACGGTAGAGCGAATGAACGATTCCGGCGTCCGGCGCGGAGTCTAGGACTTTAAGAACTCGGAGTTCCGGAAGGATCTAGAACGCGCCTCTGTGCGCGTAGCTCGGCCTTTTTGCTGGGGTGCAGGCGGTCATACGGCGCCGTTTCGTCCATTTGCGCTTCACCAACGGGGAATTTGGGATTTATGTTTTGTTTTTGGTCTTTTTGTCTAAACTAGTTTGAGGCATGTGCGTGGTATATAAACTTAAATTTTATTTGCTACAAAAAATAATATTACAAATAATTTAAAATTTAATAATTTTAGATTGTACCTCTCCCCCGTAGAGCCTTACCCTAGTGAATACCTAATATCTAAGTGAACCAAAGGTCATTACATTGATATACCCCAAATATATCACTTACCATCAGTTCAAAGGAGATTAGAGTTCAACATTTATGAGTGCAGTTACCACCTAAGTCAACTACTCAATCAGAGCAATAGACGTCAACGCCATGACAATCAGAGCAATCTACGTCAATGCTGTAATAACCGGAGCAATTCATGCTCGCACCATAATTTATCAATAAATGGCATATCACCCTTAAGTCAAACTTCATCGCTATAAATGGGGATTTAGAGAAAAGGCTAAGGTATCTCATTCTTAACTCATCTTTATTGTTGCTTACAACCTCTCTAGAGCAATCTCTTACTTAGGCATCGAAGAGATCCCTCGGAGTACATTATGAGTCCCTCAAGCCATGTTTGTTTTCGTTTTTTTCGGGTGATTGGGATCGAAAAGCTCGTCGGAGGTTAATCGACATTTTTTGCTGCAACAGTTGGCGCCGTCTGTGGAAACGCTTTTGACAGGTTTTCTTCCTACTTCCGATCTTCGATCCTTGATCACGACTACATCAAATAATCTTCGATCCTTGATCACAACTACATCAAATAATTCAAAATCAAAGCATTGGCTTGATCTCTCTTACAGCTCAAAGGAGTTGATGCATTGGCTCTATCTCTCCCTATGTTTCCCTACGAGCTAGAGTGAGGAGAAGCGTTTGAAAATGCTACAAGGCACCTCCGCCTCTGCTGCTACCGTTGCCGCTGCATCCACTGCCCCCGACACCAACCATGCTGAAGTCGAATGCCTTCTGGGCATCGCAAAGAAGCTCTCGCACAATCGCGAACACGGCGGCTCTAAAGATTTTGTTGTCCTGGCCCAAGAGACGGAATCACTTTTGGAAGACTCCAATCAAATTTTTACTATCACAAAGGTCCTTATCGCCGCTCTACTTCTGATATCCATGGATGCGCATTGATGTAGACATTAATGGTTCTGTAGAGGCCGTCATCGAAGAGCCAAGCATGTTCTGGAAGAGTGATGGTTAGTTCGTAAAACTTTTCCAGCTTCAAATTGGCGTCAGAAGCAATCTCCGATAGGTATCTATCAATCAATTTTTTGACGAACATCAGCTCCGTGGATCTAGAACCCTCATCGTCTTGGATTCTAGCAGCAGATCTCTTTTCCAACTCCTCCAAGAAGTAGTTTAAAACCCTTTCCACGCAATCGATGTCGTCGAGCGTCTCGCTCAGATATGAATAACTTAGAAGATCGTCCAATGTTGCTTGCTCCAATTGCGACCTGATCTTCTTCTCCAAAGTAGCTCAACGTGCTTTCAACGCTGGCAAAATGTTCACCATTCTTAATAATTCGAACAAAAACCTCGTCATCGCTGCAGATCTCAAGCTCTTCTCTGGCGGAAGACTCGTAATGATCGTCTCCAACATATCTCTCTATTTAGTCTCTCAAGCTACAAATGTTGACGATGTCAAAGATGATGACGGTTTCCTACCGGAACAAGAGATGCCTAGAATGTTCCTCTTTGCATAACAAATGAGACAAGCTCTCTATAATGTCCACACTCAAATCTTGAGATCTTATGGCCAAAATCAAGCGTTGAACATTGAAATCAAGTATGATTTCGTAAATCAATTGTGAATCAAGACGATTTCAAATGTGGGAGGTTGGATGTGAATCATCGGAGGAAGAAATTGATGATGAAGAAGATGGTGAACCATAGTAGAATGATTATGGGGAAGATGGAACTAATGGGGAGTACGAAGAGGAAGATGATTTTGAAGCTTCAGAAACCGTTAGAACAAAAGATATAATTGAAGTTGTTTGTGAATTCGAAGGAGATGCATGTGAAGGTGCTGCAAAGGAAGCTGATACCAAAGGGTGCACCTCAGGTGTTCGAAAAATTGCGACAAAGGGTTCTACCTCAACCGCTGCAAAGGGCACTTCTAGGGATCGTTTGAACGGAACAAAGGACACACCAGATGTTTGTCAAAATCCCTACAATGCTAGGTATAGAAGACGAAGTTCAGGTTTGTCAAAAATCTTCAAAAGCATAATGTTTTAGGTTTGAAAGAAAACCATAGTGATGCTTGTCGAGATTGCAAGTCGGATAATAGCATTGCCAACACAGAATTTGTAACAATGGTGATGTTTGTAACAACCTGCTTAATTTAACATAAATGAAACATAAGAAATAATAATCTCAACTCGAACCCGTGGGTAATGGGGACACCTTTTATTCACAGCGGAAACCTACGCAGTAGTAAATATAAATCACATTCTTAAAAACCTTAATATACATAATACCAAAGTTTACTACATCACCAAAATACTATATTTATATACAACCCCCAAAACATCAAAATAACCCTAGGATCATACAACAAAAATAATCCTGATTTTAGTACAAAACCTTACCCTCCTAGTGGGGTAACTTAATAAGCTCAATGACGGCCATGACTCGCCGGTCTCTCAGGGTCTCCTAAAAAATTAATTACATTCAGGGGTGAGACACTTCTTAGCAAGGGAAAATAAACTAAATACAGTTGTGTGACAACATGAATATATAATGCAGTTATACATATACAATACAATTCATATATCTTTAAACATTCGTCATAACATACTGAATCATTATATACTTTCATATTTATTAATAAATCATAACGTTCATAAAACATCTATTATAACTAATAATACTGAAAACATACCCAGGATGAATAGCTAACTAATGTCATGTATTACCCCCCATGACGGGTTGTGCAGCCCGAAGGAGGGACCCGACAATGGTTGGCTGACCACTGCCGAGTCAAAAATGTCTGTAAGTACAATGGACCCGCCACACCCTGGTCCGAACTGCCAGGTGGACGTCTACAACTTTACACTGAAAGCCACATCGACTATTCATCTCCCACTCCCTCGTGGGGTGGTTAGCACAAGTCTGAACATAAATATCTTATCTATATGGCTACAGTACCGAGCTCCTGAAACTGAACTAAACTAACATTCGGTTTCTAATAACATATATTACATGATATTATAGCGGCCTCGTGCCGATCGTTTCATAAATATGGCCTTGTGCCGAACATTCCATAAATACGGCCTTACGCCAAAAACGTTTCATATATACACGACCTCGCGCCAGAATCATTTCATATATACACGACCTCACACTAGAATCATTTCAGGTATATACATACTGAAAATAAATCAATTATCATGTATTTGTCAAAATCATCCTAACATAACGTATATTTTCATAATACCTGAAAACATGTTTTGCTCGTAAAATCTTCCATATCATAACACTTTTCATGAAAAATAACATTCATGCCACACAAAGTTGGGTAAATCATACATTTCGTTCAAAAACCATAATTCTCATACAACAGTAGTATTTTCTTTAAACATGCATTTACTCCATAATATTCAAATATCGTACATATTTTCAAAAAATCAATTTGCTCATAAATAATAATAATTTGTGTGAAAATAACTATTTTAGTTTATTCCTTTACCTGGCTGCTGAGAAAGCCCCTAAAATATCCTGGTCTAACACCCGTAAGGTTTCCTGATCAATACCCTGAAAATGAAAACTCTTAGTACTAAACTTCAGTATTTTCACGTGTATATCATTTCCTATAACTATCGTAAGATCAAATTTGACTTAAAAGTTTTACCTCAACTTAGGGATGATTTCCAACTGGTTTTCATCAACGATCCGCTCCGGCAGATTTGGAGAGAACTTCCCCAGGAGCGTCATGGTGGCTTCAGATTGTCGAACCGGTGGAAATCCAGCCCGAAATTGAAGAGAGAAGAGAGAAATCGTAGGGAGAGGGAGAGAGAGATTTCTTAATGGTGAAGTTAAAATATGGATTTTTGATATTTATAGGACTGGATTCATCGACGAGCCACGTCATTTCGTCGACGAGTCCTTCAATAATTTCGTCGACGAAACCCACTCCACATCGACGAAATTCAAACTACTCAAAACCTCTCTCGATATCTCCTCGTCAACGAATCTTGCCTTCGTCGACGAGGTCCTCTTATACCCTTGTCGATGAATCCCCTGTGTTCGTCGGTGAGGCCCTGATAACTTCTCTCGGTTATTCCTTCGAAAGTGTAATGTCGTCGACGAAGTCAACCTCCTCCTTTTGTATTGTCTTCATTTTCCACCCTCTTAATCATCATTTAAATACTATTATTCTTTGGGTCATAACAATGTTGCTATTGCTAGTATTGGGAAAAGCAACCGTGCACTATATGCTTGACAGAATAGCACGAAGGAGATGGAAATGGTTGCTTGTGTTCATTTGAGTGCAGCAACTACAGAGTTGCATATGTTGTAATTAAATCACAAAGGCAATGATAGCAACTACCTAATGCACAATGGCAGCAATCGCAATCAATCCATAAGGATGGGGCAGATCCAAGTGTTTTGGAGAATGATGATGGTCGTGCCTGAGGTGTTCGACAAAATGGCACAAAGGATATGGAAAATTGATTCTTCATGAAAGGGGACAAGAAAGTTTGTTGGAAGGAATTATTTACTAATAATAGGCACCAACAGAGCTGTAGTGTTGTCTTTTGTTTACCTAAATCTAAAGGATTCATACCAGGTTGTTACTTTGGTAGATTGTGATATCAACTAAAGAGGAAGCTACAGGGCTGAAATGACTCAAAGGAAATGGAAATGATTTTGATTTTGGCCATGATTTGAAGTTGCAGAAGGGTATGGGGCTGAATGAAACCCCCTATAGCAAATCAAAGATTGGGAAGATAGATTTCGATGGGCATGATGTCCATGAAAGCTTGAGTAGTCTAAATCTAGATCCAAACAAATGTAGTAAACAACAAAGTGCAAAAACTCTTTCCCTCAAAGCTATCAAAAATGCCAGGAATGGAGATCCAGATTTGAAGTTAGCAAAGAATATCAGGAATGGACCAATTATCCTTGCCTGACTCTCAAGGTATGGAATTTTCTCCTTTGAGATGGTTTCTTTTAGCAAGAACCTAATTTCTTATGCTAGATTTACATACAATCAAAACCATGATGAAGAAAATATTATAATTTTCATAAAAAAGATAAAAACAGCACTGTGGAACCCACAACTGGCAGGTTGGTGTCAGCTTTTATTTTGATTAAATAATGAAATAATGGGAGATACTTGCTTTATCATTTGAATATCATAATAAGGTTCTCTAATAGATAAATTACCAAAGAAGAACCGGCCTAATTGATGAGCAACGCTCATGATACTCGAAAACTGTCCAAAAAATAAGCACAACTCATTAGGCAAAGAAAAACTGGCCCAACTGACAAGCAACGCTCATAAGGCCCGAAGACTGCCCAAAAGATGAGCACAACTCATTAGGCAAAGAAAAGTCGGCCCTATAAGAACCCGATCCGAGATAGGTATATTAAATAAATAAGAAAAGAGAAGGAAAATTAAAAAATAAAAATCAGTAGGGCTCATCGACGAGGCTTCTTTTCTCGTCGATGAAGTGTCTTGTGCAGCTCGATGACGAAATTCAGTAGCTCGTCGACGAAGAGATACCAAGGGATTTTGGAAATTTCTCAAATCTTGGACTCGTCAACGAGTCCACCTTGACATTGACGAACTTCCTTCTACGCCTGGGTCAACTTAGCTATAAATATCTTTTGGCTTTGCTTAAGAGTTAAGAAACCAAAATTCTCCCTTTCTCTCTCTAGAACTCAAACACTCTCTCTCTCTTTCTCTCTCTCTAAGATTTCGGGCCGTTCGTTACCCAATCAATGATCCAACGTTGCTACATGGATCAGGAAGAGAATCTCTACGTTTATAGTGGATCGAATTTTCATTTCGAGGATTTTTGGGTTTTGACCCAAAATCGAGGTAAGACCCTGAATCCGTTTTCATTTTAGTAGATCTGTAGAGAATAGGATTGCAAAAAAGTATTGTTCTTTCTTGTTTAGGTTTTGGTAACTCGAATCGTTGTTTTTTAGCCGTTGAGTTCGTGTTTTGGTTTTCGGGTTAAGGTAAGTGATTCTGTTTATATCAGTTATTTTTGAAATCGGAATTGGTAAACCTATAGTTTACGATTGTATGTATGTTTTGGCTACTTATTTGGGAAAATCTATCACATGAAAATACGAGATTTTCAAGTTATAGTTTTTGGGGAAAATTGGGGGTCTCGGTTATCATCTCTATTTTTGTTAGAAAATTGTATATTTGTATAAACTGTGGTATTGAGATGACCGTACCTGTATTTGTATTAAACTGTATTCTCGAATTGAAAACGATATGTTTTGTTGTATACCCAAATAAGTGTGGAATGAACTGTTGTATGTAAAATGTTCTAGGTTTGTGAAAACAGACGTGACGGCTAATTACTCTAAGCTGATAGGTATTGGAACATAAGTTCCAAAATGTTCCAGGTTTTGTGAAATTGTCATGTCTCGGCTAATTACCGTGGGCAAGCGCCATGTCTCGCCTAAATACCGTGGGCGAGAGTGTCCAGCTCTATATCTGAGGGTGTGAAATATCACCTGTTTGTTCTGGTTGGTCACCGATGGGTGTGAGTGGACACCTTATTAGCAACGATATCACCGTGGGGCTTTGGCTAATGTCAGGGTATCAGGTGCTCCATGTAATGCAATTGGTTTTGGCTGAAAAGTGTGACGATACTGACTGTATGTTTTGTAACGTATATACTGGAACTGGATTGTGAAAATACTGGAACTATATTGTGTTATGTTTTATATCGAAATAACACTTATGTGTCGCACACTGATATAACATGTTTCTTCCTTACTGAGAGGTGTCTCACCCTGAATATACAAATGTGTTTTAGGTCTTTCGAGTAGCCAAAACTAGCGTTTTATCGTTCAGGAGCGTAGTTGTCAGTTAGCTGCGTATAGTACTTGAGTAAGTACTGATTTTTGTAACCGGGTGGTCATTGTTGGATTTTTGTAGACACCCGGGGTATATACTATATTTTGGAGTGTAGACTCTGGTATGGTACGTAGTATGTATTAGAAAGAATATTTCTACTATGTATGTGATGTGTATGTATGTGTGTGTGAATGTGTATAGGGTATACGTGTACCCCACGGGGTCGGACCCTCCTTTAGTGTAGTATCATGTATGTTTTAATTGATACAAAGACAGGTTAGGTTACTAAATTCACACTTGAGACCTATCCGCGAGTTTGGGGTGCGATAGCTTGGTATTAGAGCTAACCAGGTTGTTAGGTCTTGTACACTTGGTTAGGCGTAGTTATGTGAACAGACCAGAGTATAAGATGTAGGAAATAGGTAGAGTAGGTCGAGAGTTGTCCTGTAGCTAGACGGGGACTCATTAGCAGTGTTTTATGTTTTTTCTGGAATGACAATTTCAATAAAATCACGACAAACCATTGATGGTTTCGTGTTTGTGCGATAAGGCAGACCTAAGACTAAGAGTCCAAAGTTTAACATGATTATTCTACAATGATTGTGTTAATTGTATTACGATATAGGAATGCTAATATATTCCTATATTTTCAATATGGAGCCCAAAGATAGCAACTAGGATAGTAGTTCGGAGGGGGCTGCAAGTGAAGGGTCCCCTTCCATGCATCGGGGTTTGACCAAGCATAGCATGCAAAAAATCGGGCGAAGTGTTAGGGGACAGGAGCATCCACCCACAGTTGCGGGTTACACCATTAAGAAGTTCACCCGCATGCATCCTCTAACATTTACTGGGGGATCCGACCCGATTGTAGCGGAGAACTGGATGCAAAAGACAGAAAAGATACTGAAAGTTCTGCACTACACCGACGAGCAGAAAGTTCTCTATGCTGCGTTTCAGCTAACAGGAGAAGCTGAGTGGTGGTGGGTGGTTGTGAGTTTGCTTGAGGAGTAGAGAACCGATTCACTTGGGATGACGTGGGGTCGCTTTAAGGAGGTGTTCTTCAAAAGATACTTCCCGGCTTCCATCCGTGATGCGAAGGCAGACGTGTTATCGAGTCTGACTCAGGGGACCCTAACAATGCAAAGTTACGCAGCTAGATACATCGAGTTGTCTTGGTTTGTTCCGTGTATGATCTTGAATGAGTAAAAAAGACTCGAAAGTTCGAGAAGGGTCTGAGGAAGGACATCCACAGGCTTGTTGGTATGCTGCAGATTCGAGAGTTCTTTGTTCTGGTGGATAAAGCCACCATAGTTAAGGCTGACCTCTAGAGGGACGAGGTGGTACAAGAACAGAAGAAGAGGCTAGTATCTTCTGGTTCTCAGACTGGTTCTCGGCAAGGACCATGGAAGAAGAGGAGCTATGGTTTGGGTTATCTCCAGAATACTGAATGATAGGATCCTCAGAGGGATCCATCTCTCGTGCAATGCACCAGGTGCTGTAAATGGCATGATGGTGAATACCAGCTGTTTTGGAGTAACTGCTACAACTGTGGCAAACCAGGCCACATATCCCAAAACTGTTAGGCACAGAGGAGCGATATGCCTGCACCGAGCCAGAACCGTGGAAGTAATCAGATGCCTTGGGGAAACTATTAGGTAAACACAGCTCCGGCGAGGGTGTACTCTCTTACTCCAACAGATGCGGAACATGCTGGAAATGTGGTGATAGGTACCATGTTATTGCTTTAGAATAGAGTTGTTATCTTATTTGATTCGGGAGCAACCCATTCTTTTATGTCTGCAAGTTTTGTGAAATTGTATGGGGTTGAAACCCAAGTGATGGATGAGTAGTTGTTTGTGGCTACATCGACTGAGAGCGTGACGATATGAAGTAGTATGTTAGTAAACTGCCTAGTGGTTATTCAGGGAAGGCTGCTACTAGTGAACCTAGTAGTGTACGACATGTGTGGATTTGACGTCAAACTAGGGATGGATTGGTTATTCTCTAGTTATGCGGTGATTGATTGTCATAGGAAAATAGTAGTATTCAGACCTCCTGGGGGGTAGGAGTATGAGTTCGTAGGATCGTGTGTGCATTCGACGCCACAGATTCTATCGGCTATATAGGCGAGAAGGCTACTTTTGAATGGATGTCAGGGGTATCTAGCTTGCGTGAAGGAACCACCTCGGGATGATATGAAACTTGAAGATATCCGAGTGGTTAATGAATTTTCGTATGTATTCTCGGAAGACTTACTTGGTTTACCTCCTAATTGGGAGGTGGAGTTTGCTATTGAGTTGCTGCCAGGCAAGGCGCTGATTTCTGAAGCTCCATACCAGATGGCTTCAGTTGAACTTAGAGAGTTATAGGAGAAGTTGCAGGAACTATTGGACAAGGGCTTTCTCATACCTAATGTTTTGCCCTAGGGAGCTCCAGTATTGTTCGCGAAGAAGAAAGATGGGTTGATGCGAATGTGCATTGATTATCGCGAGATCAATAAGGTAACAGTGAAGAACCGATACCCGTTACCTTGTACAGATGATTTGTTTGACCAGCTATAGGGAACACAGATCTTTTCTAAGATCGATCTACGGTCAGGATATCATCAGGTGAGAGTTAGGACTAAGGATGTTGCGAAGACTGCTTTTCAAACCAAATACGGTCACTACGAGTTTCTAGTCATGCCATTTGGGTTGACTAACGCTCCAATGGTATTTATGGACCTAATGAATAGGTTTTTCCATGAGTACTTGGATCAGTTTGTAGTGGTATTCATCAACAATATTCTGGTATATTCTAAGAGTTCGGAAGAGCACGAAAACCATCTAAGGTTGGTACTTCGAGTTCTACGGGAGAAGAAGTTATATGGTAAGTTGAAGAAATGTGAGTTCTAGTTGAAGCAGATCGCATTTCTTGGCCATGTTGTGTCGGGAGGTGGTATCTCAATTGATCCACGTAAGATAGAAGTAGTGGTTGACTGGTTGAAACCGAAGAGCGTGCAGAATGTTTAGAGTTTCCTAGGACTGGCTGGGTATTACCGGTGATTCATGGAGGGATTCTCCAAGTTATCTGGCCCTCTGACACGGTTGACGAGGAAGGGTGTGAGATTTGATTGGACCGACGAGTGCGAGCAGAGTTTCCAGGAGTTGAAACACCGACTGGTCACTGCTTCGATTTTATCCATCCCATATGGGGATGGTGTTTTTGTGATTTACTGCAACGCATCGCTTAAGGGTTTGGGATGTGTGCAGATGCAACAGGGGAAAGTAATTGCTTATGCTTCTTGGCAACTCAAGAAGTACGAGGAGAATTACCTTACACACGATCTAGAGTTGGCAATAGTAGTATATGCGTTGAAGATCTAGAGATACTACTTATACGATGAACAATGTGAGATCTTCACGGGCCACAAGAGCCTTAAATACTTTTTCACGTAAAAGGAGTTGAACATGAGGCAAAGGAGGTGGCTGGAACTGATCAAGGATTACGATTGCACCATTAGCTATTGTCGTGACATTCCAGACTTGCCAGAAACCACTCTGGCAATGGGTGCTGCTGTGAAGGGGAAAAAATGAATGTGTGATTTTGAAAATGTGATTTTCGTGGAAAATATGGTCTATGGAGTTGCCACTAACCTTTTGAAGTGTAGTTAGAACACTTGATTGCTACCCCGTTAGGGGGAGAATCGGTCTGCGTCACTAGAGTCGGGCTCGGGAGTACGATTACGCGAGGGGAAGGTATTAGCACCCCTTACGCGCCCGTTCTTACGAATGGTACCAGATTAATCGAAAATTATCCCAAAATAAATATAATAAGCCTTTCAAAATTAGTCCCTTCCAAAAGTCAAAGAAAATGCACAAAACAGATACTATATAGGTATTCCCTCATAATCAGGATAATCCAATACTCCAAAGAGTCCATACCCTTTGTTACAATCATCGGGATAGGAAAATCGAGAAAATAAGGTACAAAATACTCTTTTGAATTTTGAAATTTCATAGGATTTTTATAAGTAGAAAAAATAATATTCCGAGAGGTTTTCGGAATTTGTTCGGATGGAAACGATTTTTAGGGCCTAAAAAAATATTTTTGTGATTTTTTCTAAGTGTGAAAATATTTTTTGTGATTTTGGTGATTTTTTAATATTTTTCCTGAACCTCAAAATAACACAAATAAAATTAAGACAAAAACCATGGAAATCAAAGTCAGAAAATATTTTTTTGGAGTTTTTAAAAAATTTTGTGAGTTTTATGACATTTTTGTGGATTTTGGAATTATTAAAGTAATAAACAAGTGAAGGGAAGAAAACCAGCGCGAACCGATTCGGAAAATGATGAACCGGTCAAACGTTGATCGGTTTCGAGGAAAAACCAGTTTAAGGTCTTGGTCGAGACCAACAAGCCAACACGCGGTGAGTTTTGTGAGAGTGACAAAGTACCAAGAATAATCTACATGCTCCCCAAACATTTTTTCTAATTTTTATCTTTTTTATTTTTTTTATTTTTCATATCTCCCTAATCTCAACTATCGAAAAGATGAAAGTGAAACCGAGAATATTTTCAGAATTTTCTCCTAATTTTCTCTTTTTTATGATTTTTCACGTTTTATAAATATACAATAATGTACAATGTAGGTAATACTACATAAATGGTGAATGTGCATTTCAAGTTAAAATACTAACGTAACAAATATAAGATATAAGTAAAATCCTAATATACTAAGTATATAATGTTGTCAAAATACTAAGATACTTAATATATAATATGACCAAGATTTTCACATACTAAATATATACTACTAACATATCATATAATTAGAATCCTAACCTGCTAAATATATAATATGATCTAAAAGACTTAAGCATACCGTGATAATTATAAGCATATAATATGAACAAAAATACTAATGTAATAATAACTATAAACTACACATAAACTAAATAACATATAAACCTAATGGTAAACCTAATATTAAACCCAAACATGAATATCACAATATATAATAGAACAACATAACAATAAATAAAATAACAAAACATCACAATACAAAGATGATCATAACAGAAATACAAACATAATAATAAAGCAAAGTGAAAACAAACAATAGTGCTACATCCAGTGAGTGTACTATGTGTGTTTTAGTGTACACTGTGTGGGTGTGTGTGTACTGTGTGCATGTGTTTTGGTGTGTGTAACAGTGTGTGCATGGGGTGAATGTGTGTGTGATGTGTGCGTATAGCAGTGTGTGTTTGTGTTACTATGTGCATGGGTGTGTATTTGAGTGTGTGTTCTGTGTGTGTATAGTGTTCTCCGGGTGTGTGCACATAAGTGTGTGTTCTATTGTGTGTGCGTATGCATGGCCGTGAAACAGTGTGTGTGCAGGTGTGAGGGAGGGAGAAGCTCATAGCAGTGACGCGAACAAAAATATCCCCGATAAGCCAAGCACGGTGGCAAAGACGGCAAAGCCAGCATTGGCTGGGTATTACCGGCGGTCGTGGAGGGATTCTCTAAGTTATCTAGCCCCCTAACACGGTTGACAAGGAAGGGTGTGAGATTTGATTAGACTAACGAGTGCGAGCGGAGTTTCTAGGAGTTAAAACATCAACTGGTCACTACTCCGATCTTAACCATCCCATATGGGGATGGTGGTTTTGTAATTTACAGCGATGCATCACTGAAGGGGTATGATGTGTGCTGATGCAACAGGGGAAAGTAACTGCTTATGCTTCTCAGCAACTCAAAGAGTACGAGAAGAATTACCCCACGCACGATTTGGAGTTGGCAACGGTAGTATATACGTTGAAGATCTGGAGACACTATTTGTACGACGAATAGTGTGAGATCTTCACGGACCACAATAGCCTCAGATACGTTTTCACACAGAAGGAGTTGAACATGAGGTAGAGAATGTGGCTGGAACTGATCAAGGACTACGATTGCACCATTAGCTATCATCTAGAGAAGGCTAATGAGGTAGTTGATGTGCTGAGTCAGAAGTTAGAGCACGCGTTAATATCTGCAGTGGTAGGTCAGCATCATATCGGATAGGATCTAGAAAGTCTTGGTGTGGAGTTGGCGGATGGTAATCATCAGAATTATATTGCTAGCTTGGTGATTCAGCCAACATTATTTAAGAGGATTAAAGTCGCACAGGCCAATGATGCGGAGTTAGTCAAGGTTGTCGAGAAAGTGTAGCAAGGTTTGGCTGCAGATTTTAACATCTATGAGGGAGGTGTGCTGAGGTTTGGGACCAAGCTGCGTGTTCCAGATGACGAGGGGATAAAGAGGACGATCCTGGAGGAGGCACATCGTTCTTTGTATACGGTACATCTGGGTAGTGCGAAGATGTATCGGGATTTGCGTGAATCTTTCTGGTAGAGTGGCATGAAAATGGAGATTGCTCGATTTATGGAACAATGTCTGATGTGTCAGCAGGTAAAGGCTGAACATCAGAGGCCTACAAGGCCGTTGCATCCATTGAGTATTCCGGAGTGGAAATGAGAGCACATCTCCATGGACTTTTTCACCGGGTTACCACCAGCACTACATGAGCAGAATGCCATCTAGGTAATCGTGGACAGGTTGACTAAATATGGTCACTTCATACCGATGAAGGTTAGCAACTCTTTTAGTAGGTTAGCAGATTTGTACGTGCAAGAGATAGTTAGAATGCACGGGGTACTGGTGTCCATCGTTTCAGATTGAGACCCAAGATTCACTTCTCGATTTTGGAAAAAGCTTATAGGAAGCACTGGGGACGAAGCTTACTTCCAGTACAACGTTCTACCCTCAGACTGATGGACAGTTAGAGAGGACAATACATATCTTGGAGGATATGCTACGGGCTTATGTATTAGACTTCGGTGGTAGTTGAATTTAGTTTCTACCATTAGTGGAGTTTGCCTATAACAACAGCTTCCAGGCTAGTATTGGGATGATACCGTTCGAAGTATTGCATGGTTGGAGGTATCGGTCTCCTCTGTATTGAGATGAGGTTGGTAAACGGCAGATATTGGGTCCTAAACTCGTACAACAAGCTTTTAAGAAGGTCATATTGATAAGGGATAAGATTAAATCAGCTCAGAGTCAGCAGAAGAGTTACACGGATGTTCGCCGTCATGAGTTGGAATTCGAGGTTGGGGGTAAGATATTCCTAAGAATCACTCCAATGAAAGGGGTGATGAGATTCGGGAAGAAGGGCAAGCTGAGCTCGAGGTATATCGGACCATTCGAGGTACTAGAACGAGTGGGTCTGGTGGCCTATAGGATTGCACTACCCCCAGCACTCTTAAGGATCCATGATGTGTTCCACGTATCCATGTTGAGAAGGTACATGTCGGATTCGTCGCATGTGATTAGTTACAAATCTTTAGAGATTGGGGATTCTTTGGCGTATAAGAAGATACCCATTCAGATTCTAGACATAAAGTTCAGAAGCTGTGCACCAATGAGATACCATTAGTGAAGGTACTATGGCGAAATCACGCAGTTGAGGAAGCTTCTTGGGAGTTGGAGACGGAAATACACCGAAAATATCCACAGTTGTTTTGAGTAGTAGTTTTAGTAGCAGGATCGGTATAGGTATGTATGTACTTAATATTCTACTATTGTAGTAACATTGTGTGGTTAGTCTCTAGGGGAGTGTGTAATATTGTGAGCTCTCGAGACAATGTATGTATGTAACCATGGTATTCCTCCACCATAAGTGAAGGTATGTATGTATTTGGGATGAGGTTGCTATGTGGGTGGCCGTCGACTTTTTCTAGAGTCAGGTATGCATTTGGGTATGTAGTTGAGTTGGAAAATGAGAGATTACAAATTTCGAGGATGAAATTTTTGTAAGGAGGGGAGTTTGTAAGAACCCGACCCGAGATAAGTGTATTAAATAAACAAAAAAAGAGCAGGAAAATTTAAAGGGTAAAAATTTGTAGGGCTCGTTGACGAGGCTTCTTTGCTCGTCAACGAAACCTCTTGTTTAGCTCAACGATGAGATTCAGTAGCTCGTCGACGAGGAGATGCCGAGAGATTTTGGGAAATCCTGAAATCTCAGGCTCATTGATGAGGCCACCTTGACGTCAACCAACTTCCTTCTACAGCTCGTCGACGAGGACGCCGTCTTGTCCACGAGGCTGGCTAGGTCAAAGGCTTATAAATATCTTTTTCACTTGCTCAATGGTTAAGAAACCAAAAAACCTCTCTCTCTCTCTCTCTCTCTCTCTCTCTCTCTAGAACTTGAATCCTTCCTTTCTTTCTCTCTAGGATTTCAGGTTGTCTGTTGCTGGAATTAATGATTCAAAGTTAACACGTGGATCAGGAGGAGAAGCTCTACGTTTATAGTGGATCAAAAATTTGTTTCGGGAATTTTTGGATTTTGACCCAAAAACAAGGTAAGGGTCCGATTTCATTTTCATTTTGGTAGATCTGTAGAGAATAGTATTGTAAGGAAGTATTGTTTTTCGTTGTTTAGGTTTTAAGATCTCGATTCATAGTTTTGGTGTCACAGAGTTTGGGTTTTTGGTATTCGGGGAAAGGTAAGGGGATTTAGTTTATATCAGTTATTTTTGAAATCAGAATCGGTAAACATGTAGTTTACGATTGTGTGTATGTTTATGTTACTTATTTGGAAAAATCTATCGGGTGAAAATGCGGGATTTTCGGGTTACAGTTTTTGGGAAAATTTAGGGGTTTCAGGTATCATCTCTATTTCTGTTGGAAAACTATATGTGGTATAAAACAGTGGTATTGAGATGATCGTACTTGTATTTGTATTAAACTATATTCTCAAATTGAAAACGATATGATTGTTGTATAGGCGACTAATTACCGTAGGCTGATGGGTATAGGAACATGATTTCCAAAATTGTTTCAGGTTTTGTAAATCAGTTAGGGGCGGCTAATTATCGTACGCTGACGCCATGTCTTGGCTAATTACCATGGGCGAGAGTATTCGACTCTATATCTGAAGGTGTGAAATATCGCCTGTTTGTTCTGACTGGTCACCGATGGGTGTGAGTGGACACCGTACTGGCAACGATATTGCTGTGAGGCTTTGGTTATTGCAGGGTATCGAGTGCTTGAGTGTGACGACACTGATCGTATATTTGGTATCGTATGTACTGGAACTGGATTGTGAAAATACTGGAATTGTATTGTGTTATGTTTTATGTTGAAATAACACTTGTATGCCACACACTGATATAACCTGCTTTCTTTCTTACTGAGAGGTGTCTCACCCCGAATATACAAATGTTTTTCAGGTCCTTCAGGTAGCCAAAACTAGCATCCTAGCGTCCGGAAGCGTGGGTGTCGGTTAGCTACGTAGAGTACTTGTGTAAGTACGGATGTTGAAATCGGGTTGTCATTGTTAGGTTTTGTAAACACCCGGGGTATGTATGGTATTTGGAATGTAGATTCTAGTTATGTATAGACTCTGGTATGGTACATTGTATGGTATCATATATATATAGAAAGAACATTTTCGCTGCGTATTTGATGAGTATGGATATGTATGTGAATGTGTATAGGGTGTACGTGAATCCCACGGGGTTCGACCCTGATTCAGTATAGTATCATGTATGTTTTAATTGGTACAGAGACAGGTTAGGTTATTATATTCACACTTGAGGCCATTTACGGGATCGGGGTGTGACAATACTACTCAATTCCTCCTACCCTTGCTCTATGCCTATGATCCAGCTTTCCAGTTGTTTAGCCATAACTTTCGCCTTACTTTTTGTAAGGGTGGGTAAAGGTGGGTTCAATGTTGAAATTCTAGATTTTACTTTGGCCTGATAGGAAGTTGGAACATGATTACCGACCCATCGGAGAGGAGATCTCATGCATGGATTATGCATGGATGCGTGCAATGCAACCTAGATAATCATTCGGCCAAAGTTTTGAAAAAAACCATACCCATTAATGATCCTGGGAATGATCCATTTTCCTCATGACAGGGTACATTAGGAGATAAAAATTTGACTTTTTCACAAATGAATCAGGCTTTTTTTGAAATATTGGCCAGGTGCTATGAATGCCTAACATGGATGCCAAATGTACACAACACAAAGCATTTTCTAATCATATGTACAAAAAACACGGATTACAACACGTGGAGAGGGATTTGGCTCCTATCATAACCCCAAGGTAAGTTTTATACACAGGGTTCTCTGAAGCTCTACCCTAGGCAAAGGGATTTTGGATAAACATGTGTGGGTAGGCTCTAATCCCTATAAACAACAGGTTCCCAAATTGAAACTCCGTCTTCCCTCACAGAGCTCCGGACAAAGCTCGCACTAAGTGGAGTGGTCGCGGGTTCCCATAGGCCCTCCCACGTGGGAGCTGTCACTGTTACACTCCTTTCTAATCCTAGCAAGGGAAAAACCTGGTTATAGGGTTGTGATAGTGTGTGAGTTTATCATTTTTAGCCTATACTTTTTACCCCACATTCATTCATCTATTATTCATAGTTTAACACATGCTTTACATAAGTCATTGCAACAAGTGATCACATGCTTATCATCTCATGTTGAATCAAGGTGTTCATTATAGAGACCCGAATAATTTTCATAATTTAATAATGGGAAAATGAGAGAAAAGGATTAAAATTAGGAAATTAATAGGGCCTCGTCGACGAACACAGGGGATTCGTCGACGAGAACATACGAGGGGCTCATCAACGGGGACTTGTCTTGTCGATGAGAAAATACCGAGAGGCTGTTTTTCCCATCTCTGAATTTTGTCGACGAGAAACAAATGTTCGTCGACGAACACCCTTCTTGACCTCGTCGATGGGGTGACGTGGCTCATCAACGAAGGCCAGTATATAAATATGTCTAAACTTAATTTTTGGCCGAAAATTTACGCGTAGACTTTCCTTTCTCTCTCCTCTTTGGTTTCTCACCCTTCTCTCTTAATTTCTGGGTTTGTTCCGGATCAACAATCTGAAACCGCCATGACACTCTTGGGAAAATTCTTTACAAGTTTGCTGGAGTGGATCGTCGGTGGGGCTAGGTTAAATTCCATCCCAAATTTAAGGTAAGGGTTTTTATTCAATATTTGACTTTCTTGCAGTTATAAAAATTGTAGTAGTCAATAAAATACTAAAATTTTGTTCTGGGGGATATCATTTTCAAGGCGTTGAACGGGGAACCTTGCGGGTGCAGGACTGATTATTTTAGAGGCTTTTCAGGAATCAAGTAAGGGGATAAATTAAGCTAGTTGTTTTCATAAAAATGTATGTATACTTTTACAATTTCAAAAAAATAAATATATATTAGCATTATGTTTGGGAAAATACTATTGTAAATGAGAATATGTTTTAAATATGTGTAATACCCATTTTGTGTGGCATGAGTAGAATTTATTATGATTTACTAATTTCTGGGAATATGATAAATGTTACAAAGTTTATTATGATATATTGGCGTATGGGCCGAGAGTTTTTATTATGATATATCGGCGTACGAGCCAAGAGTTTTGATATGATATACTAGCGTATGGGCCGAGCTTTGAATATTCTATGACGGCATATGGGTTGAGAACTTAATCTAATATGTAATACGGTGTACGGGCCGTGAATGGTAAAATATGAAATGTTGGTGTACGGGTCGATGATTTTCACGTTATATATGCAAAATGATATGATGATGTTGATTTGACTATTACTATTATGGAATAGCAATGTATCACAAATTGAAATATGTTGTATGTTATTAGAACCTGGTTGGCTTGGTTTAAGCTTACACGTGCATAGTACCGTAGCTATGTGATCACGATCATTGTGATATTTGTGTTATCGCTGTCGTACGGGGCAGCGTGAGGATGGATAGTCAATGTGGTTTAATGAAGTGTTGGCACCCCTGGTGTACGGACTAGGTCTGACAAACCCATCATAATTACAGACTGTACTTTTGACTTGGCAATGGTCGGTCAGCCATTGTCAGGTCACGCCTTCGGGCACACAACCCAGTCATGTAGGGGTATGACATGACACCAGCCAGCTAACCTTCTAGGGTTGTTTTTGTATTATTATCATATGAGATGAATGTTGTTTATGGAAATCTAGTATGTTCTATCATGTTATGATTGTATATGTTTTCCCAGATATTATATAGGCATTATTACCAAATATGTTTATGAATGGTTTTATGTAAAACACATAAATACTCATGTTGCTACACACTGGTATTAGTTTATTTTCCCTTACTGAGAGGTGTCTCACCCCAAATTATGTGAACATTTCAGGAGCCCCAGATAGGAGAAAGGATAAAGCTCCGCAGAGGTAGTTACAGCTGATCTACCCTTTTTGAAGGGTAAGTATTTTGATAGGGTCAGATGGATTTTGTGGGAGGAGACCCTAGGACTCTTTTGGGTTGCACATACTTTACAATGGATGTAGTAACTCTGGTATTGTGTTGAATAGTAATATGAGATATATATGATTTTATGTTTCCTGCTGCTTAGGCTTTCGTGTTGTATTTCTGATGCATCCCTGGTACCCACGGGTCCAAGTTGATTTTGATCTGCTGAGCTATTATATTAGTTTTATTATCAATAATAATAATAATAATAATAATAATAATAATAATAATAATAATAAGCAAGTCGTTACAGTTTGGTATCAGAACCTAGGTTGCTAGGGTTTGTAGACTTTAGAGTGCAGCAGAAACGATACCAGAGTATAGGAAAATGATTTGAAGTTTTTTTCTACAGTCTAGAGGCAGGACTTCTATGGTGGTTTCTGTGTTTTTCCTAGGGTGACGATTTCAGGAAAACCATAGTAAACTATTGTTGGATTGTGTTCCTAGAATGTAGGACTGGAGTTAGGAATGAATTGAGGAAGTTAGGATAAGGAACTATGTTAGGTGTATAAGCTATAAATATAGGATTCTTAAGTTACGTTTATTGTTTTTCAAGATGGATCCAGGAGGAGGTAGTGCCCATGCGAGTGGCAGTGATGGAGTAGGGCCCTCGAGTGCAGGCGGGATTGATTGCGACGCAGTACTACGCAGCATGGCTTAGCAGGTTATGACTGAGATCGCTAGAAGCTCTAGAGAGCAGGGAGGTCCGTCTGCAGGCCCTGAGTGCACTATAGAGAAGTTTACCAAGATCAATCCTTTGGCATTTTCAGGAGGAATTGATCATGCAGCTGCTGAGAATTGGATGCAGGAGATAGAGAAAGTCCTGGCTATACTACAGTGTACGGAGGAACAGAGGGTCCTTTTCGCCACCTAAAAACTGACAAGAGAGGTCAAGAGGTGGTGGAATGCTATGAGACTTCTGGAGATAATTATTCTATGGCATGAGACTGAGTTAAATAATTATTCTTTGACAGATATTTTCCAGCTACTGTCAGGGAGGCTAAAAGTAGAAGTGTTCCTGAGTCTGAAGCAGGGACAATTGTCAGTCTAGCAGTATGCGGCGCGATTTATAGAACTCTCTTGCTTCGCTCTGTATATTATTCCTAATGAGATAAAGAAGGTGAGACAGTTTGAAAAAGGATTGAGGAGAGGCAAATACAACAGGTGGTGGTGCTAAAAGTTCAGGATTTTGCTGAGTTAGTCAACAGAGCAGCTTTGGCAAAGGTTGGTGAGCCTATGGATGCAAAGGATCAGGGGCAAAGGAAGAGATCTGCATCTTTAGGCTATCACCAGGGTCCTAGGTAGGTTCAGTGAAGGAGAGGAAACTATGGCAGAGGACGAAGATAGGAAGCTGGGGATCATGAGGTTCAGACAGTGCAGAATCCTCCTGTCTGTTAGACTTGTGGGAGGAGGCACTGGGAAGAGTGTCAACTGGGACGAGTTGTCTACTATCGCTGCGGTATACAGGGACATATGGTGCGAGACTGCCCTTTACCACTAGATATCGCTCCTACTCCTATACCGTACAGAGGAGGCTATCAAACGCCACATAGAGGCTAGTAGAGAAATATAGCTCCAGCCAGAGTTTTTGCTTTAACGTCGGGTGATACTGAGACAGCCGACGACGTGGTGACAGGTATGGTTAGCATGTTTTCCTTTAAAGTTATTATATTATTTGATTCAGCAGCCACACACTCGTTTGTGTCTCTGGAGTGCACTAGACTATGTAGGGCAGAAATATAGTTATTAGACACTGAATTGTTGGTATCTACACCGACCAGATCAACAGTGAGGTGTAGTAGGGTGCTCCGGGGTTGTTCAGTTGACATTCAGGGGAAAATCTTGTCTGTCGATTTGATAGTACTAGATATGTATGGGTTCGATGTAATATTTGGTATGGACAGGTTAGCAGCCAATTATGCCAGCATAAATTGTCATTTAAAAGAAGTAATATTCAGACCTCCAAGAAAAGCATAATTCAGGTTTGTAGGTGATGTAGGACAATTCTAGGAACCCTAGTCCTACCAAAGACCCTCTCACAAATGTGCACACACCAGATACACTTTAAGATGAGAATTTAATTAACCACAATGACCAATAAAAATTATATGCGAAAACTACAGGTTGTGAAAAATTCAAAAAGTTATAGGAGTCCTTAAGGACCTAGTCAAGTAGGATAAGATAATTACTTGAAAGATGGTAAATTCAAGCCTTAGAATTAAGCCTAAACATGCAAATTATATATCCTTAAAATAATACACAATCAAGCATTCAAGTATGAAAACCTTTTGGGCTTTGAAGAGTTTGTCTGCAGAGATTATTCAAAGACATGCAATGGATATTTTGAAAAGGCTAATGGAAGGTAAATATCATGTTGGCTATCTAGGGTTTATTTTGGAAGTGATTGAAATGAGCTTACTAAAATTATTCGGAATGATGAACACAACACACTTGAACCTTGCTTGATATCCTGAATGGTGATTCTCGGTGCTTCTTGGGGTTGTGGTTGATCTACTTGATTGTTGAAGTAATAATCTCACACAATAGCTACTGGAATGGTAATATGGAAAATGAAGAATGATAATTTCGTGACCTCTCACCACTCAATCTCCAAAGGAGAAGGGATGTGGTCTCTCACCACTCACTCACAAAGAGGGAACAAGCTTAAAGCTTAAGCACAAGACAATGAATCTTGATTCAATTCGAAATACTTGATGTCCCTAATAACTTACATGCCCAGCTATATATAGATATGTTGGAACAACCCTCCAACCATAAGTAAATAAAATATAACAAGCTTTGAATAGAAAATGATAAAGTGAAACCAAAAAGTCAAAAATGTAGAATTTTCAAAACAAATAGTCTCATTCTTCGGCCTTCTAGACGTTCCATAATTTGAATTAGCTCACCTACCATATACCAAATTAAAGATATGGAAGTCTTCTTTGCAACACACTTTGAACCACTTCATTGGACTTTTCTTGAGAAAGTTATGGCATATTTGATGAAGGTGTGTAGCTGTCCATGTGATGCAGAATTTCTGGACGAATGGGTACTATTATTGGGCTGCCAAGTATTGGTCAATTTTAAATTCATGGTTTTCCCTATACCCAAAGAAAGGTATGGGAGTCTTCTTTCCAACCCAATTGGAATCGGGTTATTTGGGCCTCTGTAGATGAAGTTATGCATTTTTTTATATAGGTGCGCAGTTGCCTTCATCACAGCGAATGCATCCATGTGACACCATCTCAGCGAATGTTATGTTTGGGGAATGTTGACCCCCATCATCTCTCCTTGGCTGAGAAGAATTCTGCCCCGAAGAATTTTGTTGAAGATACTCGGTGTATAGTTCTGGGTTGAGGCGCAGAACTTCTTCCTTTAAGATCCAACTTTGTTTTGATAGGGGCTTGCCTTTCCATTTGACAAAGAATTTTTTATATGATCCAACCCGTGTGTGTGTTGTTTTATCATCCAAAATCTTTTCAATTTGCTCAGGTTTCTTGGGTGGAATTAATGGTGGTGGCAAAGGCAATTTTGGCTTTTTCATAGTATCTGTGTCTATAAATGGGGAAAGATCACCTGCAGGGTTAGTATGGCTAGGCTCTGAAAAAGAATTGGCTTCAAGAAAAGGGGTTAGATCCTCAACATTAAATACATTGTTTATGCCATAATCAAGAGGAATATCTAAAATGTATGCATTAGAGCTTATTTTCTTTAGGACTTTAAATGGTCCCATCTTTTTAGAGTGAAGCTTTCTTATCCTTCCTGAAGGAATTCGTTCGAGACGAATTCAAACCATAACCATATCACCTTTTGAAAATTCCTGCAACCTGCAATGTATGTCAGCAATAGATTTATAGTGCTCATTGCTCAAATTAATTTTCATTCTGATCTCAAAGTGTAAGTTATGTATGTGTTTTGCAAAAGTATCAGCTGACTCGCTAACTCTAGACTCTGGTGGCAATGGAATGAGGTCTATAGGCTTCCTGGGACTATAACCAATGACGTTCTGAAAGGGCTAAGTCCTGTGGTCCTATTCACTGAGCTATTGAATGTAAACTCTGCCATAGGAAGACATAAATCCCATGTGGTGATATGCTCTCCAACCAAGCAGCGCAGTAGGTCACCAAGGCTCCTATTTACCACTTCAGTTTGTCCATCGGTCTGGGGATGGTATGCATTTGAGAACTTGAGCTTGGTACCTAGCATTGCCCACAAAGTTTTCCAGAAGTAGCTAACAAATTTAAGATCTCTATCAGAAACAATAGTCTTAGGAAGACCATGAAGTCTCATCACCTCTCGAAAAAATATGGTTGCAATTTTAGATGCATCATGTGTTTTGTTGCATGGAATAAAATGTGACATCTTGGAAAATCTATCCACAACAACAAATACTGAATCATTTCCCCTCACAGTCCTAGGGAGTCCTAGCACAAAGTCCATGCTAATGTCATGCCAAGGTACGTGTGGTTCTGGTAATGGAGTGTATAACCTAGTGTTTTGTTTCCTGCCCTTAGCTGTCTGATATGTGCGGCATTGGGAAACAATTCTAGCAACATCCCTCTTGATACTAGGCCAATAAAACCTATCTTCTACCATAGCAATTGTCTTGTCCCTACCAAAATGACCTGCGGCACCCCCTGCATGTAACTCTTCAATCAACTGGTCACGTAGAGACTTGGATGGGACGCATAGTCTTGTTCCCTTGAAGAGGAACCCATAATGAATGACAAAATTAGGGTGAGTAATAGAAGTACCTTGAAGCAGATCAGAGAATATATCAGAAGAGTCATGACACTGAGGGTATTCATGTTTGATGCTTTCGAAGCCAATAACCTTAATATGAAGTGTCTGCAATGTGGCTACGACCCGACTCAAAGCATCAGCTACTTTGTTCTCGACACCAGCTCGGTGTTTGAGCACAAAGGTGAACTGTTGTATGTACTCAACCCATTTTATGTGTCTATGCCCTAACTTCCTTTGAGTATGCAAATACCTAAAAGCTTGGTGGTCAGAGTATAAGACAAACTCCTGGGGAAGAAGGTAATGTCTCCAATGTCGCAATGACTGCACTACAGCATAAAACTCTTCGTCATAAGTGGAATATCTCTGTTTTGCCTCATTCAACTTCTCATTAAAGAAGGCAATTGGGTGACCTTCTTGACTAAGCACTCCTCCTATGCCAACTCTCGATGCATCACATGCAACCTCAAATAGTTTTTGAAAATCGGGAAGACATAACCCTGGTGCTCTAGTCATCATATCCTTAATATCCAAACAAGCTTTAGTTGCAGATTTTGACCATGAAAAATCACCTTTCTTGAGAGAGTTTGTAATGGGAGCCATGATAGTGTTGAAGTTTCTAATGAACCTTCTATAGAATGTGGCTAACCCATGAAAACTCCTTGCCTCATGAATGTTTTTAGGAGTGGGCCAATTCCTGATGGCTTTGACCTTTTCAGGGTCAACAGAAACTCCCTTGTCAGAGACTACAAACCCTAAGAAGATGACTTGGGTGGTCATAAAGACACACTTCTTTAGGTTTGCATACAATTTCTTTTCGCTTAGGACCTCAAAGATGCTCCTCAAGTGGAGAAGGTGATCCTCCCTAGTCTGACTATAGATCAAGATATCATCAAAGTAGACTACTAGGAAGTGCCCAATGAAAGGTCTTAAAATTTGGGTCATAACTCTCATGAAAGTGCTTGGTGCGTTAGTTAAGCCGAAGGGCATCACTAACCACTCATATAACCCATCCTTTGTCTTGAAAGCAGTTTTCGACTCATCCCCTAGTTGGATTCTAATCTGATGGTTTCCATTTTTAAGATCTATCTTGGAAAATATTTTGGATCCCACCATCTGATCAAGCATGTCGTCAAGTCTAGGTATGGGAAATCGATACTTGACGGTGATCTTGTTGATAGCTCTACTATCAATGCACATGCTCTAGGTGCCATCCTTCTTGGGAGTGAGAAGGGCAGGACATGCACATGGACTCATGATCTCCTGAATAAAACCCTTTTCCCTTAGTTCATCTACTTGCCTCTTTAGCTCGTCATGTTCCTTTGGGTTCATTCTATAATGTGGCAAATTAGGTAAAGATGAACCAGGAACAAGATCAATAGCATGTTGAATATCTCTTATCGAAGGCAATTCACTCGATGGCTCAGAAATGACATCTTCAAACTTAGAAAGTATGGGGAATACTTCCGGAGGTGTCTCCTGCTCAAGACTCTTCTGCTCGGCTTCCTTAGCAACAACCACATAAACGACCTGAGTTTCTTGACTCTCAAACTCAAAGTCCTTCTTGTTCAGAATATGTAAGGGTCGACCAACTTGTTTTCCTTTCGTCTCCTCTTTCCTCTTGCTTTTCCCACTCTTGGGCTCAAGTGGACTGAGAATGATTCTTTTGCCATTACACTTAAAAGAGTAGGTGTTGGCATGCCCATTATGTGAGACCTCCATGTCAAATAGCCAAGGTCTCCCAAATAGAATATGAGCAACGTTCATAGGGAGCATGTCACACCAAATTTGGTCCTGATACTCTCCAATTTTAATGGGGACTAAACACCTATGGCTTATTGGCATGGTGGTTGCATTGACCTATGCAACATTATATGGGTTGGGATGAGGCTTTGTTTTTAATCTCAACTTTTCAGCTGCTGACTTTGAAATCACATTCATACAGCTCCCACCATCTATGATCATCTTGCAACTTTTACTCCCACACTTGATATAAGTGTAGAAAATAGAAGTACGACACCAATCTTCCTCTCCCATAGGCATTACCATAAGGCGTCTTATCACACTTAGCTGCGCATTCTCATCATCCTCACTACTTAGCACATCTTCACCCGCTTCATTTGCAGCATCATATGGTGCATCATCTTCTTCCTCTTCCTCTTCTCTCTCAATTACTAAATTCCTATTAGGGCATTACCTGGCAAAGTGTCCTTTTTTGTGGCACTTGAAACATACTTATGTGCCAGAATTTTGGCGAGAGGATCCCGTTATCGGGGCTATCCCTTTGTCCACTGGTTGTTGGACTGTGGGGTTGCTCCCACGAGAAGTGACTTGCCCTGCAGTTGCTTGTTTAGACTTGTTAGTGTCCTGGATTTTCCTAGGATAGGTTTCATTTGAGGGGTTGCCCTACCGCCTTCCCATTTGCCCCTTGTTCATCTGCTCAAAGTCATGAGCTAGATTAAATGCTTGTTCAAGAGATGTTATATGATGGGGAAACATCTCTCTCCTTAGTTCAGGCCTTAACCCAGTGCAGAACCTAGCCATTTGTTGGCTCTCTGTCTCATCAACTCCACACCTAATAGGCAACTCATCGAATTGGGTCATATACTCAGAAACAGTCATATTACCCTGGCGCAAGCTGTAGAGTTGATCCTGTTGACCTGATTGGTCACACCCAGTTTTGATTATGACAAATGCTCTTGGTACTAATGGTTGTACTGAGAATTGCATGCAGGTTCACCTTGTGTGCACTTCAGGACTAAAAGACTTATTATGATGGCATGCGGTGTTCGTGCCGATGAATGAAGAACCTTGTGCTGCATTTATATTTATTTTTCAGTTTCTTCATTCTGGGATGTAATTTTATTATGGACTGTACACTCATATGACTTGTAATAATTTGTATCATGCATGATAGGTAGGTATGCTCAAATTGACCTTAGATTGACCATAGGACCTCCAAATAACATGAAAAACTTTTGTCATAAAATGCCTAACTTATACAAAGGTTTTAAAATGGTTCTAAAGTTAAAAGAAGGCAAAAACTAAAATTTTCAAAGGGGTCAGTCAACCGGCCAATCGACCGAATGTTAGAAATGAACAATTTTCTTACTCAATTGGATGTCATATCAAATCATGTTCAAAATGAAAATTGTGCCATTTTACCATAGCTTGAGTTTGATACCAAGAACGTCCAAATTGGAGTTACACAGAAAAAGTTATGGCCAAAACACTGAAACGTGTCCGTAAGAGAAAAACTCCCTTCATGTTTCTTCCATCTCATTGATGGACATTTTTCTCAAGCCAAAAGTCATTTTCTTAAAATGTGTTCAACATAAAAGTTGTGGTATTTTCTCTTACCTTTCTATTGGTATCAATAACATCCAATTTTGAGTTGTATAGGAAAAGTTATGGCCAAAACACTAAACAGTGTCTGTGCAGAAAAGTAAAGGCCGGTCGACCGAGCCTTCACTACGGTCGACCGAAACTCGTTGATTTCAGCCCCGGTCGACCGAACCTTCACTACGGTCGACCGAAACTCCTTTTTTTCAACATTTTAACTACCCGGTCGATCGAAACTTGTAGTTCAAAAGGCCCTGGTTGACCGAAACCCTCCTAGGTCAACAGTTGACCATTCGGTCGACCGAGAGCTTTTGAACTACAACTACCTGGTCGACCGGAAGGTACTCGGGAGAATTTCCAGCGGTCTGGTCGACCGAACGAGGCAGTTCAAAATGCCTTGGTTGACCAAAACTCGAAAAATTGGGAAATCGCCCTCTTTGGTCGACCGAGCCTTTCAGTTCAAAAGTCTCCTGGTCGACCGAGCCATTTGAGTCCTGGTCGACCGAACCATTTCTGGTCGACCGGACCTCTCGGGTTGTCCTGATTTTTACCGTGGATAAACATATTTTAAATAGGGTTAATTATTTTAAAATGATTTAAAACTTTCTTAATAATGCCCAATAGGTCCCCAACGGTCAAAAATACCTCCTTGCCTATATATACCCACTCATTTATCATTATTAGCAAACATTAGCAAACTTGACTATGGCAAAATCTCTCAACTCTTAAAACCCTATATTAGCCAAAAACTTCTTACAAACACTCACATACTCTTAAATCTTTATTTCTCTAAGCATTGTGAGTATTTCTATAAGGCTATTGTGCGTAATCTTTCTAGCTAATACTCTCTTTTGGTATAAAGGTTGATTGATTTTATTTGAGAGTATAACCTAAAGTTCTTCCACGGATTTCATTTGATAAATCTTGTGTGGGAAGACTTTGAGGGTTGTGGTTCTTGCATTGTTGTTGCAAGATACCTAAACCTAGATTTTGTGTGCAAAAATCCTTTTGTGAAAAGCTAATCTTTCAAACAACTCCATTGTGCTTTAGAAATTGAAATATCATATTGAGTTTGTTTGATCTATCTTGCTTAGCATATTTGAAACCCTGATCTGATTTTGTGATATTCGAATATTGTGTTTCAAATCTTTCTTAGATACACACTCTAGATCTTGATTGATTATCATACTTGATTGAATGTTTAGCACACATTAGAGAACTGAGCATATCTACATATCATTCGTGCTTGCTTTATTGATTGAGCTGTATTGGTGCACACATCTGCTTTTCTAGAAGCATATTTCCATGTACAAATTTTATACACATTTGTTGTATTTCCAAGCACGGGCCTGAAGAGGGAGACTAGCCCTGGAATAGTCCCGGATTGGCTTAGACCCAGTTAGGAAAGCTAGGTGCGTCGTCCTGTTAAGGCGTGTAGGTTGAGGTCAGCCCCGCTAATTGACCTGGTTAAGGTTGAGGTCAGCCCTGTGTTAATTTGAACTGATTGTAAACGGCGCTGCTCCACCCTTAAGTGAGCTATTAGTGGAATCCTCCTGCTTGCGAGCTAGAGGCGGGGACGTAGGCACAGTTGGCCGAACCCCGATAACATATCGTGCGTGTTCTTTACATTTTCGCAATTTACTTACTGCACGTGTATGTTATTTTGTAAATGATTAGATTTACATTTTCATAGATAGACCCTAGGTTAAGTAATACTGCTTATCTGGTTTAACCTAGGTGATAATTTTTAAATACCCAATTCACCCCCCTCTTGGGATTGCACCAAAGCTAACAGATCCATAAGGCGCTCTTGGTAGCTAATAGGCACATACTTTTCAATGAGCCTATCTTTCATCAAATCCCAATGCTCAATGGGCCTATGACGTAGGCGAGCCTCTTGCCTCACCACATTCATCCAATGGAGTTTCGCTTGTCCAATTAATCTCATCTTAGCGAATTTGACCCGATGAGGGTCAATCATCCTGTACCACTCAAAGTAGGCATCCATCTCAGCTAACCAATCTTGAAAAAGTTTGGGATTCATTTGACCATCAAATGTAGGGGCTTCTATCTTCACCTTCCTAGTCATGTCCTCGTAAGGATCATGTCGGTCCCTATGGTGTGGTCTCCGACCTTGAAATTCATCCAAGTCATATTCCTCATCATCCTAGTATGGGTCATAAGGATTACGATGTTAGGGTCTCCCATAATTAGCTCTGGGAGGAGGTCGTCTTGGTGGAGGAGGAGGTCGTCCTCTTGGAGAGTGAGATCGAATCCTCGGGGATAGAGGTTGTTCCCTAGATGAAGGCCTCTCTTGGCCTTCATTTTCTTGTTCTAAGGGTTGCTCTATGCTTCCTTGAGGTGGGTCTTGTGGGTTTTGAGTTTCCAACCTCTCAATTCTAGTTAAGGCATCTTCTAGGTCCCTATTCAATCTAAGGACTTGTTCTTGGAGGTCATTAAGGATGTTATCCCGTTCATAATCAGATCAACGTCCTCGGTATGTATTTCCAAACCTAGTTGCCATCTAAAGGGTATTAGGCCAACACAAGGAACACGACATTCAGCCAAAATGAAAAGTAGGGTCAATCCACTAGTCGAGCTATGTAAACTAGCCAACCTAGCCAAACCTAGGCTCTGATACCAATATGATGTAGGACAATTCTAGGAACCCTAGTCCTACCAAAGACCCTCTCACAAATGTGCACGCACCAGATACACTTTAAGATGAGAATTTAATTAACCACAATGACCAATATAAATTATATGCGAAAACTACAGGTTGTGGAAAATTCAAAAAGTTATAGGATTCATGTAGATTTGTCCTTAAGGACCTAATCAAGTAGGATAAGATAATTACTTGAAAGATGGTAAATTCAAGCCTTAGAATTAAGCCTAAACATGCAAATTATATATCCTTAAAATAATACACAATCAAGCATTCAAGTATGAAAACCTTTTGGGCTTTGAAGAGTTTGTCTGCAGAGATTATTCAAAGACATGCAATGGATATTTTGAAAAGGCTAATGGAAGGTAAATATCATGTTGGCTATCTAGGGTTTATTTTGGAAGTGATTGAAATGAGCTTACTAAAATTATTCGGAATGATGAACACAACACACTCAAACCTTGCTCAATATCCTGAATGGTGATTCTCGGTGCTTCTTGGGGTTGTGGTTGATCTGCTTGATTGTTGAAGTAATAATCTCACACAATAGCTACTGGAATGGTAATATGGAAAATGAAGAATGATAATCTCATGGCCTCTCACCACTCAATCTCCAAAGGAGAAGGGATGTGGTCTCTCACCACTCACTCACAAAGAGGGAACAAGCTTAAAGCTTAAGCACAAGACAATGAATCTTGATTCAATTCAAAATACTTAATGTCCCTTGTAGACACCCTATTTTTACCCTAACCAGATAGAACAAGGGGTATATTCTTATTTTCATTATTATTATTATTATTACCTTATTTTTATTATTATTATTATTATTTATTATCACTATTATTTTATTATTATTATTATTATTATTATTATTATTATTATTATTATTATTACTATGATTTTTATTGTTGTTATTTATATTATTATTATTATTATTTTTATTTTCACTATTATTATTATTATTAATTATTTTCCTATATTGATATAAGTAATTTATTATTATTACTATTATTTTATTATTATTATTGGTATTATTACTATTAGTATTATTATTATTATTATTATTAGTCTTATTATTATTATTTTATTGATAGTATCTTTATTATTTTTAATTTTACTACAATTTATTATTATTATTATTATTATTACCTTATTGATTTTATTATTATTATAATAATAATTATTATTATTACTATTTTCATTATTACCATAATTGTAAAAGCAGAAAAAGAAAAGAAAAATAAAAATAAAATCAAAAAGAAAGTTTTTTTTAAGGGTTTTTAGAATTTTTTTATATAAGGGGGCACAGCCAAGGCAAAGAAAGGGCGGAGGCCAAAGCGCAGCGCACAATTCTTTTCTTCATTCTCGTTCTACCCAAGCAGCCTCTTGCTGCTCCGCACCGCTGCTCCAGCTAGCATCTCACGACCACTCTGGTAGCCCCCTGTTCATACTCCCTACCAGTCACCCGAGTTCTCCATCCACACACCCAAAGCCTCTACCTTTCCCCATCACGCCCACGTTCAGCCTCAAAACCACCAATCGTCACAGCTCCTACAACTCCCCTCGGCCAGCACCAGACCACAACACTTACGATGCCGTTACCACCTGCCAGACGCAGCACAGCTGGGTGCTTCAACCACGAACCAGCCCGTAGCGCCGTCCACGAACCTGCTTCTCCAGCACAGGCCACCCCTTCCTCTGCATCTCCAGCCGAACACTCCTCCCGCCACCCCTGTTTCAGTAGACAAGCGGCCAACCACAACTCCACAGCACCAGCCGAAGCCTTCTGTAAGCCACCGGACCTCTGCAATCGGCCACCAACCAGCCAGGCCACCCTGTTCCTCTCCTCTTCCGCCAGACGCTGATGCTAGTTCATCTCTTGTGCCCCTCTCCCCTGTTCCAGCCACAGCAGCAACTACCGTCACCGTCCGTCAACTCCAACCCCTTGCTTCCTCCCACAGCAGCGACCCGCACGGCGACCACGACCCACTTCCGACAGTCTCCCCAGGACCTCCGGCAGCTCCATGAGAACCCACGGTGAGTCACCTGCCTCCCTCTGCTGTATTTACACACACACACACAAACACACACACTGTACACAGACAGAGCACACACGCACTCACACTGTCACATGCATGCATGTATACATATCTTCTTTTTTTTTTTGGGTTTGTTTGGGGTTTTGACATATAAATTTAAATTTTTTTTTAATTGTACATTTAATTGGTGTTTTATATATGTGTATATCTAACATTAATCTATTTTTCGCAGGATTTTTTTTTTCTACCTTTTGCAGTAATATTAATTCAGGTTTCATATTTATAGTTGGCTTCGACTTATTTTTTGTAGGGTTCGTTTTCGTCATAGTATTCATTTAGATTTAAATTTTTATTGTTTATATTAATGCATGTTAAGTAATGAATATTGTTGTCTTTTAATGTGATAATATGCTATTTGTGTTTTTTTTTTTTTTGTAGGATTTAAGTTCATTCTTCTTAGGGTCGTATGCTAATTTTTGTGATTATGCACATTTTAGAATGTAATATATTCATTATTTCTTACCCTTTCATTATTTCCCATGTTTTAATTCTAAACTTGGTTTATTTCATTTATTAATTATTTCCTTATTTGTGTAGTAGTGTTTATAGAATATTAGAGTTACGTATCATTTGGGGAGTTATTATCATTACTTTTTACTTATTGTGGGATTTTTCATTATTGGGTGATGTTTTGGTATTTTGTTCGTTATCATGTTTATATTATTCCTATGTTCATCTTATATATATTGTGGTATTTATAGGTATTACTATGTTCGTATATTATTATTTTTATCTTTAGGCGTAGTTTATTAGGTTTATCTTTATCATTATGTTTACATTACTTTTGTGGTGGTATTTATATTTTAGTCTATAATTATTAGTTTATTATTATGGCATTTTAGTATTATTATTAGTTTATATGGTATTTTTAGTATTTAAGTTCATATTATATGTTTATTGTTATTATTATGAATTATATGGTATTATTATTATATTTAGTACCACCTATTAGGGTATTTTTTTTTTTGTATTTTAACATATAGAATATTACTTAATATAGTATCTTTAGGATATTTAGTATTACCTATTAGGGTAGTTTTAGTATTCTCAATATATAAGGTATTATTTTTTTGATAGTATCTTTAGTATCGTAATATATATGATATTTTATTACCTATTTTGAAATTTGTAATATTTTAAGTAGTTGCTGATTATCCTATTATCATATATTAAAACCTCCCATATTAGTATTTTCCTATAAAAAATCCTATAAATTTCCAAAATTTGGGAGTATACTTTCCTAAGTATTTTCTTGATTTTTATCCTTATGATTTTAATGCTGGGGTATGAGCCTTCGGGCTTCACATATCTTTAGTTCTGAGGGAATATGTAAATATTTAGATTTTACATATATTTTTGTATTATTTATTTACTCATTTATTTATTTATTTATTCACTTTGCACGTGTATTAATAAATTTATTAGAGGAGTAATTTTAAAGACTTTTTAGATTAACTTAGGGATAATTCCAAATTAGTAAGGTACCGTTCGTAAGAACGGGCGCGTAGGGGGTGCTCGTACCTTCCCCTCGCGTAACCGAACTCCCGACCCCAACTCTGGTAACGTAGACCCACTCTACCCTTAACGGGGTAGTAATCATGTGTTCTAACCACACTAAAAGGTTAGTGGCGACTCTGATATTCTTATTTTTCCTTGAAAATTAAAATTAATTTTTATTTCGCCACCCCGGGGCACATGCGTGCCGGGACGTCGCGACATCCCTAATAACTTACATGGCCAGCTATATATAGAGATGTTGGAACAACCCTCCAACCATAAGTAAATAAAATATAGCAAACTTTGAATGAAAAAATGATAAAGTGAAACCAAAAAGTCAAAAATGTAGAATTTTCAAAACAAATAGTCTCATTCTTTGGCCTTCTATACGTTCCATACTTTGAATTAGCTCACCTACCATATACCAAATTAAATATATGGAAGTCTTCTTTGCAACATACTTTGAACCACTCCATTGGACTTTTCTTGAGAAAGTTATGGCATATTTGGTGAAGGTGTGCAGCTGTCCATGTGATGCAGAATTTCTGAACAAATGGGTACTGTTATTGGGCTGCCAAGTATTGCTTAATTTTAAATTCATGTTTTTCCCTATACCCAAAGAAAGGTATGAGAGTTTTCTTTCCAACCTAATTGGAATCGGGTTATTTGGGCCTCTGTAGATGAAGTTATGAATTTTTTTTGTATAGGTGCGCAGTTGCCTTCATCCCAGCGAATGCATCAACGTGACACCATCTCAGTGAATGTTATGTTTGGGGAATGTTGATCCCCATCAGTAGGGTCGCGGGTACAATCCCCGCATCATATAGTTTCAGTTATTCAGGCGAGGAGACTACTACTGAGTGGTTGTCAGGTATTCATGGCCTTTATGAAGGAAATGTCAGGGAATGAATCAAAACTTACTAGTATACCAATAGTAAAGGAGTTTACAGATGTTTTTCCATATGAGTTACCAAGCTTGCCACCTGATCGTGAGGTAGATTTTCCTATTGATCTGCTTCTAGGTACAACGCCAATTTTTAAAGTACCTTACCGAATAACGCCAGCAGAGTTAGCAAAATTGAAGAATCAGTTGCAAGATCTGCTTGATAAGGGTTTTATATGGCCTAATGTATCTTCGTGGGGAGCTCCAGTTCTATTTGTGAAGAATTAAAACAGGTCTATGAGGATGTGTATAGATTATACGGAGAGTAATAAAGTGACCATTACGAACAAGTATCCTCTACCCCCTATAGATGATTTGTTTGACCAGCTCTAGGGTGCACGAGTGTATTCTAAGATTGACCTCAGATCACGTTATCATCAGGTGAAAGTGAAAACAGAGGATGTATCGAAGACAGCCTTCAGGACCAAATATGGGCGTTATGAATTCCTCGTTATACCGTTTGGTCTGACGAATGCTCCTGTGGTATTTATGGATTTGATGAATAGAGTTTTCCACTAATATTTAGTCCAATTTTTTGTTGTTTTTATTGATGATTTACTAGTCTATTCGAGGAGCTATGAGGAGCATGTGACGCATTTGAGGTAGGTTCTGCAGAAGCTTCGGGAAAATAAGTTGTACACTAAGTTCAGAAAATGTGAATTCTGGCTTGAGAAGGTTCTGTTTTTTGGGCATGTTATTTCAGAAGATGGTATTTCTGTGGATCCTAATAAAATTGATGTGGTAGTGAATTGGGCTAGACCGAGGAACGTTCAGGAGATTAGGAGTTTCTTGGGCTTAGCTGGGTATTACCGTTGTTTCGTTGAGGGGTTCTTTGCACTATTAGGACCTCTAACATGACTGACTAGGAAGAATGTTAGGTTTGAGTGGGATGATAGCTGTGAGTAGATTTTTCAGGAATTGAAATGAAGACTTGTCACAACACCAGTATTAATCATCCCGTTAGGGGGTGAGGGTTATGTTATCTATAGTAATGCGTCCTTGAAGGGACTTGACTGTGTACTGATGCAGCATGGTAGGATGGTAGCGTATGCTTCCAGGCAATTAAAAGAGTATGAAAAGAACTACCCTACCCATGATCTTGAATTGGCTGCAGTAGTACACACATTGAAAATTTAGTGGCATTACCTGTATGGTGAATGGTGCAAAATCAACCACAAGAGTCTAAAGTCCTTTTTCACCCGGAAGGAACTAAACATGAGGTAGAGAAGGTGGTTAGAAGTTATTAAAGATTTTGACTGCACTATCAGTTACCACCTAGGGAAGGCGAACATGGTGGCTGATGCGTTGAGTAGGAAGTCTATGGGACCAGCGTTGGCAGCTGTGGAGATTTAGTATCCGATTATAATGGATCTGGAGAGACTCAACATAGAGTTGGTTGAGAGTGGTTCTCAGGCTTGTATTGCTAATCTAGTGGTGCAGCCTACTTTGTAAGAAAGAATTAAAGCTGCTCAAAAAGACGATCGATAATTAGCAAAGATATTAGTCAAAGTGCAGAATGGTCGGGGGGAGGAATTTTGTATTGGAGATGACGGAGCGTTGCGATTCCATTCCAGATTATGTGTTCCTGCCGATACTGACATCAAGAAGACCATCTTAGAGGAGGCTCACGGATCCTTGTACACAGTTCATCCCGGCAGTACAAATATGTATAGAGATCTGCGAGAGTCTTATTGGTGGAGTGGTATGAAGAAAGAAATTGTTGAGTATGTAGCCCAGTGTCTGACGTGTCAGTAGATAAAAGCTGAGCACCAGAGGCCGGCAGGTCAGTTACAGCCGCTATTTATTCCAGAGTGGAAGTGAGATCATATATCTATGGATTTTGTTTCAGGGCTGCCGTCGGCGTTGCATGACCAGAATGCAATTTGGGTGATTGTGGATTGTTTGACCAAGACTGCTCGTTTCATTCCCATCAAGATCATCTACTCCATGGACAGACTGGAAGAGATATATATTCAGGAGATATTCCATTCTCACGGCGTGCTAGTGTCTATAGTGTTAGATAGAGACCCACGTTTCACGTCACGATTTTGGAGGAGCTTGCAGGAGACTCTAGGGTCTTAATTATCTTTTAGTACGACGTTCTATCCTCAGTCAGACGGACAAATTGAGAGGACGATTCAGATATTAGAAGATATGCTTCGAGTGTGCATGCTAGATTTTGGGGGTAGCTGGACTCAGTTTATGCCACTGGTGGAATTTGCATATAATAACAGTTATCAGGCCAGCATTGGCATGGAACCATTTAAGGCGCTTTACGATAGGAGATGTCGTTTTCCTTTATTTTAGGATGAAATGGGTGAGTGGCGAGTTGTGGGACCAGAGTTTGTTTAGCAAGTGTGTGATAAAGTTTGGCTTATCAGAGATTGAATCAGTGTAGCTCAGAGTCGACAGAAGAGTTATATTGATACCCGCCACAGGAAATTGGAGTTTGACATCGGTAATCATGTATTTTTGAAAATAACTCCGTTAAAAGTGGTCATGCGATTTTGGAAGAAGGGTAAACTTAGCCCTAGGTTTATCGGTTCATTTGAGATTCTTGAGGAAGTGAGGCCGGTTGCCTACATGCTAGCTTTGCCACCTGTGTTGTCCAAGATCCACGGCGTGTTCCACGTTTCCATGTTGAGGAAGTATGTCCCATACCCTTCTCACGTGATCAGTTATGGTGAATTAGAGCTCAGTGATTCACTAGCTTATGAGGAGGTGCCAGTACAGATTCTGGATAAGAAGGAACAAGAATTACGTAATAAGAAGATTCCTCTAGTGAAAGTCTTATGGAGAAATCATACAATAGAAGAAGCTTCTTGGGAGCTCAAGGAAAAGATAAGGTAGAGATATCCACAATTATTTAGGAAAGTATAATAGTAGGTAATGTTTCTTTTGCAGGTACATGTAATAGTTTAATTAATAAGTAGTCTTTTAGTTTTTGGAGAATTTTATTTGATCTATGTAATCTCCCAGGACTTGGGATGTAACCACGGTATTCCTCCGCCATAAATGAGGGTAAGTAATAAAATAAGTATACCATTTTGCCTTTAAGGGATGGTGAATCATATGAATAACAAATTTTGAGGACGAAATTTTTATAAGGAGAGGAGAATGTAGAGACCCGAATAATTTTCATAATTTAATAATGGGAGAAGGAGAGAAAAGAACTAAAATTGGGAAATTAAACAAGGCCTCGTCGACGAGAACATATGGGGGGCTCGTCAACGGGGACATGTCTCGTTGACGAGAAAATATCGAGAGGTTGTTTTTCCCATCTCTGAATTTCGTCAAGGAGAAACAAACGTTCGTCAACGAACATCCTTCTTGACCTCGTCGATGGGGTTACGTGGCTCGTTGACGGAGGTCAGTATATAAATATGCCTAAACTTCATTTTTGGCCAAAAATTTACGCGCAGACTTTCCTTTCTCTCTCCCCTTCAGTTCCTCACCCTTCTCTTTTAATTTCTGGGTTCATTCTTCGTCGGATCGACGATCTGAAGCCACCACGACACTCCTGGGGAAATTCTCTACAAGTTTGCTGGAGTGGATCGTCGGTGGGGTTAGGTTATATTCCATCCCAAATTTAGTGTAAGGGTTTTTATTCAATATTTGACTTTCCTGCAGTTATAGAAATTGTAGTAGTTAAGAAAATACTGAAGTTTTGTTCTGGGAGATATTATTTTCAAGGCATTGAACGGGGAACCCTGCGGGTGCAGGACTGATTACTTTAGGGGATTTTTAGGAATCAGAAAAGGGGATAAACTAAGGTAGTTGTTTTCATAAAAATGTATGTAAAATTTTACAACATCTAATTTCAAAAAAAATAAATATATATTAGCATTATGTTTGGGAAAATACAGTTGTAAATGAGAATATGTTTTAAATATGTGTAATACCCATTTTGTGTGGCATGAGTAGAATTTATTTTGATTTACTGATTTCTAGGAATAAAATAAATGTTACAAAGTTTATTATGATATATCGGCATACGGGCCGAGAGTTTTGATATGATATACCGGTGTACGAGCTGAGGGTTTATGTGATATGTCGGCGTACGAGCCGAGCTTTGAATATGATACAACGTCATATGTGCCAAGAATTTAATCTAATATGTAATATGGCGTACAGGGCGTGAAAGGTAAAATATGAAATGTCGACGTACGGGCCGATGATTTTCATGTTATATATGCAAAATTATGTTGATATGACTATTATTATTATGGAATAGCAATGTATCACAATTTGAAATATGTTATATGTTATCAGAACCTGGTTGACTTGGTTTAGGCTTACACGTGCACGATACTGTAGCTATGTGATCACGATCATTGTGATATTTGTGTTATCGCTGTCGTACGGGGCAGCGTGAGGATGGATAGTCGATGTGGTTTAATGAAGTGTTGGCACCCCTGGTGTACGGATCAGGTGTGGCAGACCCATCGTACTTACAGACTGTACTTTTGACTTGGTAGTGGTCGGCCAGCCATTGTCAGGTTCCGCCTTCGGACCACACAACCCAGTCATGTGGGGGTATGATATGACACCAGCCAGCTAACCTTCCAGGATTGTTTTTGTATTATTATCATATGATATGAATGATGTTTATGGAAATCCAGTATGTTCTATCATGTTATGATTGTATATGTTTTCTCAGATATTATACAGACATTATTACCAAATATGTTTAGGAATGGTTTTATGTAAAACACAGAAATAATCATGTTGCCACACACTGGTATTAGTTTATTTTCCCTTACTGATAGGTGTCTCACCCCGAATTATATGAACATTTTAGGAGCCCCAGATAGGAGAGCAAATAAAGCTCCGCAGAGGTAGTTACAACTGATCTACCCTTTCTGAAGGGTAAGTATTTTGATAGGGTTAGATGGATTTAGTGGGAGGAGACCCTAGGACTCTTTTGGGTTATATATACTTTGCAATGGATGTAGTAACTCTGGTATTGTGTTGAATAGTAATATGAGATGTATATGATTTTATGTTTCCTATTGCTTAGGCTTCCGTGTTGTATTTTTGATACATCCTTGGTATCCACGGGTCTAGGTTGATTATGATATGCTGGGCTATTATATCAGTTTTATTATAAAAAAAATAATAAAATAAGCAGGTCGTTATATTCATAATTAGTTGCATGCTTATTCAATAAATAATGAAAACACAAGCAAAGTGAAGCATTTATTCAGTTACTTACTATGGTTATTTGTGAAGTACCTGCAATTAAAATAATCATATGAGCTATATGTAATAAACAGGGAAGGAGCAATCAAGAAGGTTTATTAGATTTGAATTTTGGGATAATATTCAATTAGTCGTCGACTCGACTCTCAACGATCTCCAACGGAGTTGCTAAGTTGTCACGACATCTAGACCCGCCAGAAACCACTCTGACAATGGGTGCGGCTGCGAATGGGAAAAAATGAATGTGTGATTTTGAAAATGTGATTTTCATGGAAAACATGGTGTATGGAATCTCTACTAACCTTTTGAAGTGCGGTTAGAACACTTGATTGCTACCCCATTAAGGGAAGAATCGGTCTGCGTCACCAGATTCGGGTTCGAGAGTACGGTTACGCAAGGGGAAGGTATTAGCACCCCCTACACACTCGTTCTTACGATTGGTACCAGATTAATCGAAAATTATTCTAAAATAAATATAATAAGTCTTTCAAAATTACTCCCTTCCAAAAATCAAAGAAAATGCACAAAACAGATACTATATAGGTATTCCCTTAGAATCGGGGTAATCTAATACCCCGAAGAGTTTATGCCCTTTGTTGCAATTATCGGGATAGGAAAATTGAGAAAATAAAGTACAAAATACTTTCTCGGATTTTGAAATCTCATAAGATTTTTCTAAGTAGGAAAAATAATATTTTGGGAGGTTTTCAGAATTTGTTGAGGATGGACTAATTATAAGCATATAATATGAACTAAAATACTAATGTAATAATAACTATAAACTACACAAAAACTAAATAACATATAAACCTAATGGTAAACCTAATATTAAACCCAAACATGAATATCACAATATATAATAGAACAACATAACAATAAATAAAATAATAAAACACCACAATACAAAGATGACCATAACAAAAATACAAACATAATAATAAAGCAAAGTGAAAACAAACAATAGTGCTACATCCAGTGACTGTACTGTGTGTGTTTTAGTGTGCACTGTGTGGGTGTGTATGTGCTGTTTGCATGTGTTTTAGTGTGTGTAACAGTGTGTGCATGGGGTGAATGTGTGTGTGATGTGTGCGTATAGCAGTGTGTGTTTGTGTTATTGTGTGCATGGGCGTGTATTTGAGTGTGTGTTCTATGTGCGTATAGTGTTCTCCGGGTGTGTGCGCATGAGTGTGTGTTCTATTGTGTGTGCGTGTGCATTGCCGTGAAACAGTGTGTGTGCAGGTGTGAGGGAGGGAGAAGCTCACAGCAGCAACGCGAGCAAAAATATCCCCGATGAGCCAAGCACAGCGGCAAAGACGAAAAAGCCAGCACGGTGCCTTGTCACAAATCACGAACAACAGATCTGGGCCCGATTCACTATTCCAGTGAACCGATGAGACCAAACGAACGCCCGAGGGGAAAACCAATTAAATCCAACTCCCAAAGAAAATTTTCAAGCAGATCGTAATAACATCGCACACCATAACCGGAGCGGAACAACCGATCTGAACTTCACAAATCTCGGTGAACCTAGTTGGAAAATCTTCAGAATAAGATCAACTTGAATATGAAGGCCAGGATTTGACACTGAAAGTGGGCGGCTGCTGCTGCTGTTTTGGTTGATCCATGGCCAATAAAAAAAAACTTTACCCCTGTTGCAACTATTTTTTTTTTCCGCTCGGCACAACACCAAAACAAAGAGTTTAAGTTCAAAGTGACCTCATGCAAAATACGTATAATGCGGAAAATCAACAAAACCACCATCCCGAATGAGTTGAGCAAAGACCCAGCTGCTTCGACCCTTAAAGAGACAACTCAGAGAAGAGCTTTGATTGATTTCTTATACACAGAAGTGGCTTGGAGTAGCGGGAGACAGGGACTGTGGATGGCCGAGAGCCGGCGAAGGAGAATGAGAGGCCGTGGATGACGATGACAGCATGGGGTGTGGGCAACGTTGTGCGGCGTGGGCGACGTGCCAGCAGTGATGGTCGCTTGCTGGTCTGGACGGATCTGCGTATGTCTATGGTGAGGGCGAGAGATGAGTGAATGAGGGAGGTGAGGTGGAGCTTCTGTGTGTGGCTATGGTGAGGGAGAAATACAAGTGAACAAGGGAGGTGTGGTGGAACTGCTGGCCTGCTGGGGAAGTGAGGTGGCTGCAGGAGGGGAAAACGGAGGTTCAGAGAGTGGTGGGGGCTGTCGTGAGGAGATGGTGGCCATGGAGGCGAGTCACCGGAGCTGCGCGTGAGCAGAGGGAAAAGAGGGAGAAGAAGGTACGGCCTGAGCTTCTGGAGAGTGAGATGGGAGAGCTTGATGGGCTGCTGGAGAGTGGCGAGGGTGGCTGTGCGCAGGGGTCAAGGAGACAGGAGAGCAGGCTGTGAGGTGGGTAGTGGGTTTGTGGGTGTAGGCTGTATCGTGTGTGTACAGTGTATACCCCTCCCCTTTTATAAGCTTCTTTTTCTCGTCTTTTTTGGCCTTTGCATGTCCGCTGGGGAAAAGTGGGGTGACCCATTTCAAAAGGTTGCACAATTTTATTTTATTTTATATGCCCTATAGTTTTACATTATTTTTTGATTTTTCTTCTTTTCCCCTTTTTGTGCTTTTATTTTGTAGTGATAGTAATAATAGTAGTAATAATAATAGTAATAATACACTACTACTACTACTAATAATAATAATAATAATAATAATAATAATAGTAGTAATACCAAGATTAGTAATAATAATAATAATAATAATAATAATAATAATAAATAATAGTAGTAATACCAAGATTAGTAATAATAATAATAATAATAATACTAATAGTTATAATAATACTAGTAAACTAATAATGATAATAATAATAATAATAAGTGTGTGAGTGCCCTTGGTGTACGGACTAGGTCTAGCAGACCCATCAGATTTACAAATTGTATTTTTGATTTAGCAGTGGTCGGCCAACCTTTGTCAGGTCCCGCCTTCGGGCCACACAACCCAGTCATGTAGGGGTAATACATGACAACAGTCAGTTAACCTATCAGGGATGTTTTTGTATTATATTTTATGAGATGAAATATGATTATGAAAATGCAGCATATTTTGTCATGCTATGATGATATATACGTTTTCCCAAATATAACGTGACAGTTTACTAAATATGTTTTTATATGATATATGTATAACACGGAATACTCATGTTGCCACACACTAGTATTAGTTTATTTCCCTTACTAAGAGGTGTCTCACCCCAAAATTTTATAAACATTTCAAGAGCCCTTGATAGGAGAGCGGATAAAGCCCCGCTGATCTAGTACTGTGGATTTGCCCTTCCAGAAGGGTAAGTGTCTTGATAGGGTTGGATGATGACCCTAAGATATCTTTTGGGTTGTGTACCGTGTGTATATAAAAATAGTGGATGTAGTAACTCTGGTATTTTGATGAATGATTTTATATTTATGATACTATGATTGCATGTTTCCTGCTACTTAGGCTTTCGTTATGTGTTCTAATGTATCTCTGGTACCCACAGGTCCAGGTGGATTATGATCTACTGAGTTTTGTGATATTTATTTTATTATATTATGAAAAAAAATGAGAAAATTAAGCAGGTCGTCACACTTGAGAAGTTTCCCTTCAAGTCTGCTGGAGTGGATCATTGGTGGGGTTAACTTGGACTTCATTCCAAGTTCAGGGTAAGGATTGTTATCTAATATTTGACTTTCCTACAATTTTAGAAAATGTAGTACTCAAAGAAATATTGAAGTTTTGTTCAAGGCAATGTTGTTTTTGGGATGTTGAATGGAGAACCCTGCAGGTGTAGGACTAAAGGTTTTAGGGGCTTTTCAGTAGTTATGTAACGTCCCTCAATTTCTTAACATAAATTATCACATAATAAATAAAATGGTCAACCCGAACCCGTGGGTAGCGGGGACACCTGTCAAATACAGCGGAAAACCTAGCAGCAGTAACCATAAAATCTCAAACATCCAAATATAAAACATAATACCAGAGCTTTTTATACATCAATGTACTGTTTGTATGTACAATCTCCAAAAAGTCAAAATAACACTAGCTCTATACATAAAAAATCTCCTGGTCCTAGTTCAATGCTTACCCTTTTAGTAGGGAAGCTCTGATCACTTAATGGCGGCTCTAACCCGCCGGTCTCACTGGATTTCCTGAAAATCATTTAATGTTCGGGGGTGAGACACTTCTTAGTAAGGAAAAATAAACTAAATACAGCTGTGTGGCAAGATGAATATTTAATGTATTTATACGTATATAGTACATTTCATAATTCTATAAACATCATCATATCGTACTGGGTAAACATATATTTTCACATTTGTTAATAAATCATAACATACATAAAATCATCTGTTATAACTGTAACACTGAAAACAAACCCAAGATGAATAGTTAGCTGGTGTTATGTATTACCTCCCATGACGGGTTGTGCAGCCCGAAGGCGAGACCCGACAATGGCTGGCCGACCACTGCCAAATCAAATATGTCTGTAAGTACGATGAGCCCGCCACACCCTAGTCCGGACTGCCAGGTGGACGTCCACACTCTACTGAAAGCCACATCGACTATCCATCTTCCATCCCCTCGTGGGATGATTAGCACTAATCTGACGTAGATATCTGATCTACACATATAGCTACGGTACCGAGCCCCTGAACTGAACTAAACTAACATCCTAGTGGTGATAACATATAATACATGATCATATATATAACATCATTACGGCCTCGTGCCGAAAATATAGTAATTACGGCCTCGTGCCAAAAACATAAATACGTGGCCTCGCGCCAATAACATAAATACGGCCTCGTGCCGATAACATTAATATATGGCGTCGCGCCAATAACATAAATACTGCCTCGTGCCGATAACATAAATATATGGCCTCGCACCAAAAACATAAATACGGTCTCGTGCCGATAACATAAATATATGGCCTCGCGCCAAAATTGTTTCAGGTATATATATTCTGAAAATACATTATTTATCACATAATCGTCAAAACCATCATAACATAACTCATATTTTCATAATACCTAAAATCATGCTTTGTTCGTAAAATCTTTCACATCATAATACATTTCACATAAAATAATATTCATGCCACACACATGCTGCTAAAAGTCATATTTCATATTTTAAAATCATGATTTTCTGGCACCTCATACATACATATATATTTTAATTATCATAGCAGTATTTTCCCAATTGTACATTTCATTCGTAATACGCAATATAACATATGCTTTTCTGAAAATAAATTTACTCATAATCAATAATAATTTGTATGGAAAATTACTGCTTTAGTTTATTCCCTTACCTGGCTATTGAAAAATTCCTTAGGACCCAAAATTTCACACCCTTGGCGCCCGAAATCTAATTCCTGCAATTTACATTTCTCACAGATTAATTAATCTATTTCTCAAAAATAATACTTATCTAGCCTTCCCTAAGCTCCATATACCTCAAATTTATATTTAAACTATTATTTAATATCCCCACTTAATTTTTCTGAATTTTGCCTGCGGGTCCCAAATTTACACCCACGACGCTCACCCGACCCTAAATTTCAGAAATCCTACTTCAGTTCCAAATACTTAATATTTTAATATTTCTAAATTAATGCTAATTAATTAAAAATAAGCCCCTTAATAATTGCCGCACCCCAAATTTAGGGTTTTGGCCCGACACCCCCACGAGAATTCCGTCCCACTAGTCTTGTAGAGAATCATCCCTAGATTCTCGTGATGGTGTCCGTTCGTCAATTGGGCTTATATTTTGTAAGAAATTAAAGAAAAAGGGAAAAAGGGAAAAATGGCTTATCCCAGGGAATATGCTTACGCCACTCCTACCACAGATCCGCTCTGGTAGAAATGACGGTAGCGGCGAATGGAGTCCAGTGGTATCTTCGGATTTTCAATCGGGTGAAAATCCGCCACGAAATCGAGGAGAGAGGGAGAGAGAACGTGAGGAGAGAGAGAGAGAGATTGCAGGTTGCAGGAGAATAAGAAAAGAAAAGAAAAGAATGAAGAAGAAGAAGAAAGGTGGGGGGGTGGCTGCAGAGAAGAAACAAATTTTTTATTAAAAAAAAATTTCATCCTGAAGCTTCTTTGAAGCTTCAGGATGTTAGATTTATAATAATAATAATAATAATAATAATAATAATAAATATATATTTAATTAATATTAAAAATAATATATTTTATTTAAAAAAATAAAAAAATAAATTTTAATTATTATTATTATTATTTTTTCTTTTTTTAATATCCAATTAATTAATTAATATATATTTTTTAATTATTTTTTTAATTTTAATTTTAATTTTTTTTAAGTTTTTATTTTTATCTTTATTTTTTTTTGAATCCTTCTATTAATCTTTTATATCTCTTTTTGGAGTTTTTACAAGTTAGGTAAAGGAATAAATTAAAGCAGTAATTTTCCATGAAAATTATTATTAGTAGATCTATGTTCAGAAAGCATGTATTAAATATGAGTTTATTTGAGAAAATGTATGTTTGAGAAAATATTGCTGTTACACAGGAATATATATTTTTAGTATGAAATATCAAGAAATGTGATTTCAGAACAGAAATCATGATTTTATTTAACTTGTGTGGCATGAATATTATTTTATGAATATTATATTATGTTAAGTTAGATTAATAGGGAAAAACATGTTTACAGTTATTTTCAGGAATAACATGATAATACAGGAAGTTATGATTTCAAGATATATGATAAATAATACATATGCTCAGTTGAGTATTTAGAAATATTCGTTGCAAGGCCGTGATTGATAGCCGGTGCAAGGCTGCAGTTATGTATGTTATTCGGCGCAAGGACGCAGTTATATATGTTATCCGGCGCAAAGCCGTGATTATTTATGTTAATAGAGAATTCAAGAAATGCTATCAATCTATTTATGTTAAAACATTATATTATCATGTATTATCTGTTATCAGGACCCGGATGATAGTTCAGATAAGTTTCAGGAGTACGGTACCGTAGCTATGCAGTTCAGTTTAGTTTAAACTTGTGCTAACCGCCCCTGCTAGTAGAGGGGCTGGGAGATGAATAGTCGATGTGGCTTTCAGTGTAGAGTTGTAGATGTCCACCTAGCAGTCCGAACTAGGGTTGTAAGAACTTGAACTGTGATATATGGGTTTAAGATGAAAGAGAGGGGTAAAAATGGAGTTGTACGGATTTCGTCGACGAAGCTAGTGAAGAATTCATCGACAAGATTCAGAGGTTCGTCGCCGAGGAGAAGCCGAGAGGTTCAGGAAAATTTAAATATCAGAGTTCGTCGATGAAATCGCTGTCTCGTCGACGAAATCTCTAAAGACTTCGTCGACGAGGACACCAATTCGTCGACGAAGCCCCTCGGGTCAAAGGTCTTTATAAGGATATTTTCGGTTGCTTCTTGGCTAAGTTTTGGTTTCTCTCTCTCTCTCTCTCTCTCTCTCTCTCTAGGATTCGAAGCTCTCTCTCTCTCTCTCTCTCCTCGATTTCTTCACCGTTTGTCGCCTTAATCGCAAATCCAAAGTTACTGCGAGGATCAGTGAAGGATTCTCTACGTTTCTAGTGGATCGAAATCTTGTTTCGGAGATTTTTAGGTTTTGGGCTAAAATCGAGGTAAGGCTCGATTTTCATTTCTAATTCAGTAAATGTGTAGTAGTACATATTGTAAGCATGTACTGTACTGTGATTTGTAGGTTTCGGAGTCTCGGTTCATAGTTTTGGGGACTGTAGAGTTCGTAGTTGGAATTCGGGTTAAGATAAAGGGATTCTATTTATATCAGTCCATTTTTTAAATCAGGATTGGTAAGCTTGTAGGCTACGATCGTATGTATGTTTTGACTACTTATTTGAGGAAATCTATCGGGTAAAATATGGAATTTTTAGGTTACAGTTTTCGGGAAAATTGGGGATTTCGGGTATCATCTCTATTTTGTTTGGAAAATTGTTGGATGTGTTAAAACTGTATTATTGAGGTGACCGTAATCCATATTTGTATAAAATGTATACTTGAATTTGTAAACGATATGATTTTCCATAAACCAAATAAGTGTGGTACGTATGAATGTATGTATTTGTTCTAGGTATTTGTAAAATAGCTATGTGGCGGCTAATTACCATACGCTGAAATGTATAGGGACGTGAGTTCCAAAATGATTCCAGGTTTTGTGAAATCGGCTAGGGGCGGCTAATTACCGTACTCCGAGAGCGACTGACTCTATATCCGAGGGTGTGAAATATCACCAGTCTAATTTCGGTTGGTCACCGAAGTGGTGTGAGTTATATGCTATATCGTATGAAGCAATGGATTCACTATTGGGCCTAGGTCGTTGTAGCGTAGTTGTGCATGTGGCTATGTAATCGTTGGGAGACTAGGTGACCTTGTGTAGTTGCGTATATAGCAATGTAATCACTGTGAGCCTGAGTCATTACTTCGTAGTTGCATGTGTAACAATGTAATCGCTGTGAGATTAGGTGACTTTTGTGTAGTTGCGTATGGAGCAATATAATCACTATTGGGCCTCGGGCGTCGCAACGTAGTTGCATGTGTAGCAATGTAATTGCTGTGAGACAGGGTGGCCTTATGTAGTTGCGTACTAGTGTGACGACACTGACCGTATGTATGTATGTATGTATGTATGTATGTATGTATGTATGTTTGGGTATCGTATGGACTGGAATGGTTTTTGTGAAAATACTGGAACTGTATGAAATTGTATGAAACTGTACGAATTGTTTCAAACTGTATCGTATGTATAGTGTCATGAAGTATGTAAAATGACATTGGTATGCCACACATTGATATAAACTGTTTTCTTCCTTACTGAGAGGTGTCTCACCCCGAATATATACAAATGTTTTTTTCAGGTCCTTCGAGTAGCCGTAACTAGCATCCTAGCATCCGGAAACGAGGGGTGTTGTTTAGCTACTACTAGTGCTTGATAGGTACGAGTTTTTGTAAACGGGTTGTCATGATGGATTTTGTAGATGCCCGTAGTATGTATGGTATTCATAGGAATGTATATCCTTGTATGGTATAGACTCTGGTATGGTACAATTTATGTATAGAAAGACCGTATTTCGCTGCGTATTTTGGATGAGTATGGATGGTTGTGTGTATGTATGTGAGCATCCGTTCACCCGACGGGGTCAGACCCTTCATTTGTATTGTATCAAGTATGTTTTAAATTGATACAGAGACAGGTTAGGTTACTAAATTTACCCTCGGGTCCCATTTTCGGGTTCAGGGCGTGACAGCTTGGTATCAAAGCTAACCGTTGTTAGGTCTTGTAGACTTGGTTAGGAGTATTAATGTGTACATACCAGAGTATAAGATGTAGGAAATGGGTAGTATTGGTTGAGGGTTGTTCTGTTGCTAGATTGGGATTTGTTGGCGGTATTCCGTGTTTTTCCTAGGATGACGATTCCAGTAAAGGCAGGATAGATCATTGACAACTCTCGTGTCGGAGTGACGGGACAGGCTTTGACCTGTGAGAGTAATAGTTGACATGATTAGGTCTATGATTGTGTTAACTGTGTACGATATAGGAATTCTAACCGATTCCTATTCTGTTTTCAGAATCGAGCCCAACGATAATAACTTGGAGAGTGGCTCCGAGGAGACGACAAGTGATGAGTCTCCTTTTGTGTTTCGTGGTTTGGCGAGACAGGTGATACGAGAGATTGGGCGGAGTGTTAGGAGACGCGAGAGCTTTCCTACTGATGCGGGGTGTACCATCGAGAGGTTCACACGCATGCACCCTCTAACATTCATGGGAGGATCTGATCCCATAGTGGCGGAGGACTGGGTCGAGAAGACCGAGAGGATTTTGGAAGTCCTCCACCGCACTGAGAAGCAGAAGGTCTTGTACGCTACCTTCCAGTTGACTGGAGAGGCAGGGCGATGGTGGACGACAGTGAGCCTACTGGAGAGGCAGAGAGTTGGTCCATCTAGTATGACGTGGGGCCATTTCAAGGAGGTATTTTTCGGAAGATACTTTTCGGTCTCCACTCGGGATGCGAAGACCGATAAGTTTTTGGGTCTGATATGGGGTACTTTGACGGTGTAGAAGTATGCTGCCATATTTATCGAGTTATCTTGATTTGCGCCGTACTTTGTCCCAAATGAGCATGCGAAGTCTTAGAGGTTCGAGAGGGGTATGAGGAAGGACATCTGCCATCTTGTGGGGATGCTGCAGATCCGTGAGTTCTCTGTTCTGGTGGATAAAGCCACCATAGTTGAGACCGACCTTCAGGGAGATGAGGTGGTGTAGGTTTAGGGAAAGAGGCCAGTATCTTCTGGTCCTTAGAGTGGTTCTTAGCAGAGTCAGTGGAAGAAGAAGAAGAATTATAGTTATGGTTATCGGTAGAACACCGAGCAGCCGAGTTTTCAGGGGGATCCATCCTCCGCATCGTGTGCTAAGTGCCGTAAATCGCACTAGGGCGAGTGTCAGCCATTTTGGGGTGTTTGCTTCAACTGTGGCAAGTTAGGCCACATGGCGAAGAGCTGTCAGGAACCAAGGAAGATTATAAAATGCACAGAGCCAGAACTATAGAAGTAATCCAGTTCCTCGAGTGAATTACCAAGCAACCACGACTCCAGCGAGAGTATATTCACTTGCTCCAGCAGATGTAGAACACACTGGGAATGTTGTGACAGGTACCATGTTATTACTTTCGAATAGAGCTGTTGTTTTATTTGATTCGGGGGCAACCCATTCGTTCATATTTGCTAGTTTTGTGAAATTGTGTGGGGCGAAAACCTGTGTGATGAACGAAATGTTGTCTGTGACTACGCCAATTGGGAGTGTAATGACTTGTAGTAAGATGTTAAGAAACTGCCCAGTTGTGATTCAGGAGAGACTGCTACCGGCAAATCTTGTAGTATACGACATGTCGGGTTTTGACGTCATACTGGGAATGGATTGGTTGTTCTTTAGTTATGCGGTGATTGACTGTCGGAAGAAGGTAGTGGTGTTCAGACCTCCTGGGAAACAGGAGTATGAGTTTGTGGGATCGTGTGTGCATTTGACGCCACAGATTCTATCGGCTTTACAGGCGAGGAGGTTACTCTTGGATGGTTGTCAGGGGTACCTAACTTGCGTGAAGGAACCACCGCGAGATGAGTTGAGACTCAAAGATATTCGGGTGGTCAACGAGTTTCTGGATGTGTTTCCAGATGATTTACCTGGTTTACGTCCGAATCGTGAGGTAGAGTTTATGATAGAGTTGCTTCCTGGCAAGGTATCGATTTCTATAGCTCCGTACCGGATGGCACCAGCAGAACTTCGAGAGTTGAAGGAGCAGTTGCAGCAACTACTGGACTAGAGTTTTATTCGACCAAGTGTTTCGCCCTGGGGAGCTCCAGTATTATTTGTGAAGAAAAAGGATGGGTCGATGCGTATGTGTATTGACTACTGTGAGATTAATAAAGTGATGGTGAAGAACCGTTACCCTTTACCGCGTATAGATGATCTTTTTGACCAGTTGGAGGGAACACATGTCTTTTCAAAGATTGACTTACGATCAGGGTATCATCAGGTGAAGGTTAGATATGAGGATGTAGCGAAAACTGCCTTCCGAACCAGATACGGCCACTATGAATTCTTGGTTATGCCATTTGGGTTAACCAATGCACCGATAGTATTCATGGATTTGATGAACCAGGTTTTCCATGAGTACTTGGATCGATTCGTATTGGTATTCATTGACGACATTCTGGTATACTTGAGGAGTACAAAAAAGCATATGGAACATTTGAGGTTAGTATTACAGATTTTACGGGAGAAGAAGCTGTATGCTAAGCTGAAGAAATGTGAGTTTTGGTTGAATTAGATTGCGTTCTTAGGCCATGTGGTGTCTAGGGGCAGTATCTCCATTGATCCCAGTAAGGTTGAAGTTGTGGTCGACTGGGTTAGACCGAAGAGTGTACAAAAGGTTTGAAATTTTCTAGGATTGGCGGGTTACTATCGTTGGTTCATGGAGGGTTTCTCTAAATTTTCTGGACCTCTGACACGATTGACTAAGAAGGGAGTAAAGTTTGACTAGACTAGTGATTGCGAGCAGTGTTTTCTTGAGTTGAAGCACCAGCTAGTTACTGCACCAGTATTGACCATTCCTTCAGGGAATGGGGGACGTGTCTCTGAAGGGTTTGGGATGTGTGCTTATGCAAAAGGGTAAGGTGGTAGCTTATGCTTCTAGGCAACTTAAGGAGTATGAGAAGAATTACCCTACGCATGATTTGGAGTTGGCTACCGTGGTGTATGCATTGAAGATCTGGCGACACTATCTGTATGGGGTGCAGTGTGAGATCTTCACTGACCATAAGAGTCTCAGGTATTTCTTCACATAGAAGGAGTTGAACATGAGACAGATGCGGTGGCTAGAATTGATTAGGGACTACGATTGCACAATCAGTTATTACCCGGAAAAGGCTAATGTGGTAGCAGATGCGTTGAGTCGGAAGTCAGAGCATGCCACAGTAACTGCAGTTGTAGCTCAGCATCATGTCAGACGAGATCTGGAAAGCCTTGGCATTGAGTTGGTGTTTGGTGATCATTAGGCCTTCATTGCTAGTTTGGTGATCCAACCGACCTTGTTTGAGCGTATTTAAGCAGTGTTGGCTAGTAATGCGGAGTTAGCTGATATTGTGGAGAAAGTGTAGTAGGGTTTGGCTGTGGACGTTAAAATCTCTGACAGAGGTGTGTTGAAATTTGGGACCAAGCTGTGCATTCCAAGCGACGATGAGATTAGAAAGATGATTCTGGAGGAAGCGCATCGTTCTTTGTATACGGTACATCCGGGTAGTACGAAGATGTATAGGGATTTGCGCGAGTCTTTCTGGTGGGGTGGTATGAAGAGGGATATTACCCGGTTTGTGGAGCAGTGTCTGACGTGTCAGTAGGTGAAAGCTGAACGTCAGAGATCGGCAGGGCAGTTGCAACCTTTGCCTATTTCGGTATGGAAATGGGAGCACATTTCCATGGACTTTGTTACTGGATTACCATCAACGCTTCATGGGCAGAATGCTATTTGGGTAATCGTGGATAGATTGACAAAATCTGCTCACTTTGTACCTATGAAGGTCAGCTACCCTTTAAGTAGACTAGCAGACCTATATGTGCGGAGTCCCGGTGTCCATTATTTCAAATCGAGACCCGAGGTTTACTTCTCGATTTTGGAAAAGCTTGCAGGAAGCATTGGGGATGAAGCTTACTTTCAGTACAACGTTCCACCTTCAGAATGATGGACAGTTGGAGAGGACGATACAGATCTTGGAAGATATGTTACGGGCTTTTGTATTGGACTTCGGTGGTAGTTGGATTCAGTTTCTACTTCTAGTAGAGTTTGCTTATAACAATAGCTTCCAAACTAGTATAGGGATGGCACTTTTCGAGGCTTTATATGGTCGGAGGTGTCGATCACCTTTGTATTGGGATGAGGTCGGTGAACGTCAGGTTTTAGGACCTGAACACGTGCAGCAGGCGTCTAAGAAGGTAGGCTTGATCCGGGAGAGGATTAGATCGGCTCAGAGTCAGCAGAAGAGTTATGCGGATGTTTGCCATTGTGAGTTGGAGTTTGAGGTGGGGGGTAAGGTATTTCTTAGAATCGCTCCGATGAAGGGAGTGATGAGATTCGGAAGAAAGGGCAAGTTGAGCCCGAGGTATATTGGACCATTTGAGGTTATTGAGGGAGTACGTCTGGTTGCCTACAGAGTTGCATTACCCCCAGCACTCTCGAGGGTCCACGATGTATTTCACATATCCATGCTGAGAAGGTACGTGTTGGATCCATCTCATGTTATCAGTTATGGTGAGTTGGAGATTGGGGATACTTTAGCGTATGAGGAGATACCTGTTCAGGTTTTGGACCGTAAAGTTTAGAAGCTTCGTACCAAAGAGATACCATTCGTGAAGATATTGTGGTGAAACCACGAGGTTGAGAAAGCTTCTTGGGAACTGGAAACGGAAATACGCCGGAAGTATCCGCAGTTATTTGAGTAGTACTTGGATAGCAGGGTGGTATAAGTATGTATGTATGTATGTAAACCTCTGTTATCGTATTGTATTTAGTGGTTGGTCTCTGGGAGAGTCATGTTGTATTGTAAGCTCCCGAGACCGTGTATGTATGTAACCATGGTATTCCTCCACCATAAGTGAGGGAATGTATGTATGTATCGTAACGGGGCTACATATAAATGGCCGCCATATGCTCTAGAGTATGTATGTATGTATGGTAATGGGGCTGCGTATAAATGACCGTTGTATTCTCTAAAGTGTGTATGTATGTATTGTAACGGGGCTGCGTGTAAACGACCTCTGTGTCCTTTAGAGTGTGTATGTAGGTATCGTAAAAGGACTGCGTATTGATAGTCACCGTTTCACTTTAGAGTATGTATGTATGTATGTAGTAGTATGAATGTGATTGTAAAGAGAGATTGCAAATTTCGGGGATGAAATTTTTGTAAGGAGGGGAGATTGTAAGAACCCGAACTATAATATATGGGTTTAAGATGAAAGAGAGGGGTAAAATTTGAGTTGTACGGATTTCGTCGACGAAGCCATAATTCGTTGGCGAAGCTAGTGAAGAATTTGTCGAAAAAATTCAGAGGTTTGTCGACGAGGAGAAGCCGAGAGGTTCAGGAAAATTTAAATATCAGAGTTCCTCGATGAAATCGCTGTCTCGTCGACGAAATATCTGAAGACTTCGTCGACGAGGACACCAATTAGTCAACGAAGCCCGTCGGGTCAAAGGTCTTTATAAGGATATTTTCAGTTGCTTCTTGGCTAAGTTTTGGTTTTTTTTTTCTTTCTCTCTCTCTCTTTCTCTCTCTAGGATTCCAAGCTCTCTCTCTCTCTCTCTCTCTCTCTCTCTCTCTCTCTCCTCAATTTCTTCGTCGTTTGTCGCCTGAATCGCAAATCCAAAGTTACTGCAAAGATCAATGAAGGATTCTCTACGTTTCTAGCGGATCGGAATCTCGTTTCGGAGATTTTTGGGTTTCAGGCAAAAATTGAGGTAAGGCTCGGTTTTCATTTCTGATTCAGTATATGTGTAGTAGTACGTATTGTAAGCATGTACTGTACTATGGTTTGTAGGTTTCGGAGTCTCGGTTCGTAGTTTTGGGGACCATAGAGTTCGTAGTTGGAATTTGGGTTAAGGTAAGGGGATTCTGTTTATATCAGTCCATTTTCGAAATCAGGATCGGTAAGCTTATAGGCTACGATCGTATGTATGTTTTGGCTACTTATTTGGAGAAATCTATAGGGTAAAATACGGGATTTCCGGGTTACAGTTTTCGAAAAAATTGGGGATTTCAGGTATCATCTCTATTTTGTTTGGAAAACTGTTGGATGTGTTAAAACTGTATTACTGAGGTGACCGTAATCCATATTTGCATAAACTGTATACTTGAATTTGTAAACGATATAATTTTCCATAAAGCAAATAAGTGTGGTATATATGAATGTATGTATTTGTTCCAGGTATTTGTAAAACAGTTATGTGGCGGCTAATTACCATACGCTGAAATGTATAGGGACGTGAGTTCCAAAATCATCCAGGTTTTATGAAATCGGCTAGGGGCGGCTAATTACCGTATGCCGAGAGGGACCGTCTCTATATCCGAGAGTGTGAAATATCACCAGTCTAATTTCGGTTGGTCACCGCAGTGGTGTGAGTTATATGCTACATCGTATGAAGCAATGGATTCACTATTGGGCCTAGGTTGTCGTAGCGTAGTTGTGCATGTGGCAATGTAATCGTTGGGAGACTATGTGACCTTATGTAGTTGCATTTGTAACAATGTAATCACTGTAGGCCTGAGTTGTTACTTCGTAGTTGCATGTGTAGTAATGTAATTGCTGTGAGACTAGGTGACCTTTGTGTAGTTGCGTATGGAGCAATGTAATCGCTATTGGGCCTCGGGCGTCGCAACGTAGTTGTGTATGTAGTAATGTAATCGCTGTGAGACGGGGTGACCTTATGTAGTTGAGTACTAGTGTGACGACACTGAACGTATGTATGTATGTATGTATATTTGGGTATCGTATGGACTAGAATGGTTTTTGTGAAAATACTGGAACTGTATGGAATTGTATGAAACTGTACAAATTGTTTCAAACTGTATCATATGTATAGTGTCATGAAGTGTGTAAAATGACACTGGTATACCACACACTGATATAAATTGTTTTCTTCCTTACTGAGAGGTGTCTCACCCCGAATATAGACAAATTTTTTTTTTTTTCAGGTCCTCTGGGTAGCCATAACTAGCATCCTAACATCCGGAAGCAAGGTGTGTTGTTTAGCTACTACTAGTGCTTGATAGGTACGAGTTTTTGTAAACGGATTGTCATGATGGATTTTGTAGACGCCCGTAGTATGTATGGTATTCATAGGAATGTATATCCTTGTAGGGTATAAACTCCGGTATGGTACAATTTATGTATAGAAAGACCGTATTCCGCTGTGTATTTTGGATGAGTATGGATGGTTGTGTGTATGTATGTGAACATCCGTTCACCCCAAGGGGTTGGACCCTCCATTTGTATTGTATCATGTATGTTTTAAATTGATACAGAGATAGTTTAGGTTACTAAATTCACCCCCGGGTCCCATTTTCGGGTTCGGGGCGTGACAAGGGTGTGGTGGGCCCATCGTACTTACATACATTTTTTACTCGGAAGTGGTCGGTCAACCATTGTCGAGTCCCGCCTTCGGGCTGCACAACCCGTCATGGGGGTAATACATGACATCAACCAGCTATTCATCCTAGGTAAATTTTAGAATTACTAGTTATATCAAATGATTTTATGAATAGTGAAATACAATATGATTTAGTATAATTATGAAATGGTATATTTATTCAGCTATGATATTATTAGTGTTTCCAAGCATGTAATATGTACTGTATATTTATTATAGCATGTAAATATTCATCTTGCCGCACAACTGTATTTAGTTTATTTCCCTTACTGACAGGTGTCTTAGCCTAACTTAAACCATTTCAGGGAATCCAAAAAGACAAGCACATTGAGCCCGCTGTTGAGACAGTTTTTACTACCCCGCTAAGAGGGTGAGTTTGAGCTAGGATCAGTTGGTTTTTGGTACTATATCCTAGTTTTATCTTTCAACGTTTTGAGGATTGTATATATATACAGTATATGGTGGAATGTAGGTAACTCTGGTATATTGTATTCTATGGTTGGATGAATGAAATTTATGTTTACTGCTGCTTAGGTTTCCACTGTGTATGACAGGTGTGTCCCTGTTACCCACGGATTCGGGTTGACTGTGTTATGTTTTAAGTTAATGATATTTAATATGATTGATTATGTGGAAAATTAGGTAGGTCGTTACACAAGATCTTATTCATCTTAATCATCTTGATAATAAGCCTCCAAATTTGCTTTAAAGGTTGATCTAAGGAAGGTTTTTGATTCAGCGTGCTAGGATTTTATTATTCAAATTCTAAATTGCATCGATACTCTTAAGTTCATTCAATGGATAAAAGAATGCATTATTACTCCTTACTTTATTGTAATTAATGGATCTCCTTAGGGCTTTTTTAAAGGTAAGGAGACTGTTTCTTCTATATCTTTGTTATGGTCATAGAAGTTTCTACAAGATATTCTAATCATGCGGCTAAAAGGGTTTGTTTATGGATGATTTTCTAATTGTATTAGCTCATGGGAATATTAAATCAATTTAAATAATACTAAAAAAAGGTTGAAATATTTGATAAACCAACAAAATTGACTTGTACTCTTTTAGCCATGCCATTATTATATAAAAAATTTCCTAGATTCAACGTTTCATTGAGTATACTTTCAAAACACGCGCAATTACTCTTTATAAGATTTGATAGAAAAAAAAAAAGACATTTCTTAAAATTTTAAAATTTTCACAATCTTTCTTAAAATTTGGCAAAAACTTAGTGACATATTATTTGAGATTTCAAAAATTGTACAAACTTTCCCTAACATTTAATCATGTGATACTTGTTGTGTGTATAAGCTGATTGCTAATTCTAATTTTCAGATTTTATTCAATTATCAACAAACCACAATAAGAATATAATTTTATCTAAACATCAACCAAAATCACACCTAAATGAAAACCTGTTTATTTCAATGTGTGCGTGTGTACCAAGCCTGATCAAGAAAAATATATGTTCACCAATCCATTATTTAACAAAACATAAACATGCCAATCACACAATCACAAGAACACATTTATGTGGTTCGGCCCAAAAATTGGCCTACATCCATGGCAGAAACTCACCTTCGGAGACACTATATTAAATCGGTGGAAATAAATACAAGTACACAGATTTACCCTTTCTTGACTTACCAATCTCCTTTGGAAATCAGTTCAAGAACAACTTAAGAAAACCCCTCTTCGCACCTGTGAAGAACCGTAGGTTTCTTCCTATCTTCCTCCCTGATTTCCCTAAAAGAAACCCTCCCAAGAAATAGATATATGCATTACCTTCCCTTACCTTTGCGTGGACCTCCGCTGGAGGCTGGAGATCCCCAGCGCCGCACCCACCTCCTGCCATCTCCCTCTCTTGTGCGCTGCTGCTGAAAGGCTCTCTCAGTGGGTGATGGCTTCCTTGGGTTGCAGGTCTCCCTTGTGCGCTGAAGACTATCATGCTCAGGTGAAGCAGAAGACTCTCGCGGCTGCCCTCTGAAGTTGAAAAAATAGAAGATGAAAAAAAACCCTGCCCCTCTGTTTTCTTTTCTATTTACAATCATTAAAAGGAAAATTACACCCATGCCCCCATAGTAAAAGTGAAACAGCAGCCGTTGGATTTCCATAAAATGGATGGCTAAGATTCCTTTGTTTTCCTTTCTCTAAGCTTGACACTCCAACAAATCTCCACCTTGGCAAGCTTGTGACCCTTGCACCTCCTTAGCATTTCCTATGGCGCTTCTTGCAAAACAAATACTAGCAACTTCCGAAGTTAACAAAGTTTGAACAAACTTGGATTTAGGTATTGCTTTAGTCATCATATCAGAAGGGTTATCCTTTGTTGGAACTTTCCTTACTTCTATTTCACCATTAGAAATAATATCCCTCACAAAATGCAGCCTAACATCTATACGTTTGGACCTATCATGGTAAACATGATTCCTAGCCAAATAAATAGTGCTTTGATTGTCACAATAAATTATAACGGTTCCACTATACATTCCTAACTTTAGACACAGTCCTTTTATCCATATAGTCTCCTTGAAGACTTCAGTCATAGCAATATATTCAACCTCCGTGGTAGATAAGGCTACCACCGACTGCATGTGTGATTCCAACTAATAGCACTACCTAAAAAAGAAAAAACCATACTAGACAAAGACATCTTGGTATCTAGATTTCCAGCATAGTCAGAATCTACATATCCTTTTAACCCTATTTCACAATGCATATCCCTTTTTCCAAATATTAATCTTTACTATTTTGTTCCAAACAAGTATTGAAAAATTTGTTTCAAAGCATGCCAATGTGGTTTTCCAGGTTTGCTCATAAATCTACTCACTTGACTTACAACATGAGATAGATCAGGTTTAGAACATACCATAGCATACATTACACTACCAATCATACTAGCGTAAGGTATTCTATTCATAGACAATGACTCATTTTCAGTTTGAGAACACTATTTTCTAGACAATTTAACATGCTGTGCAATAGGAATAGAAGTAGATTTAACATGACTCATTCCAAATCTTTTTAACACATTTGAAATATAAGACTTTTGAGACAAGTAAAGAAGCTTTTTATTCCTTTCTTTAGTTATTTCCATACTAAGTATTCTTTTAACAGGTCCTACGTCTTTCATTTCAAATTTAGATTAAAGCATGCACTTAACTTGATTTAACATATCAAGTTTCCACAAGCAACCAACATGTCATCAAAATATAATAGCAAATATATGACATTTATCACATGATTTAAAATAAACACAACCATCATAATTGCTTCTACATAATTCATTTTGAATCATGTAAGAATCAAATCGTTTATACCATTGTCTAGGTGATTGTTTCAGCCCATATAAAGATTTTTTTAATAAACATACATGATTTTTATTCATTTCTGTATCAAAACCCTCAGGAGGTTGCATATAAACTTTTTCTTCTAAAGTACCATGCAAGAAAGCAGTTTTAACATCAAGTTGTTCCAAATGCAAGTTATGTATAGTAACAAAAGATAATAAAATTCTAATTGAACTATGTCTCACAATAGAGGAAAATATTTCATTATAGTCTACCCCTTCTCTTTGTGTAAATCCCTTAGCCACTAACCCAGCTTTATACCTAGGTGGTTCATCTCCAGGGATTCCCATTTTCCTCCTAAAGATCCACTTGAATCCTATAAGTTTTTGTTTTTCCGGTCTAGGTACCATCACCCATGTCTTATTCTTGTTTAGAGACTCCATTTATTCTTACATTGCAAGAATCCATTTTTCAACCTCTTTACTATCCATGGCCTCTCTAAAAGTCCTAAGTTCCACCTCAATTTCTGTTTCAGCAACAGAAAGAGCAAAAGCTGTCATATTAGCTTCCCCATACCTTTGAGGAGGTCTTATGACCCTCCTCTCTTTATCCCGTGCTAGAAGGTAGGTTTTACTTAATTTAGAGGTTTCTGGTTCTGAGTTTTGCTCCTCAAAATCTGCAGCATCTGTTTCTAAATAACTATGAGAAGTGGAGGGTTGCTCCACCTCAAGCTGCAGGTCACTAGTATTAGAGTGCCTAACACTTTCATCTGAATTTTCTGGTTTTCCCCCCATTTTAGTTTCATTAAAAACTACATTACTGCTAATAATATATTTTTGTTTTCCAAGTTCTACAACCCAGAGCTTATAGCCTTTAACCCCCTCTGGGTATCCTATAAAAATGCATTTAATAGCCCTAGGCTCTAATTTATCAGTTCTAATGTGGGCATAGGCTACGCACCCAAAAACTTTTAAACCTTGATAATTAGCATGCTTACCTAACCAGATTTCTTGAGGAGTTTTAAAATTTAAAGGTGAGGAAGGAGACCTATTAATAAAGTATACAGCAGTGGTCACCGCCTCTGCCCAAAAGGTCTTGGGCAGACCTGAAGTGGCTAACTTACATCTTACCCTTTCCAGAATAGTCCTATTCATCCTTTCAGTTAGTCCATTCTGTTGGGGAGTATCCCTAACAATCCTATGACTAGCAATGCCCTCAGCTTTACAAAATTCAGAAAATTCATTTGACAAGTATTCTAATCCATTGTCTGCTCTCAGTGTTTTAATTTTTCTGCCAACTTGAGTTTCAACTAAGGTTTTCCATTCTTTAAACTTATCAAAAGTATCACTTTTATGTTTTAGAATATAAAACCAAACTTTCTTAGAAAAGTCATCTATAATTGACAGAAAATACCTAGAACCACCACGAGAACTAACTGTAGTAGGCCCCTACAAGTCTGAATGTATGTAATCGAGAGTCTGTTTTGTGGTGTGAGTGAACTTCTTAAAACTAACCCTAGTAGACTTACCCAAGACACACTCCTCATAGAATGACAATTCCTCAAGTTTCCTATCCCTAAGCAGCCCCTGTTTCTTTAGCTTCTTTAGGCCTTGTTGGCTAACATGTCCTAGCCTCTTATGCCACAAGGAAACCTAATTTTCTACCCTGTGATTGATAGGTAAAGCCTCACCAGTCACTGTCTTTCCTACCAAGGTGTACAACCCATTATTTAGCACCCCTTTCATCGCTACCAGTGAACCTCTACACACTCTTAGGCTACCTCCTTCAGACTTAAACGTGTACCTTGTCTTATCTAAGCTACCAAGAGAAATCAAGTTTCTCTTCAGCTTAGGTATGTACCTTACATCTCTTAACACTCTTTCAATCCCATCACGCATTAGAAGTCTCACTGTCCCAATACCCTGTATTTTACATGACTTATTGTTTCCTAGGATAACATGACCTTCTTCTAAGCATGTAAAGGACTCAAACCAGTTTTTCAATGGACACATGTGGAAGGAACAGCAGCCGTTGGATTTCCATAAAATGGACGACTCAGATTCCTTTGTTTTCCTTTCTCTAAGCTTGACACTCCAACAATACTTATATTTCTTCTGGGGCTTGACTGTATATTAATATAAAAAGTGGTTTGTGTCTTTAATTATTTTTTTAATACCCTCGGAAACATGGAATGTCATCGAAGCTCTTCTCTCTTTACCAAAATCTCGCGAGGAAACTGATTGCCCTGCAAATTCATCCTCCAAGCAAGTTAGGGAGACCTAGAGGAGAATCAAATTCAAGATCTCTTTCAACTTTTATTTCCTCTTACCATTGAGTTACCCTAATGAGGTGTCTTTTTTTGGTAAACTTTAGGAAGACCTTTCGAAATCTTAGGAAAGATTTCTTGAATTTTTGAAATATCAATACAGGTAAGTGTTTTTTTTTCTTTTTTTTTAACCCTTTTTGAAGTTGCATTAATGACACTTTGTTTACTATAAAAAAGTCATGAGAAAGAATTTGACAAAAAATGTGGACTTCAATTTAAATTTTTAAATTTTGACGAACCTTCATTAATACCTAATTTTTGTGACACTTATATCTTTTCTTGAACCAAACTTTTTATCAAATACAAGAAGAAATTTGTAATTGTATTTGTTTTTTTTGGTAAGGATGACAAATGTCTTTCAAAACTCATGTGATAAGGGTAAAGTTGAACTTTAGTAATTCCAATATCTCAAGTTCAATTCCCTACTTATGATTTACTTACTGAATTATTAAGAGTACATAAATGACAAACAATAATGTTTTCATCTTCCAATTTGGTGCGGTTTGAATGAATTTAAAAGATTTTCCCAAATTAAAGTTTAAGGTCATAAAAAAAAATTCATGAAGAATTTTACATAAATGACAAGTAAACCCCAATTTTGTTAAAGCTCATTAAGCTTAATAATTAATCACAAAACTTGCTTTTTCAAATGATTAATTAAATGGTTGCCAACTAACTCACACGCAATAGGACTATTAACTATTGGCGCCGTGATTAGTCGTGACAACCAATACTTCATTCATCCTGTCATTTTATTGTTTCATACGACACCGTTTTATTGGTCCAGTTATATTTCTTTATTTGCTGAAATTGGCCCCTTGGCTCTTCCATGCTTCATATTTTCAACCACTCCACCGCATCGTTTCCTTCGCTGGCGGCTGCCTAAAAAAAGCCTTGAACTTCACAGAGAGAGAGAGAGAGAGAGAGAGTCACCATGGATAAGCAAGTGTGCCGGAAAACAGAGGCCAAGCCAATACGATGCAGGGGTGAGTAATCGAAGTCCGAATCTGTTTGTTTTTCAAACATGCTCTGTTTTTTGGATTTCTCTCTGGATCGATGTTCTGTTTTCTCTCAACTGTTTCTTAATGCGCAAAATAATTTGCAGCCGCCGTGTGCCGGGGAGCGGGGGAGCCTCTGGTGATTGAAGAGGTGGAGGTGGCGCCGCCGATGCCTCACGAAGTTCGGATTCGAATCATCTGCACATCTCTATGTCACAGCGACGTCACTTTTTGGAAAATGAAAGTAATGCATTCTTTCAATTTTCTTCTATCGTTTCACACTCTGAAATCTGAATCCCTCCATTCATTATTTATACAAATTGTGATTAATTACTGAATCATTCAATCCATTTATGACATTCGCAGGATCCTCCTGGTTGTTTTCCTAGAATTTTCGGCCATGAAGCTGTTGGGTAATTGCAAATTCTTTAGTCCTTCCTTCCAGTTCCATTCCTCCTTTTTTTCTTCTGGCGACTGTGGATCTGGTCGGGGGAGACTTGTTCTCATTAGAGCAAGTCAATTCCATACAGCGTGACTTCCTTACCCGTTGATATTCGAATTTTCAACTTAATGTTTTACTTTAATTTCCTCTCTGGCTGTTTTTTTTTTTACTAAAAAAAAAATTGGAACTGTAGATTCTGAAGAACAATTTCTGCAAAAAATAAAAAAAATAAAAAAAAATTTCATTTTTGCATCATTCAGAGCAAATTAAATGTGTTTTTAGAAATCCTATAATTTTTAAAAATAAATAAAAATTAATCACAATTAAGTAATCTGAATTAACTTATTATATAGACCAAGCATAATTAAGTAATTATATTAATTTATATATATAATTTAAATTAAAATCAAATTTTTGATTTTTCGGTTTTAGTTATACTTTAAAAATCGAAATTGAAACCTAAACCAAATACCAAAAAAACGAACCGCTTGTGATTTCAATTTGGTTTCGGTCTGATTTTTGATTTTTCGGTAATTTTTATACACTCCTACAAACAACGACGTATCAGAATTAGAAACCTAAGCACACGGTTGATATCTTGTGATGATATTTTCCAAAAATAGAAATCCTTATAACTACCATTTATGCACATAAAATTTCAAACACACATACCATTCTTTTAAGTATTTATCTTTTAAAATCTTCTCATTTCACGTTTAAATCTTCTCATTTCACGTTTGGAAGAATGTAATTTAAATTTTTGATTTGCATAAACTATATGTTTAGACAAACACTAAATTTGAATATATATTTGATTTGAATGAAATATAATATAAAATTATATTAGAATTTATTCAAATCTATTCAAATTCAAATTTAAAATTTAAAATTCATGTTTCGAAATGCAGTAAAAATGTAATTCTAAGTTCATATAGACCTAAATTCAAACCGTAAAATGCATGCTCATGAGTACCATGTGCCTCTATAGTAAAAACTTGCGAGTTTTACTCTAAAATATATTAATGTGATGCTTTTGGCACTCTAAAAATATTACTAATATTCTATTATTCTTTTCCCACACAATGTGATAACAAATTTGCCTCCATTTTATTTTTTTTTTACTTTTAAAATTAAAAAAATAAAAAATAAAATAAATAATTAAGAAATAAAATCATCTCGACTTCAATTAAAATTTTGTGTATTTTTTAATAGAGGGAGCACGATACCCGGAAGGCACTTAAATATTTTATCTTATTTGGAATCATAAAAAATTTTCTTTTCAAATGTTTAAAGATAATATATGTAGGGGAAAAAGGAGAACGTGGGGGCTTTCAACGTTTCAATTATTATCCCCATAAAGGAAAATGTGACCTCATGATAAAGTTATAGAACAGGATGAAGAAATATTCTGCCTCCAAAAAAATCATCACTAGCTTCATAATGAGTAGCCTTTTTGAAAATTTAAATTGACTACCAACCACGAGATAACAAATTTAATTTAGTTAAAAAAAAATCAGGCATTTTAGACTCAATTTGTCATTGTATATCGAATTATTGAGGATGTCTGAGTATATGGATTACAATATTTTTCATCTCTTGATTTGGTATTATATGAGTGGATTCGAAAAGCTTGTCTAGTTTAGAGTTCTGAATCATAAAAAATAAAATAAAAATCTTCATGATTGATGCCTTAATTATTATACAGATAGTCTCGATTAATTTTTTATCGAACTTTTTAGTCAAACTTTTTATTATTATTATTATTGTTATTTCATTTACTCTCGTTAGATTATTAAATGATCCAACATAGGTTTATTTTTAGGTTAACTCAAATGGCCTGTTATAAATGTTGACTAAACCTATATAACAGATGTTGATGCATTAAGAATCACGTAAATGGTTGATTAATTTGTAACCCCATTTTTCTTTCAAGGAATTATTATAATTATTACTATTTTGCTGCTTAATTTAAATTTTTTAGATTTTTAAAACTATATGAACCAACATGATTTATTTTTAGATTAACTCAATGACATATTACAACATTATCTTCTTCTTCACGGACTTAGAGACACAATTCTAGTCCCTTTTTATTTAATATTATTATTATTTTTATTTACTGAATTGCCCCCTCCTCTTAGGACTTCTTAATAGAAGTACAGTCGATTAATTTACGACCTAGCTTTTCTTTCGAAGAATTGTTGTTGTTGCTTTGTAATTCAATTTACTTTGTTAGATTATTAAAATTATATGAACGAACATAGTCCATTTTTAGGTCAACTTAAATGACATATTACAATGTTAAATGTGGAGTTAATGCAGGGTAGTGGAGAGCGTGGGGGAGAAGGTGGAAGAGGTGGAGGAAGGAGACGTAGTAATCCCAACGTTCTTAGCAGAATGCAGAGAATGCGAAGACTGTGTGTCAGAGAAGAGCAACCTGTGCTCAAAGCTGCCCTTCAAGGTGTCGCCATGGATGGCGAGGGAAGAGAGTAGCAGATTCAGGGACATGAATGGAGAAGTGTTGTACCATTTTTTATTCGTCTCCAGCTTTAGCGAGTACACGGTAGTCGACATCGCCAATGTCACCAAAATTCACCCTGCAATTCCGCCCAACATGGCATGCCTCCTCAGTTGCGGCGTCTCGACGGGTAAACCACACTGTTTTATTCTATTTTATTTTTTTTCTCTGGATCAAGATTGGGCTACACCATGGAGGTAACTGATCTCCCATCTGTACCCTTTCCTATGTTTTTTTTTTTTTTTTCGTCTATTAGAGGTCCATTAAGTTTCGGTTTCCGTACAGGAGAACCGCCCTTCCCAAGTTCGAACTGGACACCTCTGATATAAAAGTTATAAATTATAGTCTGTGTGATATCCCTTAAAGTCGTATTTATTTTCACCGTTAAATTAAATAATCACCTATAAATATCATTGAAAGAATTAAAATTAAAATTAAAATTAATTACGATTATTTCAATTAAATATTTAAAATTTTGAACTCAATTTGTAGTATTACAAGGACACTTCTACTTTATACCAAGGTTTAAAATAGTGAAAATATTTTTTGGATGACTTATAATTTTTGATTTTTTTTAAAAAGAATTATTTTTGTTTTTTTTAATTCACATGGTAATTTAATGATTATTCTTTATTAAAAATGTACAAAACTGTTTAATTTGTAAAATTAAATACCAAATAACATGTCTTTTTTGTTTTTCTTTTTTGTTTTTTTGTGTAGGAGTTGGAGCTGCTTGGAGAACAGCAAATGTGGAAAAAGGATCAACAGTTGCAATATTCGGCCTGGGAGCAATTGGATTAGCAGTATGATATTTATAATTACCAGTAAATTAAAACACTTTCCCTTTGTTTGGAAGAAGTCTTCAATTTATATTTGTTTGGCTTAAAAAAATATGTTGTTGCTACCAAATATTGAATGACTTTTGTGGATCGTCCTTCTACCGTGACCACTTGTAGCTCAGTTGGCAAGGCGAATTTCGGTGGGTGCCTTTAACGAGGTCAGGGATTTCTCCCCTCCCCCCCTCCGGGTTCGATTCCTACGGCGGGCTCCTGAATTAACCTCTCTGTGGTGGGTGGGGCACTGTTACAGGGAGTGGGATTAGTCACGACCGGTGCGTGCGGACCGTAAAATGGACGTGCGCTGACGGTTGTGGATACCCGGCGATATTCAAAAAAAAAAATAATAATAATAATAATGGTTTGGAGGACTCACTCCGAGGGACCACTTTGATGACTAAGTTAGGAACTGTGGGAGGCTCTAGGATACAACAGTAATAGAAAAGTGAGAGAGAATAAGATGCTTACCTCCTCCTAGGATCCCCTTTTATAGTGGTGAAGGTAGACTCTCCTTCAGCTTGGGATTTATGACAAGTCATTATGTCTTGGGCTGTTATGGGTAACTCAATAGTGGTTATGTAGAACATCGAAAGCAAATTTTGTAACTGCATCAGGGGTTGTGGATAACCTAAAGGTTAATAGCAACTCTTGTAACTGCATCATGGGTTATGGATAACCTAAAGGCGGTTATGCAAGACACCAAATGCTATTAAATGTTGGCTTTACAACTACTCGCCTCTATGAGCACACTTATCAACTTTGGGCGTACCAATTTTGGGTGTATCAGTTGCCCCCCACCCCTAAAATAATCTCGAATATTTGAAGTAAATTTCCTTTATTCAAGAGTAGTAATTTGAACCAGTCCTCAAGTGTTTCAGCTCAATCTGAGCCAACCATGGGACTTCCTAGCCTTCCCCAATTACAAAACCTATCAGCTTAACTTGAGCCAATTAATGGGTAACTCGGTTTAAGCTGATCTTAGAAAAGTTTGGCTTAATATGAGCTAAAAACTCAGCGATTTGGATTTACCCAAGCCGTTGGTGTAACTCCTCAGCTCAATTCTAGCTCGATGGTATGCTATTTGGCTCAATTCGAGCCGATTTCTAGATTATTCGGATCAATCTAAGCTCATGACTATATCTGTAGAGACCCGAAAATTTTAATTTATGAGAAAACAAGGAAAAGGAAAAAGTAGGAAAATAAAAAGAAGGAAAAGAAAATTTGAAGGGGCAAACAGCAGGGACTCGAGGGCGCTCGTCGACGAGGAGATCCCGAGAGTCATGGAATTTCAGAGTATTTAAGGATCGTCGACGAGCCCGCTTTTTTAGTCGATGAGTGTTCTTCATTGACTCATCAACGAATCTTATGTACTCGTCGATGAGTACACGTGGACAACTGTCTATATATAGGCTAAAATCACATTTTTAGCAAGAGAAAATTTCTCTCTTCACTCTCTCTCTCTAGGGTTCGGCCCTAACTCTCTCTCTTCAATTTCGACTCTGTTTTAGCCCGAATTGATGATTAGGAACCACCACGAGGATCTAGGGACAATTCTCTACAATTTAATTGGAGCAAATTGTTGAATTGGGGTTCCTGGGCACCACTCCAAAACTAGGGTAAGTAAGATATTTTAGGGTTTAATTGGTAATTTGGAGTATTTGGGCCTTGAAAATGTGACTGGGATTATTATTTTGGGTTTGAGCCGATGAATTGGGATTTGTGGAATACAGGGTTTTGTGCGAACGCTGTAGGCACAGGTTAGGATTCCTGCGTGGGTTTCCTTAGGAAATCAGGTAAGGAGAATAAGTTAGGCTAGTTAATTTTAGAGATTTTATCAAATTAAAGTATAACATGTGATTATGGGATTTTTAGCATATGATTTTCTGGATATTTTAGGATATAAAATTTATAGTATGAGATTATGATTTTTCATGTGTTATACATTTGGAAAATTCAGAAATTTGGGTTTCAAGAAAAATTTTATAAATGATATGTATTATTTTCATATAGCAGAAAATACAGTTTTACTTGTACATATTATAGTATATGAGTTTCATTTAAATTGTGTGGCATGAGAAATATCAGGTATAGTACAGAGATTTAATACATAATTCTATATAGTTTTTACAGAACCATGATATTACAACTTTTACAGAACCATGATATTACAGCTTGTACAGAACCATGATATTACAGTTATTACAGAATCATGATATTTCAATTTATACGGAATCATGGTATTTCAGTTTATACATAATCATGGTAAAACAGTAATATACAGAAATAGTATTATACAGTATCAAAACCCTGATGAACCAGAACAGATTATAGAGCACGGTACCGTAGCTAATACAATATAGATAGTGCAACCACACATCTTAGATATAGTGTGGTGTTGACAGTCGATGGTGCCTTAAAGGAGAGTCGAGGAGCTCCCTGGCAGTCCAGACCAAGTTGAGCAAGCCAATCGTACTACAGACGATTTATAGTTTGACTTAACCTAATAGGCTAGCCATAGTTAAGTCTAGCCCACGGGCCGCACAACCCGATCATGCAGGATTAATTCATAATTACAGTTATCCATCCAGGGAAGTTTTCACAGATATATATATATATATATATATATATATATATATATATATATTATGTATACATAATCAGATTTACAGTAAATAGGAATTATGTATTACAGCTAAAAGTATGTTCAAATAGAAAGCTTGTATTTTAAATGACATAGGTGTGAGTTATGATATGTTTTACATTGTAATGCTATCTCAGTTACAACTTAATTAATAAATATGTTATTCAGGTAAAACTCATTTGTCACACACTGGTAATAAATTATTCCGTCTTACTGAGAGGTGTCTCATCCTAGAATTCCAAGCATTTCGGGAAATCCCGACCGACGTGCGGAGCGAGCTCCAAGATAGAGGGGACTTTAGTACTGCCCTAGCTGAAAGGTAAGTGTTATATTAGGATATGTATTTTGAGTAGTCCCTAGGAGTTCTTGTGGATTTTTGGGAGATGTACATGTATATTTTTGGGAAATACTAAAACTCTGGTATTGTAAATAAGGTTTAAGTATGTTATGTTTTCCGCTAAATAGATGGTATGTTTTATGAACAGGTATCCTCGGTACCCCTTTGGGTCTGAGACGTTATAGTGAATATTATTATGGGTATCAGAGTAATTTTATAGTTTTGCAGTATTTGGATTATAAAAAATGGTAGTAAATTGGGGTCATTACAATATCTGAGCTGGATGCTTTTCTATCTAGCTCAATTCGGGTCGGTTAATACATTATTCGGCTTAATCCAAGTCGATGCCCACATTACTCTGCTCGGTCCAAGCCGACGACTTCACCATTCAAAGCAATCCGAGTTGATATCTTCCCTGCTTGGCCCAACTAAGTAGATGTATTCTTTGCTTAGCTTAATCCGAGCCGATGTCTTTGGTGTCTCATAAGCAGTGCTTATTAGATGAACCATTACTAGTGAGCGGTGCTCATCAGATGGACAATTTCTAGTGAGCACTGTGCTCACTCCTTTGTTGCCTCATGAGTTGTGCTCATTAGATAGGTCATTACAAGTGAGTCATGCTCACTCCTTTATGCCTCATGAGTTATGCTCATCAAATGGGCAAGTTTTTAGGACCTCATGAGTTGTGCTTATTAGATGGGCCATTATGGGTGAGTTGTGCTCACTCTTTTGTGCCTCATGAGTTGTGCTCATCATCTAGGCCATTATGGGTGAGCCGTTCTCACTCCTTTGTGCCTCATGAGCTATGTTCATCAAGTGGACAGGTCTTTAGGGTCTTATGAGTGGTGCTCATCAAATGGGCCATTATTAGTGAGTTGTGCTCACTCATTTGTTGTCTTATGAACTGTGCTCATCAAATGGGTAGGTGTTTAGGGCCTTATGAGTGGTACTCATTAGATGGGCCATTGTTGGTCTGGGTATATTATTCCACACCGTTGGGATTCGCACCATTGGGATTTGCATTATTTAGACTCATGCCATTATGGTTCACGCCACTAGGGTTTGCACACCGTGAGTTTATAGGTTGCTTACTTCCCTTCCTTGGTCGCTTCATCTAGGTCCCTATGATTTTTCCTTTTCAGATTGATCCGACACCTTCTTATGGTCATGGTCAAGGAGGATTCCCACAGACGATGCCAACTGTTGCTGCCAAAAATTGAATGACTTTTGTGGATCGTCCTTTGACCATGACCACCTGAAAGGAATCAAATAATAATGGCTTAGAGGACCTTTCGAGGGATCACTCTGATGCCTAAGTTAGGAATTGTGGGAGGCTCTAGGTTACAACAGTAATAGAAAAGTGAGAGAGAATAAGATTCTTACCTATTCTTAGGATCTCCTTTTTATAGTGGTGAAGGTAGGCTCTCCTTCAGCTTGTAATTTATGAATATGCTAGTATGTCTAGGGGGTTATAGGTAACTCAATGGTGGTTATGCATAACATCAATAGCAAATTTCGTATCCACATCAGGCGTTATGGATAACCTAAAGGGTAATAGTAACTCTTGTAACCGCATCAGGGGTTATAGATAACCTAAAGGTGGTTATGCAAGACACCAAATGCTATTAAATGCTGGCCTTACAACTGCTCGCCTATTTGAGCACACCTACCAACTTTGGGCGTACCAATTTTGGGTGTATCAGTTTCCCCCCCCCCTCCCCCCACCCAAAATACTCTCAAATATTTGAAATAAATTTCCTTTATTTGAGAGTAGTAATTTGAATCAGTCCTTAAGCATTCCAGCTTAATCTGAGCCAACCACAAGACTTCCTAGCTTTCCCCAATTACAAAACCTATCAGCTTAACTTGAGCCAATTAATGGGTAACTTAGCTTAAGCCGATCTCAGAAAAGTTTGGCTTAATTCGACGTGAAAACTCAGCGATTTGGATTTAATCTAGCCATTGGTTTAACTACTCAGCTCAATTTGAGCCCAATGCTATGCTATTTGGCTAAATCCAAGATGATGACTATATCCAAGTCGGATGCTTCGCTATCTAGCTCAATTTGGGTCGGTTATACATTATTCAGCTTGATCCGAGCCGATGCCTGCATTACTCGGCTCAGTCCAAGCCGATGACTTCACCATTCAACTAAATCCGAGCTGATATCTTCCCTACTCAGCTCAACTAAGTCAATGTCTTCTTTGCTCAACTTAATCCAAGCTGATGTCTTTGGTGCCTCATGAGTGGTGCTCATCAGATGGACCATTACTGGTGAGTTGTGCTCACTCCTTTGTTGCCTCATAAGCAGTGCTCTTCAGATGAGTCATTATTAATGAGTCGTGCTCACTCATTTGTTGCCTTATGAGCTGTGCTCATCAAATGGGCAGGTATTTAGGACCTCATGAGCGGTGCTCATTAGATGGGCCATTGTTAGTCTAGGCATATTGATCCACACTGTTGGGATTCACATCGTTGGGATTTGTATTATTGAGATTTGCGCCATTGGGGTTCACACCACTGGGGTTCGCGCATCGTGAGTCTATAAGTTGCTTACTTCCCCTCATTGGTTGCTTCATCTAGGTCCCTCGGATTTTTCCTTTTCAGATCGATTTGACTCCTTCTTATGGTCATGTTCAAAGATAGAAAACCTCCCAAGGGTTCCCACAGATGACGCCAACTATTGCTACCAAAAATCAAACGACTTTTGTGGATCGTCCTTCGACCGTGACCACCTAAAAGGAATCAAATAATAATGGCCCTAGGGCATACTCTGGGGGATCACTCTGATGCCTAAGTTAGGAACCGTGGGAGACTTTGGGTTACAACAATAATAGAAAAATGAGAGAGAATAAGATGCTTACCTCCTCCTAGGATCCCATTTTTATAGTGGTGAAGGTAGGCTCTTCTTCATTGGGATTTATGAACGTGTCATTATGTCTTGGGGGGTTACGTCCACCCCGTAATTCTCTTTTAATTTCTCTATTCTCCCCCTCTATAGGTCTGTGCGAAACTCCCTATTTATAGGGAGTCTGGGCAGTATATTTTGGCACGTAATTGCTTTCTGCAGCAACAACATTCTGTTCCCTTATTCCCGGGCAATGGGTGGAGGGAATATAGAGTAACTCAAGGGTGATTATGTAGAACATCAATAGCAACTCTTGTAACCGCATCAGGGGTTATGGATAACCTAAAGGCGGTAATACAAGACACCAAATGCTATTAAATACTAGCCTTACAATTGCTCGCCTCTATGAGTACACCTATCAACTTTGAGTGTATCAATTTTGGGTGTATCATATATAATATAAAATTATGTTAAATTTGGCTCAAATTTACTTAAATTCAAATTTAAAATTTAAAATTTATATTTCCAAACGCAACATTAGTTTTTTTCCATTTGCTTTATGAATATCTGATTTTGCCTGATAGGTTGCAGAGGGAGCTAGACTTTGTGGAGCAGCTAGGATTATTGGTGTGGATGTCAACCCTGACAAATTTGAAATTGGTAAATTTATTTCCTTATTTTTGAATGATTAATATACTATAACCTTATATTTTGATTTTGAATTCAAGCAAAATATAATTTTTTTTTCTTCTTCAACACATATTATATATATTTGTTTTGATGAATATTGAATTTGACAATGTTACTTCTCTTTTTCATATAGGTAAAAAATTTGGAGTGACAGAGTTAATAAACCCAAGAGATTGTGGAAATAAAAGTTCAAGTCAAGTAATTAACGAGATGACTAATGGGGGTGCAGACTTTTGCTTTGAGTGTGTGGGTTTGGCATCTTTAGTACAAGAAGCATTTGCGTGTTGCCGAAAGGTTTGTCTACCTCTCCTTGTTTCTCCCAAGTGTATTAAAGATTTGCAATATGAAAATAATGAGTATCTCCTAGCTTGTGTTTTTAGTAGGATAGATCCCAAAATATATTCTTTCACAATATCTTATGTGCATATAAATGTTGTGCTTTCTTTCTTTTTCTGGGTATATTTTAAATAAATAAATTTTAAATTTCAGGGTTGGGGAAAGACAGTTGTGCTAGGGGTAGACAGACCAGAGGCACAATTGAGCATAAATTCTCTAGATGTACTTGAAAGTAAGAAAATCCTCACCGGATGTTTGTTTGGTGGACTCAAAGCTAAATCTGATATTCCAATTCTTGTGAAATGGTATATGGACAAGGTAATCTATTGGTTAATACTATCTTTACTTCCATTAACTTTCGAAATTTATAGAAAACATACCTACATAACTTAATTCTACACTTCTTTTGTTAAAAAAAGTAAAATGCTTTGTAAAATGCCACTCCTAGATTACATTTGTTTCACGGAATGGAATGAAATTGTACCAAATATAGTAATTTATTAAGATATCTTAATATAGTATCAAATATAGTAAACTATCAAATTCATATATTATAATTTTATGTCTTAGAATAGACATTGCTTGAATGAAAGGTAACCTTAATTCTTGAAAACTATTTCATTATCTCTTGCTCTACCAACAAAGTAGCCAAGCAATGCTCAAATTACATATCTTAAAAACGAAAATTTATAACTTATTGTCTCTATTTTATAAGAAAAATTAAAATTTTTAATCTCTAAAATAGATAGAGGATGAAGCTTTTATGCTCCGTTTGGAACTTAGAAAGCATGAAAGAAGTGAGATATAAGGAAAATTTGAAGGAATTCACTATTTTTGGTTAGTTGTGAAGAAAAATAAGATATAAATACAATGAACTAATAATAAATAGTTTTTATTTTATCTATCACTAATTTTGTTCGATTTTAAAATTTGAAAATGAGAAAATGCAACACGTAGTTGTACGGAGCTTTGTCCATATTAACAAATCTAAATTCAAGGCATGAAATTTATGCATTTATTCACAATCTAACCCAATGTTTTAGAGTTTATAGCTCAAATTGAGAATTTAAAAGTGTGTAGATTTGGATTAAATGTAAATCCGAGCAAGAACTTAGGGTGATTATGTACGTACCGGTGCTTTGCTTTTACTATTATTTATTATGAATTATTTATAATTTCAGGAGTTGCAATTAGATGAATTTATTACACATGAAGTGAGATTTGAAGATATAAACAAAGCTTTTGATTTACTTCTGGGAGGACAAAGCCTACGCTGCATTATATGGATGGACAAATAAGTTAATTATCTGCTCACAAAGTATGGAGTTTGAACTTTAGATTTGAATTTATATAAACTTGAATAAAGTGTAATATAAAATTGCATTGACCTTTTTTTTTTTTTGAGATTTACAAAAATTAAAATCATAAGTTCGAAACTCATGCTCTTAAATACGATTGAATGTTCTCCCGACATATTTGCTTTTTTCAAATAAGTTGTAGAATGTGATTCCTTTTTTTAAACTCTTCGAGAATAAAGAGCAAGGCACGATGGTTGTGTAAGAGTTAAAATTTGAAAATTCTATTTAGTAACAATTTAAATGAGTCTTATACTGTTAAACAAATATTTATTAATAATAATAGAATAATAATGAAGTATGGTTCAATGTGTGTAAGTAATGTTCTTACACACCACCAAAATGTGTTGAAATTATATATAATGAAAGCAAAATAAGAGGCTCACTTGTCTTTTTAAAATCCTATCATAAATTGTATTCATTTTAATTTAAAAAATGCAATTACAATAACCAACGAATACATTTTTATAAAATTAAATAAATAAATATTGCATTGTAATGAGCACCCTCACTCGTTCCCCATCGTCATCTTCACACCCCTTCTCCCTCACAGCAGATCTGAACATAACCGCACACACCAGCACAAGCAGCAGACTGGAATTTCTTCCACCCTTGGAACACAGAGCACTATCCACCTCCATCTCCTTCACACTCATTCCACTCTCTCAGAGCCTTCACGATGCTGAGGCCTCCATTCACGTAGTCAGATGGACATACCTTCTGTTGACCTAATTGAGTTTTTCAATCTTATTTTGATGATAACAAATGAAGAATGTTTTAACATGTGTTGTTAAGTGACTTTATTTCAGGTCTAAGTAAAATGACACTCATGGTTAATCATGGAAGTAAGTTGGAAATTAAAGTCAATCAAGTGAAAGCTTCTTAGTATATTGAAGTAATGAACAACAAATGAAAAGCCTAAAGGTTAAGCAAGACTTGAAGTAAAGATTGAACCTCAAGAGGCTACAAGACTTAGTAATTAAAGAGATCATGCTTAGAAAGATATTTGTAAGTACTTCAATTCATTACTATTTAGATATGTGAAGCTCCTTAAGATACAAAGACTTAGAGACCAGCACTTGAAAAACCCTTGAAAATGTTTTTGAAAAGTTGTATTTGAGTTTTTCAAGTAAACTAGATTTTAAAAATCAAAAATAAAAAAAATATATTTGAAAAGAGAGGACTGCCCAACCGACTGACCATTTTGAACGTGATTCAGTTAGCCGACTGACCCAAGTTATCTTTTGAAAACCTATCCAGCCGACTGACCTTTTTGAACTAGAATCAGTCAGTTGACTGACATCCTTGCCTGCCTAGCCAACTGACCATTTTGAACGTGGTTCAGTCAGCCGATTGACATTTTCTGAAATAAATTTTTGGCAGACAGAATGTCCTCAGTTGTCTGTCCAGCCGACTGACCAATACAAATGTTGACCCAGTCGAGTGAGTCAACCGACCGACTCTACGGAGATCTTGAATTTCAAACTATACGGAAAGTTTTTCAAAATTAATTCTATAATTTAGTATCTTTTAAAAAGTTGCCTACATACTCCATGTTAAATAGGGAAACTTTTCTTTCAAAAGTCTATAAATACCTCCCTTACTCAATGAAAAAAAAAAATGCTCAAACAATACACGCTTTCTACGCTAAAATTCTCCTAAAGCTCATACTTCCTCACACTCTTGCTGGGGTAAACTCTACAAAATTGCTGTTTGATTAAAAAGCTTTGGTTCTGATTTGTAACTAAAATCTCTATATCAATAAGAACAACCATTGGTGACTTCTATACCATGATCTTCATATTTTCTATTTAGTTTTGATTTTTAAGTACGATTAGTGATTTAACTTGTACAACTTACTCTGTGTTTGAGAGTGTTTTTGTACATAGATATCCGTTCCTTTCTATTAGATCTTTGACGGTTCAAGGTATAGTTGGATCGTTGCACCAAACATAGGTTATTGCTTGGAGAGATTTCTCTTCCTGAAAAAGAGGTTGGTTATTGTAAAGGTTTTTTTTTTTTTTTTTTTTTCACCTGAAAGGAACAAGGTATAGTGAATTCCTTAAGTGATTGACCTAAGGCGAGGATGTAGGCTGGGGTAAGCCGAACCTTATAAAAACACCGTCTCACTCTCTTCTCTTATTCTCTTTAAATTACAGCAACAATATAAACTGTGTGAATGTGTTAATCTTACAAACAACCTTGGATATTAAATAAACCTAAGATTAAAATTGATTGGGTTGATCATCATTGATTGCGGAAACCAAAGGGAGTATATTAGTTAATAAACTCCTAAATTATTTTAACTAAGGGTTTATTTAAAATTTGAGTTATTGAAAAGAGTGATTGAATGTTATTTTAATTTTTAGTTCAAAGGCCAACTACAGGACTTGCATATTCATATACAGGGCTGCTAATAATTAAGCTGAATACTGCAAAGCATACATTAATTGATTACTTGTATTGTGTTTGATTGGTTTGATTAGTTGATTATTTGGTTGTTTATGTTGTGGATGTGGATTGAATAGAATATGTAAGCTTTTCGTGTGGATTGCCTAATCAACAAGAAAATAAGAAGTCTTTAAAAAGAATTGTAAAAGGTTGAGATTTCGAAAAGGGACTTAAAAGAAAAATTTTAAATAACCCAATTCACCCCCCCTCTTGGGACTACACCTTAGGTTTCACCTTCACACACCCTCACGGAGTAGCCATCTCACTACAAAAAATAAGGTTATTAGTGAAAGATCAAAACCGTCGCTAATAATCACAAAACTATTACTAATAGTATTAGTGGCAGTTTTCCAATTATTAGTGACGGTTTTGAAATAGTTGTCATAACTGCCGTTACTAATAATTATTAGTGACGAATTTTAAAATTCGTCACTACTAATAAAATATTAGTGACGGATTATAACCGTCACTAAAACACTTATACTATCACTGACGGATTAAAATCGTCACTAAAACACTTATATCGTCACTATAAATTCTACGTTGATTCCGCTCAAAATCGTCGCTAATAGTAGAATAGTAGTGACGAATTTCAAAACATCACTAATACCAGAGTAATAGTGACGAATATAAAATTCGTCACTACTAATTTGCTATTAGTGACAGTTTGGACTTCATCACTATTGGTTCAATATTAGTGACGATTTTGAAATTCGTCACTACTATTCTATTATTAGTGACTATTTTAAAATTTGTCACTACTACCCTGATAGTAGTGATGATTTTGAAATTCGTCACCAATACTTAAAAATGACATTTATTAGTCATAGTTTTAAAACCATCACTAATAATTTAAAATTATTATTATTTTTTTAATAATTAATTCTTGTAAAAGTCTCTAATTACATTTTCGCATACATAAGATTTATTCATTCAATAAATATTAAGTAAAAAAAAATGAGCAAGCTTGACCCTCTATTTGTTATAACAATTACAATGAAACCCAACCGATTGAAGGGAATGTCAGAATTTTTTATTTCTCGATCCAATTACTTCATTTATTCATAGTCACTTGATATTTTTTCTATCCATTTTATATCAATAAAATTGATTTTTGTCATTCTAGAACAAAATATGGGGTTCTATAGAAACAATAATAATAAAAAAAGACATGACAAGAGAAAGAAGGATGAATAGTAGAAAAAAAAAGGGTTATACAAAGCTATATACGAGTCACCCTATCCTCTTTTTTTTTTTTTTTTTGTATTTCATTAATTAAATTTAAATTAAGGTGAAGTTCCTTAAAAACCTCTGCCTTTTTTATAATATCCTGAACAGTTCCTGTAGGTTGAGCGCCTTTGTCAAGGAAATGTAAAATATCAGAAATATTTAAAAAAGTTTGATTCTTTATCGGATCATAAAAACCTACTTTGCAAAGATCTCTTCCTTCTCTTCGGGATCGAACATCAATTGCAACAATTTGATAGACAACTCATTGGGATAGATGAGCAATACCCCCCTAGAAGCGTATATGAAGTTTTCTCCTCATATGGCTCAAGAAAAAATGATTCCAAGTTATGTCTATATATATAATTATAATGTCAAACTAAGGCCAGTAAGGCCATAAATATAAATATAAAGATATAATAAATTAAATAAATATAAATAAATAAAAAATAATTAAATTACTTAGACCATTTAGACCATGGTTTAAAGTCCTTTATTTTATTTTATTTTTCCAAAAAAAGAAAAAAATCACTTGTACTTATAACTCAAGTTGGATAACTCTAAAATCGCCCAAAGGAAAACTCCTAGGCATTTCATTTATTGAGTGGTCTTTAGCCCCCTTTTTTTTTGTCTCGTTTAGAATCTATTTGGATTTTTCCAGTCTAATCCCGTTATTGAAACAATCAAAACAAGCTTTCCTTGTTTCAGGATCCTTTATCTTTGCTTTGAACCATTAGGTTTAGACATTACTTCAGTGATCCTTAATCCTTTCAAAATGGCAGCAACATACTTTTTTTGTGATTTCTTTTGATCAAAAAATTAGAAAATCATACGAATATGAATGGTAGATTTTCACATGATACGCATTTGATCGAAAGATTTTAATCAACTTCGACAATTTTTATTTTTTGATTGGAAACTTGTTTGAATTGGTTCCTTTCGATTTCTATTTCTATATTGAGAATATACTTATGAAGTTGTTCCAACTTATTGATTAGCACTAACCCTAGATCCTTACCCTCGAGAAATGAATAAATACTTTCTACCCGAGCTCCATCATATTCATATACTATTTACATTACAACCCAACAAAAAAACTATGGGCTCCAGTGAATAAATGATTTCGAGTTGACTGAAAAATGATCCACTGATATTAATCTAATTATAATGTTTGTTACTTTACTTTATAAGTAAAGCATTCAAAATTGTACTTACTCTTTTTATTTCTATCCATTCAAGGGACTGCTCCTATATCCCAGTACAATTTTTCCCATAAATCGCGGAATCATAGATAGGGAGCTATACTAGTAACCTATCCAATTTATTGTAGAAATTTTTGGGACCAACAATTGAACCATTCAAACTAGAAATACCTTTTCGTGGATTTCTTAGATAAAGAAAGAGATTACTCGATCCATTTCCGTATCACTCATAATATATATAATAACTCGGGTATCCATTTCAAATGCGTATCCCATTTTTGCACAGCAAGGTTATGAAAATCCATGAGAAGCGACTGGTCGTATTGTATGTGCCAATTGCCATTTAGCGAATAAACTCATCGATATTGAGGTACCACAAGCGGTACTTCCTGATACTGTATTTGAAGCAGTTGTTTGAATTTCTTATGATATGCAACTAAAACAAGTTCTTGCTAATGGTAAAAAGGGGGCTTTGAATGTAGGGGCTGCTCTTATTTTACCTGAAGGGTTTGAATTAGCCCCCCCTGATCGTATTTCTCCTGAGCTGAAAGAAAAGATAGGCAATCTGTCTTTTCAGAGCTATCGCCCCACTAAAAAAAATATTCTTGTGATAGGTCCCGTTCCCGGTCAAAAATATAGTGAAATTGTCTTTCCTATTCTTTCTCCGAACCCTGCTACTACGAAAGATGTTCACTTCTTAAAATATCCCATATATGTAGGCGGGAACAGGGGAAGGGGTCAGATTTATCCTGACGGGAGTAAAAGTAACAATACAGTTTATAATGCTACAGCATTCGGTGTAATAAGCAAAATCATACGAAAAGAAAAAGGGGGATATGAAATAGTCATAGTGGATACATCGAATGGACGTCAAGTGGTTGATATTATCCCTCCAGGACCAGAACTTCTTGTTTCAGAGGGGGAATCTATCAAACTTGATCAACCATTAACGAGGAATCCTAATGTGGGTGGATTTGGTCAGGGAGATGCAGAAATAGTACTTCAAGATCCATTACGTATCCAAGGTTTTTTGTTCTTCTTGGCGTCTGTTATTTTGGCACAAATCTTTTTGGTTCTTAAAAAGAAACAGTTCGAGAAGGTTCAATTGTCTGAAATGGATTTCTAGATTTGCAGATTTATCAACATCAAGTTCGTAAAAATAACCAAATTATTACTGGTCACAAATTATTATTGGTTAATATGGATGATCAAAAATAAAATTATGAAAAACCTTTTGGTTTGCTTGTTTATACTCTTTTCTACAAGAGGTCAGAAATAAATTACTTGTACCGCATTCCTAGTCATAGCTTGTCATAGTATGTATATTGTGAAGAAGACTATTTAACTTTACCTCTTTTTTAAGAAAAAATTAAAAATTAAAAATTAAAAATTAAAAATTAAAAAAAAAATTGAATTGGTGTCCCAGATTGAAATGTTCTAAAATGCCTCAATAGTTTTCTATTTTAATCGAATAAAGATTGGTATAGTAGGCATAGCATACTTAAGCGGGGAATAGAATATAAGGCGATAAAGGATAGGAACAAATGATTCTAGGAGGGATTATCCGTCTTCCTAGTTTTCGACACAAAAAGGGGAATTTTCTACACCTTTTACTTTGCTTTACTTGTGCTTGCTTGTGTCGAAATACTTGGTCCCTTTCGTCAGCCTATTCTTAGTTCTTAGTTTCAAATTTTCCAGGTTTATCCCCCTTTTTTACATATTTACTTTTTAACATATTTACTTACGTAGTGATCAAACAAAAAAAAAATAGATTTATTGAACAAATAGAACTTTTTCAATATGAACTTATAAAAAATAAAAAAATTTTGAGATACTAATAAAGTAAGGTTATATTAGTACAGAAATGTTATATTAGTATAGAATAGTATAGAAAGGATTTGCATCATATCGGATCTACAGAATTATATATTTATTGTATTGTGTCATCCAGTAAATCGAATGAATTCTTCTTTCTTCTAACTTTACTTTGAAAGTATCGATAAATACTATCGAGGAACAAATGTTTTGACTCAATGAAGTTCATTTTTCAAAAAATATCATCAGCAAAAAAAAAAAAAAAAAAGGGATAGGGTGAAATTTTTTGAAACATAAAAAAAAGGGATCTGTTTATTTTATCATTTATATCCAAATACACACAATATATATATATATATATATATATATATATATATATATATATATTATTTATTAAAAATATTAAATTTATTAAAAATATTAAAAAATCAACGGGACCCTCCCCCTCGAATCATACAAACAAAGAGGGGATCCTACTGAGTTCTTACGCTTTCATGTTTACAACTCAATTCATACGATTTCTATAGAGATGAACCCAATCCGGAATATGAACCATAAAAGAAAATACCTATTAAACCGATCACAGGAATACTAGTTACAGTACCTATTAGCCAAAGAGGAATCCTTCCAGTAGTATCAGCCATTTATCCGACTTCCCTCCACATTTTATCAAGTGGTCATGCTAGAGACATAAACAATCATGGATAATTATGAGATGAGATCCTTCCAAATGGGATATGAAAATTCCTATTCTATTACATTTTATATTTCTTTTATTTTTATTTATTATATTTCTAATATATTCAATTGAACATAAAATATTGAATATTTTGAATTTAATAGTATATTTTTTTCTTTGGTTCTATTATCTTATCTATTAATTGAAGAAATAAATGGAAAATAAAATAGCAAGTACAAAAATGAGTAATAATCCCCAGTAGAGACTGGTACGATTCAATTCAACATTTTGTTTGTTTGAGTTTGATCATGTCGTAGCTCTATAATTTGGATTAGGTTTATCGTTGGATGAACTGGATTGCTGATATTGACCCCAAAAAAGAAACGGTAGGTATAACTAGTCCATGAACAGCCAACCATCGCACTGTAAAAATTGGATAGGTTCGATCTTTGGTCATTAGGTCCTCCTAAAAGGATCTACTAAATTCATTGAGTTATTCCAAAGGATCAAAATGACCAGTTATTAATGGAATTCCTTGTCGGCTCTCTGTAAAATATTCGTTTGGACGAGGACTTCCAAACACATCGTAAGCTAAACCCGTGTTAACGAATAACCAACCCGCAATGAATAAAGAAGGTATAGTAATGCTATGAATGACCCAGTATCGAATACTGGTAATAATATCAGCAAAAGAACGTTCTCCTGTGCTTCTAGACATGCTGAGCTCCACATATTCTTGTACAGTCAAAGGGGATCGATGCCGTAAAAGATGATTTCAGTAAATTGACTGAAATTGAATCTTTGTGAGATCGTCAATATTGTACCGAGGGTGTCTTTAGAGTATACCGAATCAGTATAGCTATCCTTTTTCTAACACAACAATGCAATTTTAATTACTATCTAAACGAAACGCTAGATAATTTCTTTCTTCTTTTCTTGTTATTTGTCGATGTAGAATTGGACACCATTCAAAATTCCTCAAATTCCTGTAGTATAAGGTTTCTCTCTGTTAGTGGAGTTGGACTAGAAACTGAGGAGTAGGTGAAATGTGAATCCGACGAGTTGGTTTCTAATAATTTATGAAGGAAATTTTGTTATATTTCACAATTTAATTAGATGTGAAGTCTAGAAATCTCTTTTTTGTGGTTGTATAAGAGGTTATTTTTTGTTGTAATCCTTTTTCATTTTAAGGAATTGGTTAGTCATCTAGTTAAGAGTAATAGATAGTATTCAATGAAAGAAGAAAGAGAACAAAGAATAAAATAATTGTAACCAATATTCGTGATGCATGCAATCTTGTATTAGATTAGATTCAAAGGTTCTTGATGGGGCTTTATAATATGAAAATAAAAAAATGTAGAACCAATAAAGGAAAAGATAATAGGAATTCCTAGTCTTAGAATCTAGCTGTATCAAAATAAAGATTGATTTTTTCAAGTGATCGTGTGATGCCTTTTTTTTTTTTTCATTTTCATCAGAAATATTAATATTATGTGAATGAAACTACTACTGAATGAATCTAATGAGTAAAAATTAAAGTAAAAGATGTTAAGTAAAAGATGTTATAAGGTTACTATTGGTTCAAAAATGAGTTCGATAAGAATTAACAAATAAAAGAAATGATCAAAATCGAAATGATTTTCCAATTTTATTCCATAGTGATTCAAGAGGGTTTCATTTTTGAATGAAGTTATATGACACGGTCCTTTTTATTTATTTTATTAGTTTACTCAAGAGTTGTTCAATGCATCTGTTGATTCAGAATCATGGGTAGATGTCACAGATGATAAATCGGAATAGTTTGGACTAATAACTGCTGTTATAGGCGAACTCAACTAACGGCAGATACTGAATCCAACTTCCCTTGAAATCCAGTACACAAGCTCTCAACATATCCTCTAATATCTGAATGGTTCTCTCCGATTGTCCATCAGTTTGAGGATGAAATGTTGTGCTGAAAGTAAGTTGTGATCCCAAGGCTCTTTGCAAACTCTTCCAGAATTGTGATGTGAATCGTGGATCTCGATCTGATATGATAGACACGGGAATGCCATGTAGTTTAACTATCTCTTGAACACATAACTCTGCAAGCTTGGTCATAGAGTAGTTAACTTTGATTGGAATAAAGTGAGCGGTCTTTATTAGACGATCAACAACCACCCAGATGGCGTTCTATCCATGAAGTGTTGGAGGTAGCCCAATTACAAAATTCATGAAGATGTGCTCCCATTTTCACTCGGGAATGTGGAGTGGTTGCAGTGATCCTGCTAGTCTCTGATGCTCAACCTTTACTTGCTGACAAGTAAGGCACTGTTTCACAAATTGTGCAATCTCCTTCTTCATGTTATTCCTCCAAAAAAACTCTCTCAAGTCCCAATACATCTTCATGCTTCCCAGATGCACTGTATAAAGATCGATGAGCTTCTTCAAAGATTGTTCTTTTGATATATTTGTCATTGGGCACACACAATCTAGTTTGGAATCTCAAAAATCCATCGTCAAAGATGTTAAAGTCTCCCTTTAGTCCACTTTGTACCTTACCCATAATCTTCACTAGCTCTGCATCTTCCATTTGTGCAGCCTTAGTCTTTTCCGGTAAGGTCTGTTGGATTACAAAATTAGCAATGAGAGCTTGATGTTTTCCTTCCACTATTTCCACACCAAATCTTTCCAGGTCCATCATAATTTGATGTTGGGTCACCATTGCTGATACTAAAGCATTCATTGACTTTCGACTTAATGCATCTACTACCACATTGGCTTTTCCTGGGTGATAGTTGATGGTGCAATCATAATATTTGATTAATTCTACCCATCTTCTCTGTCTCATGTTTAATTCCTTTTGTATGAAAAAGTATTTGAGACTTTTATGGTTTGCGAAAATCTCACACCTTTCACCATAGAAATAGTGTCTCCAGATCTTTAGTGCGAATACCACAGCTGCTAGTTCCAAATTTTGTGTTGGATAATTCTTCTCGTACTCCTTGAGTTGTTGAGAAGCATATGCAATGACCTTCCCCTGTTGCATTAATACGCACCCGAGCCCTTTCCGAGATGCATCACTGTAGATCACAAAACCATCTTCTCTTGATGGAATTGTCAGCACTGGGGTAGTGATGAGTCATTGCTTTAATTCTTGAAAGCTTTGCTCACATTCATCAGTCCACTCATACTTCACATTCTTTCTTGTCAATCTTGTCAGAGGAAGAGATATTTTAGAAAACCCTTCCACAAATCGATGATAATATCCTACCAGACCTAAGAAACTTTTGATCTCATGAATATTCTTCGGTCTCGCCCAATCCACTATTACCTCTATTTTACTTGGGTCCACATAAATACCATCCTTAGATATCACGTGCCCTAAGAATGCAACTCTTTCTAGCCAGAACTCACATTTCGTAAGTTTGGCATAGAGTTTCTTTTCTTTTAGTACTTTGAGTACTAGCCTCAAATGGTTCTCATGTTCCTGGGGGCTTTTGAATGAATCAAAATATCATCAATGAATACCACCACAAATTGATCTAGATATTCATGAAAGACCCTATTCATGAGGTCTATAAAGGCAGAAGGAGCATTGGTCAGTCCAAATGGCATGACTAAGAATTCATAATGACCATATCTCATTCGGAATGCAGTCTTTGGAACATCTTATGATTTGATTTTCACTTTATGGTACCCTGATCGGAGGTCAATTTTAGAGAAGACTTGTGTTCCTTGGAGTTGATCAAACAAGTCATCTATGCAAGGTATTGGGTACTTGTTCTTAATGGTCACTTTATTTATTTCCCGATAATCAATACACATTCTCATCGATCCGTCTTTCTTTTTAACGAATAGTACCGGTGCTCCCCATGGTGACATGCTGGGTCTAATGAATCCTTTGTCCAGTAACTCTTGTAATTGTTCCTTCAATTCTTTCAATTCTACTGGTGCTATTCTATATGGAGCTTTGGATATTGGTGTCGTGCCTAGTAATAGGTCGATAACAAACTCGATTTCGCTGTCAGGAGGTAGCCCAAGTAAATCCTCAAGGAATACATCCGAGAATTCCCTTACTATTGGGATATCCTCAGGCTTTAATTCTTCCCTTGGTGCCTCCACTACGCATGCTAGGTTCCCCTGACATCCATTCAAGAGTAATCTCTTTGCCTGGATAGCCGACAATATTTGTGATGAAGGGCATACGCGAGTTCCATTGAACTTGTATTCTTGCTCTCTATGAGGTCTAAACACCACCTCCTTATTATAGCAATTTATACTAGCATTGCTAGAAGCTAGCCAGTCCATCCCAAGAATTATGTCAAACCCGTGCATACTAAATACTACCAATTTAGCTGGTAGTATTCTTTCCTCAACACCAATTGGGTAACCTTTAAGTATTTTTCTACATACTATCAAGGTACCCGTTGGTGTAGCCACAGATAACTCAGTTTCTAATGGCTGAGTCTCTACCCCATATATTTTAACATAAGCTGTAGATATAAAGGAGTGTGTGGCTCCAGAATCAAATAATACTACTGCTTTCTTGGAGAATATGAGAATCATACCTGTCACCACATCATTAGCATTTTCTGCATCTCTTAGAGTGAGTGCATAAACACACGCCTGAGTGGTGTTTTGTTGATTATTGTTTCAAGGTGCCTAGTTGCCTCCTCTTTGTTGATTTGGGTTATAGGAGTTGTTTTGTGGGCATTCTCGTTGCATGTGACCAGGTTTACCGTACCAATAATAGACCCCTAATCCGGCCCGACACTCACCCCCATGTAGTTTGTTGCATTTTGAACAAGGGATGCTTTGTACATTATCTGGTGGAGGCCAGAGACAGATGGTAGAGCAAAGGGGATCCCAGAGCAGTCAGCCTCCCGCCCCTTGTGCCAGGTGTGGCCAAAGACACCCGGGTGAATGTCGATTTAGGGAGAATGTTTGCTACCGTCGTGGGAGACCCGGCCACATGGCACGAGCATGTCAGATGCCCTCAGGTTATGCACAGGCTCCTAGACCATTTCGGGGTGGATATCAGGCTCCCCGATGTGGTCAGCAGAGGAACACTGCACCGGTGAGGGTTTATGCATTGACACCGGGAGACACTGAGATGGCTGGGGACGTTGTCACAGGTACTCTTACTGCTTTACCATATAGCATGATTGTCATGTTTGATACAGGTGCCACCCACTCCTTTATATCGGCAGGGTATGGGAGAATAGCTGGAATAGAGACACAACCGTTAGATATAGAATTGTCAGTGGGCACGCCGATAAGATCTGTGATTAGATGCAGGAGGGTACTTCGAAATTTTCCAGTATGTATTCAGGAGAGAGTGTTGTTAGCCGATCTTGTGGTCCTGGAAATGCAGGGGTTTGATGTAATATTGGGCATGGATTGGTTAGCCATTTATCATGCTAGCATAGATTGCCATTAGAAAGAAGTAATTTTCAGACCCCTGGGTGAGCCAGAATTTAGATTTACGAGTTCGCATGTGCTTGCCTTACCACAGCTAGTGTCGGCTATTCAGGTGAGGAGATTGTTACAGGGTGGTTGCCAGGGGTATGTCGCATACATAAAAGAGTTGTTAAAAGAAGAATTGAGACAAACTGACATACCGGTAGTGAGGGAATTCCCAGGCGTATTTCCAGAAGAATTGTCTGGTTACTATAAATTTGTTGCCGGGGTCCGCGCCAGTATCTAAAGTACCGTACCGTATGGCCCTAGTCGAGTTAAAAGAATTGAAAGACCAGCTACAGGAGTTGTTGGATAAAGGTTTCATCTGGCCTAGTGTATCGCCTTGGGGTGCGCCAGTATTGTTCGTGAAAAAGAAAGATGGAACCATGAGGTTATGCATTAATTATAGGGAGATAAACAAATTGACAGTCAAAAATAAATATCCTCTCCCTAGGATCGATGATTTATTTGATCAGCTCCAAGGGACCCAGGTTTATTCTAAGATTGATCTGCGGTCAGGCTACCATCAGGGGAAAGTCAAGGCAAAGGATATTTCGAAGACTGCTTTTCATACTCGGTATGGGCATTACGAGTTCTTAGTGATCCCATTTGGGTTGACTAATGCACCAGCGGTTTTTATGGATTTGATGAACGGGTATTCCACCAGCATTTGGACCAGTTTGTGGTTGTGTTCATTGACGATATATTGGTCTACTCGAAGAATTCTGAGGAGCACGAGCATCATTTGAGGCTGGTGCTGCAGGTATTGAGAGAAAGGAAATTATATGAAAAGTTCAAGAAATATGAGTTCTGGTTAAGGCAGGTTACTTTTCTCGGCCATGTGATCTCAGAAGCAGGAGTATCAGTTGATCCGAGCAAGATAGAGGTAGTGGTGAATTGGGGGAGGCTGAGAAATGTTCAGAAAGTCAGGAGTTTTCTGGGGTTGGCAGGTTATTACCGATGCTTTGTGGAGGGTTTTTTCAAGCTATCAAGTCCATTGACACGACTTACGACGAAAAGTGTGAAATTTGAATGGACTGATGACTGTGAGCAGAGTTTCCAAGAGTTAAAGCAACGGTTAGTTTCAGTTCTAGTACTTGCTATTCCATCAGGGGAGGATGGTTATGTGATATACAGTGATGCCTCTTTGAAGGGTCTTGGGTGTGTTGATGCAGCATGGCAGGGTTATTGCATATGTGTCTAGGCACCTTAAAGAATACGAGAAGAATTATCCTGTCCATGACTTAGAGCTTGCTGCAGTGGTTTATGCTCTCAAAATCTGGAGGCATTACTTATATGGTGTAAATACGAGATTTTCATGGATCACAAAAGCCTGAAATATTTCTTCACTCAGAAAGAATTAAATATGAGACAAAGAAGGTGGCTAGAGCTTATTAAATACTATGATTGCATGATTAGCTACTACCCAGGAAAAGCGAACGTAGTGGCAGATGCTCTAAGCAGGAAATTAGGGGGACCCGTGCTGGTAGCTATGGAGATTCAGCACTCGATTCTAGTGGACTTGGAGAGGCTCAGTATAGAATTGGTGGAGGAGAGTCCTCAAGCGGTTATTGCCAGCTTGGTGGTTCAGCCTATACTTTACGAGAGGATTAAGGCAGCTCAGGGTGATGACGCAGAGTTGACAACAGTGATGGCTAGAGTACGTGATGGTCAGGCTGAGGAGTTTAGCATATCAGATGACGGAGCTCTGCGATTTCGTTCTAGGCTATGTGTTCCTGCAGATACCGATATCAGGAGGACTATACTAGAGGAGGCTCACAGATCCCTATACACGATCCACCCCCGGCAGTACTAAAATGTGCAGGGATCTGCAAGAGTATTTCTGGTGGAGTGGAATGAAGAGGGAGATAGTTGAATTTGTTCAGCAATGCTTAACGTGCTAGCAGGTTAAAGCTAAGTACTAGAGACCAGCAGGACAGTTGCAGCCGTTGTTTATTCCGGAGTGGAAGTGGGACCACGTTTCGATGGATTTTGTTACGGGGTTACCACCAGTGCGGCAGGGATTGAATGCAATTTGGGTAGTTGTTGATCATTTGACGAAGACTGCTCATTTCATCCCTATTAAAATTGGTTATTCCATGGACATACTGGTAGAGATATATGTTCAAGAGATAGTTCGTATTCATAGAGTACCGGTATCCATAGTTTCAGATCGAGATCCTCAGTTTACTTCACGATTCTGGAAAAATTTTCAAGAGGCTATGAGTATGCAGCTAGCTTTTAGCACTGCTTTCCATCCCCAGACTGATGGTTAGACGGAGAGGACCATTCAGATATTAGAAGATATGCTTCGTTATGTACTTGATTTTGGGGGGCAATTGGATTCAGTTTATGCCATTGGTTGAGTTCGCTTACAATAATAGCTATCAGACTAGTATTGGCATGGCTCCATATGAAGCATTGTGTGGCAGGAGATGTTGTTCTCCTCTTTTCTGGGATGAGGTAGGTGAAAGGCGAGTTTTGGGTCCAGATATAGTACAACAAGTGTCCGACAAAGTTCGGTTAATTAGAGAAAGAAATAAAACAGCATAGAGTCGGCAGAAAAGTTATGCAGACACTCGCCGTAGAGAATTGGAATTTGATGTGGGAGATCGAGTATTTTTGAAGATAGCTCCTCTAAAGGGAGTTATGAGGTTTGGAAAGAAGGGCAAGTTGAGCCCTAGGTTTATTGGCCCTTTTGAGATACTTGAGAGAATAGGGTCAGTTGCCTATAAGTTAGCTTTGTCGCCAGCTTTGGCTCGTATTCATGACATGTTTCATGTTGCCATGTTACAAAAATACGTCCCAAACCCATCCCACATCATTAGCTATGCAGAGATAGAGCTCAAGGATTCTTTGGCATATGAAGAGGTACCGGTATAGATTTTGGACAGAAAGGTTCAGACTTTACGCATTAAAGAAATACAGTTAGTTAAAGTTTTGTGGAAGAATTATGCTATAGAGGAAGCTTCTTGGGAGCTTGAGGAGCAGATTAGACATAGATACCCACAGTTATTCCCATAGGTATAGAGGTACTCAGGTAAAAGGTAATAGTTAGATAGATTTCCTTTTTGCAGGTACATGTATAAGATTTTAGCTAGTAGATAGTTTTTAATTTTATATGTGTAATCTCCCAGAACATAATATGTAACCACGGTATTCCTCCACAACAAGTGAGGGCAGGTAATAAAATAAGTAGACCATTTTTCCTCTACGGAATGATAGAGCGTATTGGCGGGGATACAGATAGTAAATTTCGAGGACGAAATTTTATAAAAAGGGAAGAATGTAATGACCTAGAAAAATATTGATATTCAAATATTAAAGAGAGAGGAAAATAGATACAGAAATAGAAAAATTGCCAAGTTTCGTCGACGAACACAGGATCTCGTCGATGAAGGTCTTCATAATTTCGTTGACGAACACAGGGCTTTGTCGATGAGAAAATACTGAGAGGATTTTGAGGTAGCCCGAATTTCGTCGACGAAATCCTTTGGTTTATATATATGGGGAATCCGGGAAATATCTAATTTTAAGAAGTCTTTCTCTCTCCTCTCTCTCTCTCTCTCTACGGCTCTCTCTCTGTCACGACCCGCTCATTTTTCACATATATATATTTTTTATATATAATAATATCAACATCAAACATCACAACTTGGCAGGTCACAATCCACCTGGACCCGTGGGTACTAGGGATACATCAGGACATACAGCAGAACCCTACACAGCAGAAAGTATAAAATCATATACATCTCGTCATAAGGTGCAATACATCATACCAGAGTACTACAAACACTATCTCTCAGTATATACATCCCAAAAATAAATCTAGGGACAATTCCCACAAAAATCTAACTGTCCCTATCAAAACTTACCCTTCGCAGAGGGCAGATTAACAACACTAATTCTGCGGGGCTTTTCCAGCTCTCCTATCCGGGGCTCCTGAAAAGTTAATGAAATTTAGGGGTGAGACACCTTTCAGTAAGGGAAATAAACTAATACTAGTGTGTGGCAACATGTGTAATTCGTGCTCAACATATATCATATATAACACCTTTAGTACTGTTTCATCAAATCTGGGAAAACACACACACACACACACACACACACACACACACACACATATATAAATCAACATGGCAGAACATACTGCATTTTCATAACATATCTCAACTCATGTCAGAATAATAATGATAACATAAAAACCATCCTGGTAGGTTAGCTGGCTGTTGTCATGTATTACCCCCACATGACTGGGTTGTGTGGCCCAAAGGCGGGACCTAACAATGGTTGGCTGACCACTGCCAAGTCGATAGCCTAGTCTGTAGGTCCGATGGGTCTATCCAGACTGGTCCGTACACCAGGGGCGATAACAGCACACTCCTCGAACATAACCCATCAACCATCCAATCTCATACCACTTCGTACAGCGGCGTTAACACAGATATCATGATCACGAGGACCATGGACACGTAGCAACGGTACCGTGCAAGTGTTATCCTAAACCAAGCCAACCAGGTTTTGATATCATATACATATACTAAAACCGTGATACATAAATATCTCATTTCATTTATTTTCACATCAATCATATCATTTCACATATATATATATATATATATATACGTGTACCGTGAAAATCATCGGCCCGTATGCCGTATTACACATTTTAACATAGCACGGTACGTACGCCGGTAAATCACATCCACATATATATGTGTAAAACATTTCGGCTCGTACGCCGGTTTTCCATCATAAAAATCCATATCATCCACATTCCTAGAAAACAGCATTTCACAACATTTTTACTCATGCCACACAGTAAATTTTCCACATATTCAACATACGATCATTTTCACAGTATTTTGCAAATATAAGACATATATATATAATCATATACATTTTTCATAAATCAAATAATAACTATATATATATATATATATATATATATATATATATATATATATATATAAGCATTTTTCAAAACAGTACTAGCTTAGTTTATCCCCTTACCTGATTCTTGGAAAGCCCCAAATAAAACTGCCCCGCACCCGCAGGGTTCCTAACTCAACACCCTAAAAATGAAAAAATCCCAGAATTAAAATTCAGTATTTCTAAGCATACAATATTTTCCTCAACTGTCAAAAACTCACATATTGAGTAGAAAGTTTTCACCCAAAAGCATTCAAGTTTAACACCTGAAGGGTTTCCTGACCAATACTTCGAAACTGAAAATCCCCAGTATTAAATTTCAGTATTTTCATGCGCACAACATTTCTTATAACTAGCGCAAGACCAAATATGGTTTAAAAAGTCTTACCTCAACTCTAGGATGATTTCCAACTAATTTTCTCCCATGATCCGCTCCAGTAGATTTGGAGAGAACTCCGCCAGGAGCTTCGTGGTAACTTCGGATCGTCGATCCGACGTAAAAATAGCCCAAAAACAAAAAGAGAGAGAGAGAGAGAGAAAGAGAGAAAGAGAGAGAGTGAGAAGAAGGGGAGGGAGAGAGAGAGCGTTGGCTTCTTTAAGAAGCTTAAATATCTGGATTTCCCCATATTTATAGAATCAGAGGATTTCATCGACGAGCCCAATCTTGGTCGACGAGTCCTTCACAAATTTCGTCAATGAGACCCTGTATTCGTCAATGAAGTTCAGGCTGCCTCAGAACCCCTCTCGGTATTTTCTGGTTGACGAATTCTCTTAACCCTTCGTCGACAAAGTCTACGGCCTCCTTTTGTTTCCGGTTTCCATTTCCTTTTCCTTATTATTTAAATTTCATTTTAAATTTGGGTCGTTACACTCTCACTTCTCTCTTCGTTTCTGGCCCCACCAGTCGCCGGATCGACGATCCGAGGCTACCACGACGCTCCTAGTGGAATTCCTTACAAGTTTGCCGGAGCGGATAGTCGAGAAAACGAAGTTGGATTTCATCCCAAATTCTGGGTAAGGTTTTTTATTGAGTTTTTGGCTTTATGGTAGTTATAAGAAATGACGTGGGCGGAAAAATAATAATATTTTGTTATGAGATATTGTGTTTTTAGGAGGTTGATCTAGGAATCTTGGGGGTATAGAGCCAGATTTTTATAGGGGCTTTTCAAAGTTGAGGTAAAGGAAATATGCTATGCTAGGAGTTTTAATAGAGTGAATAGAGATTTTATAAGCATATTTTTATGTCAGTCTATTATACAGTTTTTATAGAAAATGAGCATGAATGTTTGTGTGGCCTAAGTAGACTTTCATGTGAAGAATGAATTTATACAGTTGTTATGAAACATCATACTATACTAAATACAAAGATATAGATAGTATATACATTTGATATGGTTTTCCAGCATATGAGATTATACAGAGATAGATTTATATTCGCAGACATATGTATACGCATATACAGTTTTTATATGAATAGTTCAGGAAACAGATATATATATATATATATATATATATATATATATATATATACACACATATATATACATATATATAGATACATGTATACAGTATTATTCAGATCAGTATTTATACCACAGCTTTATACAAAATTTGTTATGCTACAGATGTAGTATACAGTTTTACAGTATATATATAGTACATAAAGACAGCATTACGGTAATTTTGAAAACATGATGAAAACAGTAAAAAAGTATATATGCATATATGTATATAGTAACAGATCCCTGAGGAAAGGTACACAGACAAATACAGTTTACAGAGCATGGAACCGTTACTAGATACAGATAGAGTGCAACCACATATCTCAGATAGTATGCGGGTATCATCAGCCGTGCTCGGAGAGTATGCAGCTCCCCAGTACACTAGGTTGAGGGGGCCAATTTGACGAGATAGTAGCCAGTCCCGAGCTTAGGAGAGGATGCAATTTGGTCAGACTGAGGTAGTGTAGAGTATGATGACTTATCTAGAGGGCCGACCAGATAGAGTCCCACCTACGGGCCGCACAACCTTGTCATGAGGGGTCAAATCATGACGTACAGAATCCCAGGGATAAAAACACAGTTATATATATATTTATAGTTTTACAGTATATGATGAGTATAGTATGATATATTATCAGTATGAAAAGTAGAAAAATATAAATGATACAGTGTACTTTAAATTGAGAATTAAAGATATGTTTGAAAGATATGATTTACAGATTGTTATTGCATTACAGATCAGTTATTATTTTAAAAGCATACTTAACTTAGTTGCCACACACTAGTGATAACATATTTTCACTTACTGAGTGTCAACTCACCCCATTACTTTAACATTTTTCAGGTGAGCCAGTGAGGCGAGCAGACTAGGCTCGCGAATAGAGTGTAGCTCAGATCACCCTGGTTGTAGGGTGAGTTTTTGGTAGAGTTGTGTATGTTTTTGGGATAGATGATACTGGAGTGGCATTTTTGTATGGTCTGTATAATCTAAAATCTGGTATTGTATAGTTTATGTATAATGGCTTTATGATTTGTGTTTCCGCTGCGTAGGAATGTTTATTGTATATAGATATAAAAAAAAACAATGAAAAATGATAAGAATTTTTGAGGTCGTTACACACGTTGTTCCTCGGGTCCATTCTGAAGGAAAGGACTAGAGTTATTTTAAAATCATAACCTTATCTTTAAAGTTTAATCAAAGTTATAGGAAAAAGAAAAACGTTCTAATTTACCTGATCTTACCCACATCATGGTTATGCCTATGCTCTGGTAAAATTATTTCTTAAAGTCTACAGAACCTATAACCTATTGCTCTGATACCAAATGTAATACCCCGACCCCGAAGGGTTTGGGATATTTACTTTTACCATTAATTTACGGCAGAAGTAAATAAACTCAAATATTATTAAACCAGAGCGCTAATTAACCGTATTAGAATAATTTATTTTCAAAAAAAAAAAAGAAAAATTACACGATAGATAATAATATGACATCATACTAATATTTCTAATAAATCCTTATTTTTCTATCCCATCCGCATTCTTGCTATGCCTGATTTTCAATATGCCCTTTAGAGTCATCTGAAATGTAAAATATGATTAGAGTGAGACGACACTCAGTAAGTAAATAAGATTATTATTAGTGTGTGGCCAAAATGAGCTTTTAAAAATTTCGTAAAACAATATTTAATACTATAACTTCAAAAATGTTTTTAAAATAAATGTAAATCTAAAAATTTCTGCATAAAACTTTTACCATCAACTATAACAGTAAAATTTAATAACATACACTGTGACCGTTAAATTAAACTTTTAACTTTAAAACTATAAAAATATTTAACTATATACATACATATACTTTTTCTTATACGTTTTCTTTAAATCGTCATTTAGGCACAAGAATGACCCTTTTCATATAAACTTATACTTTTCCTTCAAATCTTTAATAACTCTATACACGTAATTAAATATGTATAAACATATATTGTAAAAACCACCCTTAGGTCTGTTAGCCTTACATCATGTTTACCCTCATGACTGGGTTGTGCGGTCCGAAGACTAGACTTAGTTGGCTGGCCGACTAAACTAAATCAACGTATGTAAACATTAATTGATATTTTCCTTATTAAGTTCTGGTCCGAAACCAGGTGTGCACTCAAGAGAAATCCACTAACATAAATAACGACTCTGTAAACTGTATGGGTGCACTCTGATCCGTTTAAACTTTAAGTTGCGGTACTGAACATCTGTAACTTTGAACTTTCTTTGCCATAAGGGGTTTTAAGACCATCTTATTATAATTTATGCAATTTAAAATAATCTCGTAAAAATCTCATCTTTACTCATATTTTTATGAAAAAAAAAATGCAACGTAGAAATAAACTCATATCATACAATTTTTGTGTTAAAAATATATATAAGTTTTTTTTAATAGAAAGAAATGCTGAAAATTTACTCGAAGGGATTAAAACATTTCTTAATTCAAAAATAAATGCAAGTATATTAAAGATAGAACTAATATAATTAAATATGCATAAAAATAAACTCATGAAAATTTTATGGAACTAACTAACATAATTGAAATTTACTTATAAAATAAACTCGGGTATGAAGTTTAAATAAAAAAAAAAACTAACATAATCAAATTTACTTATCTCTTTTTTTACCTTGTGCTACAAACACAATAACTATTTCTAAAAAATGAGATCGGAAAGAGTGGGTGAGTGAGAACTTACTCAAAAATTCTTTCTTCACCACTAATTCTTTCACTCACTAATCTTTTTCTTCCTTGGAAATTTTTTGTAAATGAAGGTTGAGAGCTTCCTATTTATAGAAAAATTTTGGGGAAGAAGTGAAATTTGTAAAAGTGTGGGGAGAGGGGTGAAATTATAATTTTTTTTTTAAATTAAAGAATGGGCAAGGGATGTGTTAGGTATAGGTTGAGTATGAGATAAGGATGGAAACCATGTGAGAGTGTTTGCCACCACTCCCATTTAATTTTTAATTAATTACTTAATTAATTAATTAATTATTTTATTTATATATATTTAAATTATTATTATTATTATTATTATTATCATTGTTATTATTATTTAAACCATGTTTTAATTTTTTTTTTAAAGAATTAAATTCGAAATTTGAAAACTCATGTAGGCCTACATGGTCTTGTGGGCCCCACACAACTTCGAGACCAAAGTGGGTCCTACTTAACTCTCATAGTTTTCATATGATTTTATGAACCCTACACAGCTTCGAGACTCATGTGGACCCCACATGTCTTCAGGGCTTATGTGGGCCCCGCACGGTCTTGTGGGTCCTGCATAGAATACTTATATTATTATTATTATTATTATTATTATTATTATTATTATTGTTATTATTATTATTATTATTATTATTATTATTATATACTTCTATACATTATGTCAATCAAAACATTATTTTATGTACTTATTTACGTATACAAACAATGTCTACCCTGTTTTATCCTATGAAATTTCATTTTGACTAGGCCGACCTCCAGGGAGCGACTGAGCCGCAATGGTCTCTGAGCACTCACTTAAACAAGGTCTTTCTTAGGCATCATACATGGAATCAAGAATCCTAACAGAGAAACACTTTCGTTTTGATACTAACTAAATGACCATTATTATTATTCTACTTTTTTTTATTATTATTATTACATGGAAGCCCTCTAAGTATTTTTCGGATCATTTCATAGGTGGTGTATGTTTTTCCTAATGCATTTAGGGAGTTTATTATGTGGGTGAACCTAGTGTACATACTAGTGATGGATTCTTCTGGGTTCATCCTAAAAGCTTCATACTCGCTAGTGAGCATATCGATTCGATTATCCCTTACATCAATAGTACCTTCATAGGTTACTTCTAATTTATCCCATATTTTCTTGGTTGATTTGCAAACCATGACTCGATTAAATTCATTCATATCAAGGGCACAATACAATATATTCATAGCACTTGAATTTACTTGTAACAACCTATGGTCATTGTCCTTCCATTCTTTTTCTTCTTTGGGCATTTCCTTGCCATCTACTATTTTAGTAGGAATTAAGTCACCATGTGTGACAACTTTCCAAGCTTTCCAATCCATCGTTCGTAGATAGATTCTCATGTGTTGTTTCCAAAATGTATAGTTTAAATCACAAAAGATAGGAGGCCTAGTTGAGGATTGACCCTCTCCAAAGGGAGCTACTGCTAAGTGTGTCATCTAGATCTTTAGGTAGCTACTAGTTAGGATTTGCTACAACCCAGCTCTGATACCAATTGAAAACTAAGGTGTCGTCACAAGAGAGGGGAGAGGGGGTGAATTGGGTTTAAAAATTTATTTTAATACTTTTCAAGAATCCTTAACCTCTTTTAATTCTTTTAATGAATTATTGACTTATTGTTGATTTATCCAATACACAACAAAAGCTTATTTACTTGTTTAGCAAAAGCTTATTTACTTGTTTAATCCACAAACCAACAACTAAAGTATTCAACACAACACAAGTAAATAAAACTTAAACAATCAACCAACTATTCAACAATCAAAGTGTTCAATCCAAAAATACCCAATTAAGATAACCTTTTGACAATTTTCAGCTTTTTAAGAATTCAAGATATTTTCTTGTTTGCAACCTTGTAAATATATGTAAGTTTGATTCAAGCCTTATAGAGAATGAGATTTATTTCTTCAATTCTAACCACAACTCAAATTTTCAACAACTCAGAATCTAAATAAACTCTTAGTTAATTTATCTTTGGGTGTTAAACCAATCAATGTACTCCCTTTGAGGTTTTCACAAAGTATTGATTAACCAATGTACTCCCTTTTGGTTTCCGCAGTCCCAAATCAAAATTAAACTTAAGTTTACTTAATTTCCAAATTATGTAGTATATATGATTAAGAAATTAAACCATCCACGCAATATATATATATGCTGAAAATAAAGAGAGTAAGGGAAAAAGAGTGACACCGGGTTTTTATGAGGTTCGGCTTATCCCCAGCCTACGTCCTCGCCTTTGGCAAACCACCAAAAGATTCCACTTAAACCAGTTCCTTTCTGGGCAGAACAACACCATTACACACTCCTTCAATAGGCTAGAGTGCCGCCTCTCCAGGTCATACCCCTCACTCGGTCACTCCTTCAATAGGCTAAAGTTGCACCTCTCCAAGTGATACCCCACGCTTGGTCAACAATTTAAACACCTTGAATCGTCCAAGAACTACAAAAATATGAAGTAAAGGCTGCGTATAAGAACACTCTCAAAACAGAGCAAATTAGTACAAATTCAACGCTATATACTTCAAGAATTTAAATATTAAGATGAAATAGAATTGAAACTCAAGTATAAGATATCATCAATTCTTTCTCTAGATGAATATCAACAGTAGTTCATTAGAATTCTCCCAGCAAGAGTGTGAGCAAAAAAAAGCTTTGTGAGAGATTGAGAATTAAATTACTTGAATGCTGTGTGATTGCTTGGTTATTAATTTCTTGGGGTTAAGGGATTATTTATAGACTTTTTACGATGAGTTTCCTTGTTTTCCAAGTTACTTGGAGTGTTTACCAAGTTTTTATAACGTTCATATTTGAAAAACTAATTTTTAGAATTTATTCGTTGAAGTTTAAAAATTAAAATCTCGTGGAGTCAGTCAGCTAGACTGGAGGCTGTGGCCTTTCTGTTTGCCAAAAATTAAATTCTGTAAAATGTCAATCGGCTAACTCAACCATGTGCAAAATGGTCAATCGGCTGGACAAACCAAGTTGTCAATTGACTGACTAATTCTAGTTCATACTGTCAGTCAGCTGATCAGATTTATTCATTTTTTGTGTTTGTCAGTCGGCTGACCAATATTAGTGTGTTCTAGTCAATCGGCTGACCAGTCCATTCTTTTTCCAAATATTTTTATTTTTGATTTCTAAACTCTAGTTATTTGAAAGACTCAAATATAACTTTTTAAAATCATTTTCAAGGGTTTTTCAAGAATTGGTCTCTAAGTCTTTGTATCCTAAAGAGTTTCAAAAATATTTCAAAAGATATTTAAAATACGAAGCACTTACATAAAGACTTCTTATGACTTTAGACATTCTAAGTGCTTGAGTCTTCATGCTCGTCTTTTGAGCTCTCTCTCTCTTTGCTTTTCTTTGACTCTCTTGCTTTGTTTTTCTTTGGCTCCCTTGTCTTCAAGCTTTAAGCTTTTAGCACATTCTCTTTAACATTCACACTCTCATGATCTTCAAGATTTAATAGATATCATCTTTGCATCCATGCTTTGACTCATCTTTGTGATCATTTTACTTTGTATTCTCTTTCTTAAATCTTGAAATATCATTACTCAACCAAATATGTTAAGTTTCACTTGTTTGTTAACATTAAAACAGGATGTAAAGCCTTGTAAGGCCAACAATCAGTGCTTGTGTACTTTCTTGTCTATGTAGATGATATTGTGATTACCGGCTCCAGTCCAAGCGTGATTTCTCACTTTATATATGTTTTGAGCAATGATTTTCCAATTAAGGATCTGGGGGACTTACATTACTTCTTGGGTCTTGAATGCCATCATAACTCTACTAGGATCATGCTTTCTCAATGAAAATATATTTTAGATTTGTTGGAAAAGACGAACATGTTGGATTGCAAGCCAATCAGTAGTCCCATGTCTTCCTCCACTAAGTTGAGTGCCTTTGACTCCACTCCTATGACTGATTCTACTTTATATCGCAGTGTAGTGAGTAGTTTGCAGTATTTACTTTTCACTAGGCCAAACCTAGCTTTCTCTGTCAGTCGTGTTTGTCAATATATGCATGCTCCATGTTTATGTCATTGGCAGAGTGTTAAGCGCATCTTACGATATTTAAAGCATACTCTTCATTATAGCTTACTTCTGCAACCTTCTACCACTTCATCTCTAGTTGCCTACACCGATGCCTACTAGGCAGGGTGTCTAGATGACAGAAAATCCACTGGAGGTTACTGTGTCTTTTATGGAAACAACTTAGTTTCATGGAGCTCAAAGAATCAATCCACTATAGCCAGATCAATTACAGAGGCCGAGTACAAAGCTCTTGCTCATGCAACTTGTGAGTTACTGTGGTTACAATCTCTCTTATCTGAATTGGGTATTTTCTTATCCACACCTCCAACTCTTTATTGTGATGATTTGGGAGCAACTTATCTATCTATGAATCATGTGATACATTCTCGCACCAAACATGTCGACGTTGACTATCACTTTGTTCGAGATCGAATTCAGGCCAAAGCTCTTCAGGTTTCATTTCTTTCAAGTAAGGATCAACTAGCTGATATTTTCACTAAACCCTTATCTTCTTCCAGATTTGCCTCTCTCAGAACGAGCCTCATTGTTCTTCCAGGCCTGTTTGGCTCGTAGGGGCGTATCAGCAATACCCAACCATCAGCAGCTTGAGAATATGTTTCTGTTACAAAAGAATATTTTCTGCTTTCTTTATTATTTTGTTTTTATGTTAGTTTGTTGTAAGAGAATTTTTCTGGCTTGCTCCCCTGTATATATATACAACTTTGTATGATGACTCTAGGGTGGAAAAGGAATACAATGAAATTTCATTTTCTCTCGGTCTCTATTTTTCCCAGGCTCTCTGTTTCTATCTGGTTAGATCTTGGCTAGGCATAACTAGGGCCCTGACTCCTATAAAACAGCCTTAAAATGGCTCCATAAAGAAGCTAAAGGTACAGGAATCCGGACAGTTGGGAAGAAGGTTTGTTTGGCAGTACACATTTGGCATTTCCTAAATAAAAAGAAGTTTAAAGGAAAGGTCATCACGACTAATGGAGTAATTGAAGGTGATTCAAAGTCACACATATAGAGTGGTTTATGGTAAATTTGATACGGTGAAAATGGGTATTTTTTTTATGTTATGCTTTACCTGATGTATTGAGGTAATAGGGAGACCATTGTGTCTGGTCTTTTGATTGTAGGGGATGGTTTCCCTTATACGTGGGTCAGTGGGTATGCCCAAGTTATGTTTGTATAAATTCATTTGATCAATATAGTTACATAAAAAAAAAAAGCCTTGAACTTCACAGAGGAGAGAGAGAGAGAGAGTCGCCATGGATAAGCAAGTGTGCCGGAAAACAGAGGCCAAGCCAATACGATGCAGGGGTGAGTAATCGAAGTCCGAATCTGTTTGTTTTTCAAACGTGCTCTGTTTTTTGGATTTCTCTCTGGATTGATGTTCTGTTTTCTCTTAACTGTTTCTGAAAGCGCAAAATAATTTGCAGCCGCCGTGTGCCGGGGAGCAGGGGTGCCTCTGGTGATTGAAGAGGTGGAGGTGGCGCCGCCGATGCCTCACGAAGTTCGGATTCGAATCATCTGCACATCTCTATGTTCCACCGACGTCACTTTTTGGAAAATGAAAGTAACACATTCTTTCAGTTTTGTTCTATCGTTTCACACTCTGAAATCTGAATCCCTCCGTTCATTATTTATACAAATTGTGATTATATGACATTCGCAGGATCCTCCTGGTTGTTTTCCGAGAATTTTCGGCCATGAAGCTGTTGGGTAATTTCAAATTCTTTAATCCTTCCTTCCATTCCTCATTTTCATTTGTTTCATCATTCAAAGCAAATTAAATGTGTTTTTAGAAATCATATAATTTTTGAAAATAAATTAAAATTTCACACTTAACAAATCCTATCAAATTATTTGTTTGACTGAAATTTTCTCATGCCAGTGTGTGATGAATAGAAATTTACAAAATTAAAATGCAAGTTTTGCGATCCTCTTTTTATCGTTGCCAAAAGAGGAATTGTGATGGAGAAAGCCTGCCGGCTGAAGCTCACCCAAAAATTTTTCCCAATCACAAGAAACAGACCGACAACGACGTATCAGAGTCAGAAACCTTAGCATAATTCCCACCACACACTGCTGATATCTGTGGCGATATTTTCCATAAAAAAAAAAAAAAAGAAATCCTTATAACTACCATTCTTTTAAGTATTTATCTTTTAAAATCTTCTCATTTCACTTTTAAACCTTCTCATTTTAAGTTTGGAATAATATAGTTTAATTTTTTATTTAGATAAACTTTATATTTAGAGAGGTACTAAACTTAAATTTGTATTAGATTTAGACAAAATATAATATAAAATTTATCTGCATACACCCAAATCCAAATTTTAGATTCAAAATTGATGTCTCGAAATGCAATAAAACTATCATACTAACTTCATATAAACCATGTACGGTCAAAACTTAGAACTTTACTCTAAAATATGTTTTTGGTACTCTAAACATATTACTAATATTCTATTATTTTTCTTCTGCACAATGTAATAACAAATTTGCCTCCTTTTTAATTTTTTTCACTTTTAAAATAAAAAAACAAAAATTAAAAAAAATAATTAAGAAATAAAATCATCTTATACGTTAAAAAGTAATACAGTTCGACTTAATAATTTTGTGTCCCTGAACTTATATTAAGTAGGGAATCCAACTTCAATAAAAATTTTGTGTTATTTTAATAGAGGAAGCCCGATTCCTAAAAGGTACTTAAATTTTTTACCTTATTTGGAGTCGTAATAAATTTTCTTTTCAAATATTGAAAGATAATATATATAGGGAAATAAAGAGAAGGGAGGCTTCAACGTTTCATTTTCATCCCCATAAAGGCAAATGTCAATCATTGACCTCATAAAAAAGTTAAAGAACATGATAAAGAAATATTCAGCCTCCAAAAAATCATCTTTAGCTTCATAACGAGTAGTTTTTTTCATTTTGTCGCTGCGGTGTGTCAATTTACTTTCCTAGATTATTAAAATTATATGAACCAACGTAATCCATTTTTAGGTTGACTCAAATAACATGCTACAATGTTAAACGTGGAGTTAATGCAGGGTGGTGGAGAGCGTAGGGGAGAATGTGAAAGAGGTGGAGGAAGGAGACGTAGTAATCCCAACTTTCTTAGCAGAATGCAGAGAATGCGAAGACTGTATGTCGGAGAAGAGCAACCTGTGCACAAATCTGCCCTTCAAGTTTTCGCCATGGATGGTGAGGGAAGAGAGTAGCCGATTCAGGGACATGAATGGAGAAGTGTTGTACCATTTTTTATTCGTCTCCAGCTTCAGCGAGTACACAGTAGTTGACGTCGCCAATGTCGCCAAAATTCACCCTGCAATTCCCCCCAACAGGGCATGCCTCCTCGGCTGTGGCATCTCCACCGGTAAGCCACACTAATTTAATTATTTTATTTTATTTTATTTTTCTCTCCATCAAGATTGGGATGCACCATGGAGGTAACCCATCTCTGAAAGAAATAAAATTAAAATTAATTATGATTATTTCAATTAAATGTTTAAAATTTTGAACTCAATTTTTAGTATTCCAAGGACAATTCTATTTTATAAAAAGGTTTAAAATAGTGAAAATATTTTTTGGATGACTTATAATTTTTGAATTTTTAGAGAAAAAAATGAAATATTTTTGGTTTATGTTAATCCACATGGTAATTTTATGATTATTCTTTATTAAAAATGTGCAAAAATGTTTAATTTGTAAAAATAAATACCAAATAACATGTCCTTTTTTTTTTTTTTTTTTTGTAGGAGTTGGAGCTGCTTGGAGAACAGCAAACGTGGAAAAAGGATCAACAGTTCTAATATTCGGCTTGGGAGCAATTGGATTAGCAGTATGATATTTATAATTACCCGTAAATTAAAACACTTTCCCTTTGTTTGGAAGAAGCTAGCCTTAAATTTAGATTTGTTTAGATTTGAAAAAATATGTAATATAAAATTATATTAAATTTTGTTCAAATTCATTTAAATTAAAATTTAAAATTTAAAATCTATACTTTCAAATGCAGCATTTGCTTTATGAATATGATTTTTCCTGGTAGGTCGCCGAGGGAGCCCGACTCTGTGGAGCAGCTAGGATTATTGGTGTGGATGTGAACCCTGACAAATTTGAAATTGGTAAATTTATTTCCTTATTTTTGAATGACTAATATACTGTAGCCTTATATTTGGATTTTGAATTCAAGCAAAATATAATTTTATCTTTCTTATCCCTCACATATTATATATATATATATATATATATGTATATTGAATTTTGGACAATGTTATTTCTCTTTTTCATATAGGCAAAAAATTTGGAGTTACGGAGTTAATAAACCCAAGAGATTGTGGAGACAAAAGTTTAAGTCAAATAGTTAAGGAGATGACTAATGGGGGTGCAGACTTTTGCTTTGAGTGTGTGGGTTTGGCATCTTTAGTACAAGAAGCATTTGCTTGTTGCCGAAAGGTTCGTCTGCCTCTCCTTGTTTCTCCCAATCGTATAATAAGATTTGCAATATGAAAATGTGTTTTTAGTAGGATCGATCGAGTATGGAATTTTAGTTAAATAAATGTATTTTTAATTCTAGGGTTGGGGAAAGACAGTTGTGCTAGGGTTTGAATCAGCCGAGGCACAATTGAGTATAAATTCTCTGGACGTACTTCTAAGTAAGAAAATCCTCACCGGATGTTTGTTTGGTGGACTCAAAGCTAAATCTGATATTCCAATCCTCGTGAAACGGTATATGGACAAGGTAATTTATTGGTTAATACTATCTTTACATCCGTTCACTCTATGAAATTTATAGAAAACGTACTTATATAACCTAATTCTACACCTTTTTTTTGTTAAAAATAAAATAAAATGCATTGTAAAATTTCACTACTCCTTGATTACATTTGTTTCCTAGAATGGAATGAGATTAGTTTGAATAGAATATAAATTGTACCGAATATAGTAATTTATTAAGAAGTCAATTGTGTAAAATTTTGTGTTATTTCATCTAACATGCAATACGATAAAAAATAGATATTCCTAATTTTTCATATTAAAAATAAGATATTATCATTCTCCATTGAATGTTATGATGCATTATTATTTACATTACTATGATAACATCTCTTAATTTTTTTTAAAACTATCAAATTCTTATATTATGATTTTGTTTCCTTAAAATAGACATAGCTTTGAATGAAAGGTAACCTCAATTCTTTAAAACTATCTCATTTTCTCTTGCTCTACCGACAAAGTAACCAAGCAATGCTCAAATTACATATCTCAAAAATAAAAATATATAATTTACTGTCTCTATCTTAAAAGAAAATTTAAAATTTTCAATGTCTAAAATAGATAGAGGATGAAGCGTTTAAGCTCCTATTGGAACTTGGAAAGCATGAAAGAAATGAGATAAGGAAAATTTGAAGGAGTTCACTGCTTTTGCTTAGTTGTGTAGAAAAATAAAATATTATATACAATGAACTAATAATAAATAGTTTTTATTTTACTTGTCACTAATTTTGTTTGATTTTAAAATTTAAAAATAAGAAAATGCAACACGTAGTTGTATGGAGCTTTGTCCATATTAAAAAATATAAATTCAAGGCATGAAATTTATACTTTTATTCACCATCTAACCCTATGTTTTAGAGTTTATAGGTCAAATCGAGAATTTAAGTGTATAGATTTGGATGAAATGTAACTCCAAGCAAGAACTCAGGGTGATTATCTACTAGTGCTTTGCTTTTACTATTATTTATTATGAATTATTAATAATTTCAGGAACTACAGCTAGATGAATTTGTTACACATGAAGTGAAATTTGAAGACATAAACAAAGCTTTTGATTTATTTATGGGAGGAAAAAGCCTCCGCTGCATTATATGGATGGACGAGTAAGTTAAATCTCTGCTCACAAAGTATGGAGTTTGAACTTTAGATTTGAATTTACATAAATTTGAATAAATTATAATATAAAATTGCACTGACCCTTTATTATTATTATTATTATTATTTTGAGATTCATAAAAATTAAAATCGTAAGTTCGAAACTCATGCTCTTAAACACGATTGAATGTTCTCCCGACATAATTGCTTTTTTTTTTTCAAATAAGTTGTAGAATGTGATTCTTTTCTACTTCTTCTTCTTCTTTTTCTTCTTTTTCTTTCAAACTCTCTGTGAAAAAAGGGCAAGGCTCGATTGTTGTGTAAGAGTTAAAATTTGCAAATTCAGTTTGGTAACAATTTAAATGAGTCTTATACTATTAAGCGAATATTTATTAATAATAAGAGAATAATAATTAAGTATGATTGAATGTGTGTAAGTAATGTTCTTACACACCACCAAAATGTGTTGAAATTATATATAATAAAAGAAAAATAAGAGGCTCACTTGTCCTTTTATATCTTAAATTATATTCATTTGAATTAAAAAAATGCAATTACAATAACCAACGAATACATTTTTATAAAATTAAATAAATAAATATTGCATTGTAATGAGCTCCACAAGCTTATTAAGCTAGCCCTCTACTCATTGGTGGCTATATTTTAGAAGTTGATTAAATGAGTGATTATCAATAGCGATCTGATGTAGGACAATCCTAGGAACCCTAGTCCTACCAAAGACCCTCTCACAAATGCACACACCAAATACACTTTAAGATGAGAATTTAATTAACCGCAATGACCAATATAAATTATATGCAAGAACTACAGGTTGTGGAAAATTCAAAAAGTTATAGGATTCATGTAGACTTGTCCTTAAGGACCTAATCAAGTAGGATAAGATAATTACTTGAAAGATGGTAGATTCAAGCCTTAGAAATAAGCCTAAACATGCATCTTATATATTCTTAGAATAAGACACAATCAAGCATTCAAGTATGAAAATCTTTTGGATTTTGAAGAGTTTGTCTACAGATATTATTCAAAGGCATACAATGGATATTTTGAAAAGGCTAATGGAAGGTAAATATCATATTGGCTATCTAGGAGTTATTTTGGAAGTAATTGAAATGAGCTTACTGAAATTATTCGGAATGATGAGCACAACACACTCGAACCTTGCTCGATATCTTGAATGATGATTCTTGGCTTTTCTTGGGGTTGTGATTGATCTGCTTGACTGTCGAAGTACTAATCTCACAAAATAGCTACTGGAATGGTAATATGGAGAATGGATAATGATAATCTCGTGGCCTCTCACCACTCAATCCCCAAAGGAGAAGGGATGTGGTCTCTCACCACTCACTCACAAAGAGGGAACAAGCTTAAAGCTTAAACACAAGGCAACAAATCTTGATTCAATTCAAAATACTTGATGTCCCTAATAACTTACATGCCCAGCTATATATAGAGGTGTTGGAACAACCCTCCAACCATAAGTAAATAAAATATAACAAGCTTTGAATGGAAAATGAAACCAAAAGTCAAAAATGTAAAATTTTCAAAACAAAAAAAAACAAAAAAAAAAAGTCTCATTCTTCGGCCTTCTAGACGTTCCATACTTTGAATTAGTTTACCTACCATATACCAAATCAAAGATATGGAAGTCTTCTTTGCAACACACTTTGAACCACTCAATTTGGACTTTTCTTGGGAAAGTTATGGCATATTTGGTGAGAGGTGTGCAGCTGTCCATGTGATGCAGAATTTCTTGACGAATGCCTACTGTTATTGGGCTGCCAAGCCGTGCACAATTTGAATTTCATGGTTTTCCCTATACCTAAAGAAAGGTATGGGAGTCTTCTTTCCAGCCCAATTGGAATTAGGTTATTTGGGCCTCTGTAGATGAAGTTATGCATTTTCTTGTACAGGTGCGCAGTTGCCTTCATCCCAGCGAATGCATCCACGTGACACCATCTTAGCAAATGTTATGTTTGGGGAATGTTGATCCCCATCACGATCACAACTCTCTACACCTAACAAGCATATTCATACATGTTCCAGTCTAGTTAATAGGACCACCATGATTGTTATGAGAAGTATATCTTCCCTTACTTGGAGCATGTCATTTTATTAATGCCAAAGTTTGATATCTAGTCTTTGTGTCCATAAGTTATTGACGATCACTTGTGTAAGAACCCGAACCAAGAAAATAAAAATAAAAGAAAAGAGAAAAGAAAAGAGAAAGAAAAAGAAAATAAAGGAAATGGTTTGGTACAACACCAAACTGTCGACAGTTATTAGGACTCAAGAAAACTGTTGACAGTTTTGGAAATATTAGGAAAACCGTCGACGATTTCAATTGCCGAGAGATTTTGAGGAAGATTTTGGTTTGGTAAGTGGCCAAATCGTCGACGGTTTTCTCCAAACCAGCTCATCTATAAATAAGTGTAAGCTCATTTTTTTTTAGGAAAATAAGTTTCTCTCCTATGGTTTGGGAGTTCACTCTCTCTTTAAAACTCTCCCGGGTCTCCCTCATGCTCTCTGATCCTCTCTCCTTCCTCTCGGCTTGCTGATTTTCCTTTCCTCAACGAGTTTATGGAAAAGTTAGGATTCATTCCAAGGAACGTGATAGGCAGATTTTTAAGGACAGGTAAGGGGATTAGATTATGCCAACTATTTTTTGAAATGTGAATCGATTAAATTGTAATATATGGTACGGGAGTGTTATATATAATTTCCTGATTTAATCGGGCGGATGAAAATGTTGTTTTGGTTATAATACTTGGATTTGGGAAAAAACTAAAGTGAGTGTGGTGACCATCTCTGTTTTACCAATGAAACATGTATTTTGAGTTGAACTAAATTTTAGGGATGATCATATCCTTATTTTCAGCAAAATATATTTTCCCAGGGCAGTTTATTATATTATGACTTTATATTCAAATAGTGTGGCATGAGTATGATTATTTAAATACATAATTAACCTGTGGATTATTGATATGGTATACATCGCAAAATTGGGATTTTTATACTAAATGGTGGTTTAATATACAGAATACGGGTTTTATACCGTGATCTAGTTATAATGAGATTTGAGCTTGGAAATGTTGTGAATAATGAAGAAATTGTGAGTCCACGGTGATATGCTAATCACGTGGTTATTAAAAAGTTATCATTGAGACGTTGGGGAGGAATGCTCACGAAATATGTTGAGAAATATGAACAAATTATCCATTTTATTATGTAAATTGCCATGTATGTTCTAAGAACCTTGATGGACAGTGAATGCTCGATATCGTAACTATAGATAGATATATATATATATATATATATATATATATATATATATATATGTATGCTAGTGCAACCACACTATGTTGAGAATGCTGGTAGTGGATGTCAATTTGGCCTGCGAAGAGTTGTGGACCACCCCTAGAGTTTGGACTAGGCTGCCGTAAACAAATCAGACTACAGACACGTTATGTTTGATATAGCCTGGTAGTAGGCCAGGCAGGGCTAAGCCCAGTCTTCAGACCGCACAACCCAATCATGTGGGGTTATTACATGATGTGATTATGATGGTCCAATCAGGGAGGTTCTTATTTACATAATTGTAGATTTATATAATGGGGGTATTGATGGGCCAGGTTATGAATTGGAAAGAAAATATACATATTTTGTAAACATCTAGGTGTGAGTACAGTTTACAATGCTTTGCATTTAAATATAATTTAATGGATATATTTTCTACACTAAAACTCATGTTAGCCACACACTGATAATAATCTAATCCGTCTTACTGAGAAGTGTCTCACCCCAATAAATATATCAACTTTTCAGGGCCTACAGGAAATCGAGTCTAGGAGCTTCAAGGCAAGATCTAGACGAGTTAGCTGAGAGTGAGTGTTAGTAGAACACTATTTTGTTTATATCTAAAGGTTTTTGGACACTCTGTGTTGTAATATACTTTGGGAAATATTGATATTAAGATTGATGGTTAGTACTCTGGTATGTATGATATTAGAAGAATATTTTACTTCTGTTGTTTGTTTGTTTAAATTAATTATAGGATGGTATTACCCTGGACCCCGTTGGGTCCATGGATGTTGTGTTTGTCGTATCAGGGGTATCATATGATGATATCATTATTATATTGATTGTGGAATATTTTTGGGGGCGTTACAACTTGCAACCGAAGTAACAAATGATTTTGAAAGACTTCTAATAGCCCTTGGGGGCAACGCTTTAAGAATGGAGGGATTTATAAATAATATCCCTTAAATATTCCACTTTGATTCTAAGGAACCAATCTCTCCCTTATATTTATTAGCACTAGTCAGGATGATGCCAGTCAACAAAGGAAGAAGCAGCACAAGTCACCTCAACTATAACCAGGGCCGACTCTTCACAATATGGGGCCCTAAGCGAATAATTTAATTAGGGGCTCTTAATATTTTTTTAAAATTTTTATTTTTATTTAAAATTAATTTTTCTAACTTTTTGAGATACATAATCACTAATTAAAGTTTTATATTCAAGATTTTCAAGTATTTTTTTTTTCTATTGATAACATAGTCAATCCATTTAATCTTTCTTATGACATAGTTGATCGCAGATAATTTTTTATAAGTTTAAGTTTTGAAAAATTTCTTTCTATAGAAGTTACTGTCACAGGTAAACAATAAATGCATTTGGAAAACAATCTATATTTTTTATAAATACATTGAGACTTGAAAAAAAAAAGAATTAAATTGCATTTACTTTACATTTTAAAATATAATTTCATTTACTTGATAGTGGGAAAGTCAATGTATGGGAAGATAGAATCATAAATAATGTTAACATTATTACATTAAAAAAAAAAAATTGGGGGCCCTAAGCAAACACCTCAACAGCCTTAAGTTCAAGCCGGCACTGGCTGTAACCAATATTCCCTTTGCAACCAACAATATTCTTCTTCATGTGATTTTCTGTTAGCCTTAGTGTATCTCATGCCTTTATATATTCTATCAAGAGTCACAATGTAATGTGAATGATAGCAATGAATATTTGAGCATCCCTTTCTTCTCTTTTCTGATACGGTATCAGAGCTACCAGACAAGCAGTCTCTTTGATCCTCTGCCATGGCAGACTCATCGTCATCTTCTTCCTCTCTTCCTTCTTCCTTTTCTCACTTATTGACTACCAAACTAAACTCTGAAAACTATATAATGTGGAAAGTTCAAATCACAACTTATCTCAAAGGACAGGATATGTTCTCCTTCACAAACACCTCCACCCAAAATGCTTCATTCCAAGAGCACTGCAGACCCCAAAATAAATCCAGCTTATCTCACTTGGGAAAGATCCAATCAACTCATCTTTAGTATTCTATTTTCCTCTCTAACAGAGCCGATTATTTTTTATGTGATTTCTACAGGTGCCTCACGCTAGCTTTGGATAGATTTGGAATCCATGTATAGCTTACATTCTCAAGCTAAGGAGTTCCAGATCAGATTTCAACTCACAAACCTGTCGAGAGGTGACCAATCAATCACTGATTACTTCAACAAGGTGAAGATGCTTATCGATACTCTTGCTGCAACTAGAGCACCTATTTTAAACAAGGAATATGTCACCTACCTGCTAAATGGCCTCGATCCAACCTACGAGCCCTTCGTCACCTCTGTTACAACTCGAGCAGAGCCCATAACCTCCAATGAACTCTTTCATCTTCTTCTTATCCATGAAAGCAAATTAAGCCATGCCTTCTATATCCCCACATCTTTTCAATTTGAACCTTCAGTGAATCTTAGCACCACTAACTCAAGAGATCAACGAGACTGTGGTTACTCTCGTAGGGGACAAAATGGTTGAGGCCGTGGCAGATTCCCTCCCTCCAGAAGATGATTCTCCTCCAATTACAGACCCTCTTCGCAAAATAACACTTAGCGACCCACCTGCCAAGTTTGTAACAAATCCGGACATGTTGCTTTGCAATGTTATTATCGTTTCGATCATGCTTACCAATATGATCCACCAACCTCTTTCTCTACCAATGACATTTCACCTTCAGCCATCACAGATTAAACTTGGTATCCAGACAGTGCTGCCTCCTTAGGGGGCCTAGTTATTTCCCTAGAATGGTCTAGGAGCCTGTGCATTGATTAACGGCCCAAGACATGCCCATGCAATGTGTCCAGGTCTCCCATAACGATAGCAAATATTCTTTCCCACAAAGCATTCTCCCCTATGCCTCCTGCCACATCTAGGGCAGATAGGACAAGTCTGCTTACGCCCTGAACTCAAAAATGAGCCCCAGGATGTGATTTAGTAACCTAACATGTCCATGTATCATACACCTATCCATAATACTACACGATATAAGGGTTTGACCCCATAGGGTTCATGTATACCTTGTACATCATCACATACACAATGTATATACGCAGCGGAATAATTTAACCTAATACATTCATAACACCATACCAGAGTCTATACAACATCAGGATCTAGTCCTATAATAAAAAACATAATCCTCGGGTATCTACATAACCAAAAATGACACCTCGACCACAGTTCAGTACTTACACCAGTACCTAAACAGTGCTAACCAACACCCACGAACCTGAAACGCTAGGACGCTTGTGTTGGCTGCTCGAAGGACCTAAAAAATGTTTGTATGATAGGGGTGAGACACCTCCCAGTAAGGGAGAAACATGTTATATCAGTGTGTGGATACATGAGTGTTATTTCAAAAGTAAATTATAAACATTTCACAATTCCAGTATTTTCACAATACAGTTCCAGTATACATACGATACAAAGCAATACGATCTAGTGTCGTTATACTCTTCGACCTAAGTCGGTCTGTCTGGTGGTATTTCACACCCTTGAGAAAAAGTTGGTCTGTCTGGTGGTATTCACACCCTTCGGCAAAAGTCGGTGCCCCTAGTTACCTGGCATAGCATAAGCCCCCACAGTATTGAACCGGTGTAGATCTGGTGTTCTCACACCCTTAAGTATAAACCGGCCTATCTAGTGGTATTGCACACTCTTCAGAAAAAGCCAGACATCTAAGCCTACGGTATGATTCCGACTCGGTTCAATATCTCAGCCTACGGCGTTTTAATCCAACCCACTTTGATATATCCTCTATAGTATTATCCCGACTCGACATTTTCAAAAAACCTTGAACAATTTGGAACTCACGTTCCTATATCTCATTTCAACAATTCACAGCCTACGGTAGTTAACCGGTACGCTTTCCCACAAAACACATCATTCAATTCATCATCTCATTCCACACTTATTTAGGTAAACAAATAATCTCATAACAATAATTTGAAAATACAATTTAACATAAACAAAGGTACTTTATACAAATATATAATTTTCTAATAGAAACAGAGATGATACCTGAAACCCCAATTTTCCCAAAAACTGTAAACCTGAAAATCCCGGATTTTCACCCGATAGATTTTTCCAAATGAGTAACCAAAACATCCGTATAATCATAAACCATAATTTTACCGATTCATATTACAAAATAACTAATATAAACATACTTCCTTTATCTTATCCCAAAAATCGGAACACGAAACTAATCAGTCCAAAACAACGACACAGGATCCCCAAAACCTAAAAATCGAAAAACAATACTTCAATATAATCCCAACCACTACAGATCTACCGAACCAAAACTAAAATAAAAGCCTTACATTGATTTTGGAACAAAACCCAAAAATTCTCAAAATGAAGATCCGAACCGCTATAACTGTAGAGATTCCTCCCCTAATCCATGTAGTAACGTCGGATCGTCAATTTGGGTAATCGATAGCCCAAAATCTCAAAGAGAGAGAGAGAAAGAAGATTTTGGTTTCTTCTCCATTAAGTAATGAAATAGATATTTACAACTTAGTTGACCGACTTGGCTCATTGATGAGACGGCGTCCTCGTCGACGAGCATAAGAAGGGAGTTTGTCGACGACAGAGTTAGACTCGTTGACGAGCCTGAGATTTCAAAATTTCAAAATCTCTCGGCATCATCTCATCGGCAAACCTCTGAATTTCGTCGCCGAGCTATAGAAGGGACTTCGTCGACGAGAGAAGGAGCCTCATCGATGAGCCATACTATTTTCCCCTTTTTAATTTCCTTCCCCTTTCTTATTTATTTAATCAAAAATTCTCAGGTCGGGTTCTTACATTCGTCGTACCTGTCACACCCCGAACCCCGAAATGGGACCCAGGGGTGAAAATGTAACCTAATATGTCCCTGTATCATACAAATCATCCACAAATACAGTACCAAGGGTGAAGGTCCGACCCCGTGGGGTTTCCAAGCACCTAAAACACATCCAAACACAATCATATATGCAGTGGAAAAGGTCAATCTATAAATATATACAGTACCATACCAGATTCTATACAAGAGTAGAATACAGACTCTATAAAAAACGTACAAACAGGTGCCCAAATACATTTCAAAATGGCAACTCACCAAAATACAGTCCTAGCACTTACTCAAGCATTAACCGCAGTACATCGGCCACTACGCTCCTTATACCAGGATGCTAGTTCTGGTTACTCGAAGGACCTGTAAAAATGTACGTACAGCAGGGGTGAGACACCTCTCAGTAAAGAAGAACACAAGTTATATCGATGTGTGGCATTTGAGTGTTATCATGATGCAATATACACGCAGTTAAATGCAATCTAGTACTAATTTTATACAATGCATACACGCATACACACACATGATCAGCAAACCCAGTGTCGTCACAGCCTTCGGCCCAAAGCTGGCCCGCGACATATGGCGTTGGCCCGTAGCCAACTCGCGAACACAGCGCTACCGGCACATGGCTAGTCCCCGACTCCCATGGCATCGTACCAGCGCTAACTGGTGGATCCACACCCTTCGGCCTGATCTACAAGTACAGGCTCACGCCCTCAGATATAGAGCCAGACACTCTTACCTACGTGGCAAGCAAAAAACACACGCCCTCGGATATAGAGCCGGACACTCTCAGTACCTGGAACAATTCAGATATCCGTTCCTATTAGCATTTCAACTATCACACACACATGCATGCTCATATAACCAAACAAATCACACTCATTTGGTAATCTAAATCATGGTTTTTCAAAAAAATACAGTTTAAACAAGTCAAGGCACGATCATCCCAATAACACAGTATAAATCAACATATAAGCTCGATTTTCAACAAAAGCAGGGATGCAGCATGTCGCCCCTTTTTTCCCAAAAATGTAATAATGAAAAACCCATAGTTTTTCTCGTTAGATCCCCTCAAATGAGTAGCCAAAACACACACAGGACCGTGAACCACAGTTCTACCTAGTCCGATTTCAAAAATAACCAATATAAACACGGTTCCCCTTACCTTTTCCCCGAATAGCAAATCCTGAACTCCAAGGCCCCTAAACAGTGAACTGAGTTCCAAAACCTACAAATCACAGTACAGAATATACTCACTAGACAGTTTCCTACAAAACTATCGGATTAGAATTGAAAACCGAGCCTTACCACGATTTTACGCCAAAACTTGAAAATCTCCAAAACGGGATTCTGATCCGTAGAACTTGTAGAGAATCCTTCCACGATTCTTGTGGTAACTTCAGATTCACGATTCCAGCAACGATCAGTGAAGAAATCCATAGAGAGAGAGAGAGTAGGGATAGTTCTAAAGAGAGAGGGAGAGATATTTGAAGTTTCTTATTGAAGAAGTAATGAAATTTCTATTTATAGCACCTTTGACCCGGACAAACTCGTCGACGAAATGGTGCCCTTGTCGACGAGGCCCTATAGTCTTCTCGTCGACGAGACGGTGGATTCGTCGATGAATCCTGATATCCCCGATTTCCCGAAACTCCTCGGCTTCTCCTCATTGACGAGCCTCTGAATTTCGTTGACGAGAAGGACGAAGACTTCGTCGATGAAATCTAGCTTCGTCAACGAGGCTTGCTCTTTTACCAAAATGCCCCTCTCTTTAAATATTTAAAAACCATTATCAAGAGTCGGGTTCTTACAGAGCATATGGATGCATTGCATATGGCAGTGGTGGACATAAAGTAAATTGCTCCTTGTCAGAAGCATTCAAATCAATCATATATATATATATATATATATATATATATATATATATATATATATATATATATATATATATAAACTAAATTGAATTGCTCCTTGTTAGAAGCATTCAAATCAATAGGAAAGAAGGAAAAGACAAGAGAGTTAATAATAATTTTATATATATATATATATATATATAATACTACTTTTTATTTTATTTACTTAATCAGATGATTAATTAATTAATTAATTAATAATAATAATAATTCAATTTTTTTCGGATTATTACATCCTCCCCTTTTTATAATAATTTCGTCCTAGAAATTTGCTAACTTAATGGAAATCAATTGAATTATTTAAATAAGTACCTGATTTAGTGTTAATCCTTGTTAAACAGATAAGAGTACTTATGACGTATTTTTTCTTCTAATTTTCACGAGACTTCCTCAATTGCATGATTGCGCCAGAGTACTTTTACAAATGGAATCTTCTTGGTGCGTAACTCCTGATCTTTTTTGTCTAAAATCTAAACTGAAACTTTTTCATATGATAGGGTATCGTTGACTTCCAAAGACTCATAGCTTATCATATGAGAAGGGTCTATAGCGTACTTTTTCATTGTTGAAATGTGGAATACATTATGGATTTTGGATAATGTTGGAGGTAAGGCTATTTCTGTAAGCGACTGGACCAATCCTCTCCAGTATCTCAAATAGCCCAATATACCTGGGGCTTAGGTTACCTTTCTTTCCAAATCTCATGATTCCTTTAATTGTAGCAATCCTCAGAAATATATTATCCCCTACATCAAATTCTAACTCTTATTGACGGGTATCAGCGTAACTCTTTTGTCGACCCTGAGCTGTTTTTATTCTATCCTAGATGAGTTTAATCTTCTCAGAGGTTTGTTGTATAATCTCTAGTCCCAACAATCATCATCACCAACCTGATCCTAATATAATGGAGATCGACACCTTTGGCCATAAAACGCTTTATACGGTGCCATCTCTATGCTAGCCTGATAATTGTTATTGTAGGAAAACTTAACCAATGGCAAATATTGAATCCAACTTCCTTTGAAATCCAGCAGACATGCCTACAACATATTCTCCATTATTTGAATTATCTTCTCTAATTGTCTATCAGTCTGGAGATGGAATGTTGTGCTAAAGGTGAGTTTAGATCCCAAGGCTTTTTGCAAACTTTTCCAAAACTGGGATGTGAACTGTCGGTCCCAATCAAATATGATGGACACTGGTACGTCGTGTAGTCTAACTAGTTTCTGAACATACAACTCTACAAGTTTATTCATAGAGTAGCTAACTTTGATTGGAATAAAATTGACAGTTTTTGTTAAACGGTTAACAACTACCCAAATAGAGTTTTGCCCATAAAGTGCTGGTAATAACCCTATTACAAAATCCATAGAGATGTGTTCTCATTTCCACTTAGGAATGTGAAGTGGTTGCAATAGCCCTGCTGGTCTCTAATGTTCAACCTTCACTTGCTAACACGTAAGGCACTGTTCTACAAATCGGATAATTTCTCTTTTCATGTTGGTCCACCAGAAAGATTCTCATAAGTCCTGATACATCTTAGTGCTTCTTGGATGCACTGTATAGAGAGAGTGATAAGCTTCTTCCAGAATTGTTCTTTTAATCTCTCCATCATTGGGTACACATAATTTGTTTTGGAACCTCAAAACCCCATAATCTGAGACGTTAAAGTTTGCCCTTAGTCCACTCTGTACCTTACCCATAATCTTCACCAACTCTATGTCATTCATCTGTGCAGCCTTGATCTTTTCTAGCAAAGTCAGTTGTATTACCAGATTAGTAATGAGAGCCTGATGATTTCCCTCCACTATTTCCACATGAAATATTTCCAGATCCATCATGATTTGATGTTGAATCACTATTGCTGAATCTAATGCATTCAATGACTTCTGACTTAACGCATCTGCTACCACGTTGGCTTTTCCCGAGTGATAGTTGATGGTACAATCATAGTCCTTGATCAGTTCTAGCCATTTTCTCTATCTCATGTTTAGTTCTTTTTGCGTGAAGAAGTACTTGAAACTTTTATAGTCTGTGAAAATCTCGCACCTTTCACCATATAGATAGTGTCTCTAGATCTTTAGTCGGAATACCACAACTGTCAGTTCCAAATCATGCATGGGATAATTCTTCTCATACTCCTTGAGTTTTCAAGAAGCATATAAAATGACATTCCTCAATTGTATTAATACGCACCCAAGTCCTTTCTAAGATGCATCTTTGTAAATCACAAAACCACCTTCTCCTAAAGGAATTGTTCATACCAGGGCAGTGATGATCTATTGCTTTAATTCTTGAAAGTTGTGCTCACATTCATCAGTCCACCCATACTTCATATTTTTTCTTGTCAATCCCGATAGAGGACCTGATAATTTAGAAAACCCTTCTACAAATTGGCGATAGTATCTGGTAAGGCCTAAGAAACTCAGAATCTCGTGAATATTTTTTGGTCTCACCCAATCCACTACTGCATCTATTTTACTTGGGTCCACAGAAATACCATCTCTGGATATCACATGTCCTAAGAATGCAACTCTTTCTAATCAGAACTCACATTTCTTAAGTTTGGCATAGAGCTTCTTTTCTCTTGGCAGTACTTGGAGTACTAGCCTCAAATGGTTCTCATGTTCCTCAAGATGTATCGGGACTTATGAGAATCTTTATGGTGGAACAACATAAAGAGAGAAATTTCCCAATTCATAAAATAGATGTGTCAGCAAGTGAATGTTGAATATCAAAGACCAGCAGGGTCATTACAACCACTTCACATTCCTAAGTGGAAATGGGAACATATCTCTATAGATTTTGTAACAAGGTTACCACCAGCACTCTATGGGCAAAACGTCATTTGGGTAGTTGTTGATCGTTTAACAAAAACTACCCATTTTATTCCAATTAAAGTTAACTACTCTATGAATAAACTTTCAAAGTTGTATGTTCAGGAGATAGATAGACTACACGACGTACCAATGTCCATTATATCGGATCGGGACCCACAGTTCACATCCCATTTTTGGAAAAGTTTCAAGAAAGCTTTGGGCCATTTGAGATACTAAAGAGGATTGGTCCAGTCGCTTACAAAATAGTATTACCTCCAACATTATCCAAAATTCATGATGTATTACACATTTCAATTATGAAAAAGTACATTCCAGATGTCACGACCTGCTTAATTTTCCCATATATTTTTTTTTTCATAATATATTATAAAATCAACGTCCCAAATCTTAGCAAATCATAATCAACCTGAACCCGTGGGTACCAAAGATACATCAAAAACACATCACGGAAGCTTATGCAGCAGAAAACATAAATCATAAACACCACATTATATCATACATTAAAATACCAGAGTTACTACAATCACTGTATATATATACACAACACTCAGCCCAAAAAGGTGTCTTAGGGCCATTTCCACAAAAATACATCTGACCCTATCAAAATATTTACCCTTCCGGAAGGGCAAATCTACCGTACTAGATCAGCGGGGCTTTACCCGCTCTCTTATCAGGGGCTCCTAAAATATTTATGAAATTCGGGATGAGACACCTCTCAGTAAGGGAAATAAACTAATACTAGTATGTGGCAATATGAGTATTCGTGTTATACATATACCATACAGAACATGTTTAGTAATTGTTTGTCAAATCTGGGAAAACATATATATCATCAAAACATAGCAGAACATACTGCATTTTCATAAACATATTTCATCTTATATAATAATAATACAAAAAAATTCCTGGTAGGTTAGCTGGTTGTTGTCATGTATTACCCCCACATGACTGGGTTGTGTGGCCTGAAGGCGAGACCTGACAATAGTTGGCCGACCACTGCCAAGTCAAAAGTACAGTCTGTAAGTCTGATGGATATGCCAGACTTGGTCCGTATACTAGGGGCGCTCAAACACTTCTTAAAAACCACATTGACAATCCAATCTCACACCACTCCATACAGCGGCGTTAACACAGATATCATGATCATGGACACAAAGTAACGATACCGTGCAAGTGCTAGCCTAGACCAAGCCAACCAGGTTCTAATATCATATAACATATACTAAAACTGTGATACATGGATATTTCATATCATTAATTATCAAATCAATCATGTCATTTTGCATATATACGTATATCTTGAAAATCATCGGCTTGTACGCCGATATTACACATTTTATCATAGCTCGTCCCATACGTCGGTAAATCATATCATAGTACAACCCGTATGCCGGCAAATCATTTCCATAGCTCAGCCCGTACGCCAAAAAATCATACATATAACATAGTTTATACGCTGGCAAATCATATCCATGGCACAACCCGTACGCTGGCAAATCATACATATAGCTCGGCTCGTACGCCGACAAACATATATAAAAATCTGGGCCTGTACGTCGGCTTTCCATTATAAAAATTCGTATCATAATCACATTTCCAAAAAATAGTATTTCATAACAATTTCTACTCATGCCACACTGAACAGGTTTTTCATATATTCAACATACTATTATTTTCAAAAGTGTTTTCTCAAATATAAATCATATATATGAACATATTTACTTTCCTGAAATCAAATGCTATATATACATACATTTTCTTAAAAAGAACTAGCTTAATTTATCCCTTTATTTGATTCTTGAAAAGCCCCTAAGAAAATTTACCTCGCATCCGCAGGGTTCCATACTCAACACCCTAAAAACGAAATTTTCTAAAACTAAAGTTCAGTATTTCTACGCGCATATCACTTCCTACAACTGTCCGTTAACCAAATACTGAGTAGAAAGTCTTACCCTGGATTTAGGATGGTTTCCAACTCAGCCCCACCGACGATCCGCTCCGACAGACTTGCAGAGAACTTTCCCAGGAGCGTCGTGGTGGCTTCAGATCGTCGAACCGGCAAAAATCCGTCCCGAAATCAAAGAGAGAAGCAGGAGGGACCAAAGGGTAGGAGAGAGAGAGGTGTTGCGCAAGAAATTTTGGCCAAAAATAAGTTTTAGGCCTATTTAAACTATGGCCTTCGTCAACGAGTGTCAAGGACCGACTATTTTCACACCGTTGTGAAGGGCCGTGCGGCACTAGCTAAAGCACTCTTGCTTAACTAGCCAGCCTATCGTTTGCCAACATTCATCCGTGAAACACTTTCATTAACATTCATTCAGATAGTAGCGGAAATAGTAATCAATTCATGAAAGACGTGGCAAGCAAGCAGTAAACATTGAAGCAAACGTAATTCATTAACAAATCCTCAGTTGACATGTTGTACTTAGCGAGGGAGGCAAGTAGGCTAAGCACATTGACAATTGCTAGTGAGTTTTACAATGACTGATGAACACTCACCCTCCCCTAAAGAAGTTTTTATATAATTATCATCCTGGCACTAGGAAACATCAAAGTGACCGAGGAGTCATACTGCCTTATTTGGCTTATAAAGACTCTACTAGCAGAAAATAACCCTACACTAGTATTTACATGATGGAAACCCATCCTAAGCACACGAGATAAGCGGTCACAGGTAAGCATAATGCCCTGAACAAGCTTAGATCGTGGCATTCTCCCCCACTTATGCGGTCGACGTCCTCATAGAATTTTGGCGATAAGTACACTTCGAATTTGTCCACGAACGGTTTAATATATTCCGCAGAAATCCAACTGATTTCTTTGTCATCAAGGCACTTCCACTTCACTAGGAACTTCTGCCGCTTCTTCCTTGAGGATATGAAATTTCTATCAACAAGGATCTCTTCAACTTCATGTCTGTCAAGTTGCACTGTCTTCAACTCTGCGCTATTTGACTGACTTCTGCTCAAGTCGTTGGTGTTGGCGTTGAATGGCTTGAGGTAGCTGACATGAAACTATGGTCTTCTCCCCTTATCTGCCCACTTCTTCATCTGCTTAGAAGCTTTCTCTAGATAGGCTTGGGCAAACTCTGCATTCTGTCTCCTTTCACTAGTGAAGGTGTACGCCCTGGGACTCTTTTGTCTGTACGGCTCGCCCACTGTGTGAGGTACCAACGGCAGTTAGCCTGTAACAAGCTCAAAAAGGCTCTTGTTGGTTGTTGAGCGCCTTTAGGCATTGCCACATAACCGAGCCACATCAAGTAGTTGCACGCCATTCTTCTAGTTGTCATTGACAAAATGGCACAAGTACTCATCTAGCAGCTCTCTGAATCTCTTCATTTGTCCGTCTGTTTGTCAGTGATAACTCAAAGAGATGTCAAGATGTGACCTGAATATCCTGAAAAACTCTGTCAAGAAGTTGTTAGTGAACATTAAATCTTGGTCACAAATAATAACCTGGGGAACACCCCAACGTTTCACAATAGTTACAAGGAACAATTGTGTCATCTCCTCTACCAAACAGTACTTTGGTGCGGCCATAAAAGTACCATACTTCTTTTGCTCCCCCTTGTCTTGTTGGCCAGTGAGACAAGTTTTGATACAATCAACCACATCATCCCGCGTGTGCGGCCAATAATACCTCCCAGTAGTCCTATCGTTGGAGTCATTCTCCGCGAATACCCCTCAACGAACTTCTTGCAGTATCTAGTAAGGCCAAGAAAGGAACGCAACTCCTTCACTATCGTGGGGATCTTCCATTCTTGAATCATCCTTACCTTCTCCATACCCCTCCGGATACGACCTTGTTCAACCACTTGACCAAGGAATTTGTTGCTCCGCCGAGCGAAAGAGAAATTATCCTTCTTCACATCCAGACTGTTTCCCTTCAGCCTGTCGAACACCTTCCGTAGATGCTATTCATGTTTCCTCTGAAACAACACCGATGCTCCCAACGGCATTTTGGAAGGGCGAACACATCCCGCTTCAAATTCATCAAGCTGTTTCTCCAACTCTTCTATTTCTCGAGGTGCAATCCGACATGGCTTTTTAGTAGGTGGTTTCACTCCTGATAACAACTTGATCTCATCCTCCACAGTCCGTCGTGAAGGCAAATTGTGAGGCGGCTTATCCAGCAACACCTCCTTATACTCATTGAACACCGCTTGGATGGTTGTAGGTACCAGCTCTTTGCCTAATTCTTTATCTACCAACATCGTGGCTAGATATGTCTGCTCTCCCTTCCTCAAACCTTTCTTGAGTTGCATGGTTGAAAGGAACTTCCCATCGTCTCCTCTCGTTGCAACAGCTTGCACCATGCACGGGTGATCTCCCATTAGACATAGGGAACCAGCAGAAGGCATCAGCACTGCCTTCGTTCCCCTTAGGAACTCCATTCCCAAAATGACTGGAAAGTCATCCAATGGCACTACTGTGAAATTCACATGACCTTTCCACTGCCTAAGCTTCACAGTAACTTGCTTGGCTACTCCCAAAGTAGGTTGGGCTACAGAATTAACTGCTTTTATGCATCCTGTATCCTTCTCTAAGGATAAGTTGAGTCTCCAAGATTCTGGTTGTAAAACAAAGTTATGGGTAGCCCTGGTATCCACCATAGCGTGGGTGCTCTTCCCATTGATTCTCAAGTCCACAAACATTAGCCCTCTAGCTCGTGTAACATTGGGGCTTTCACCTACTTTTCCAATACGCTCACCTGCCGCATTGAACCCATCCTCGAGCTCTCATCTTCTTCACCATTGTCTCCCACTTCCTGTTCGAAAATAGAAGCCTGTAAAGCATTACGTGATGCCTTGTGAGGGCACTCAAAAACTCTATAAGGACCTTGACACAAGAAACACTCAAGTTTACCCTTTCCCTTGGGTGTGTTGAACCCTCGAGACAACAAAGCTTCCTTTGAGGTTGATGCTTTATAGTCGGCTCCCCCACTCTAGGTTTGCCTTTCTTGAAAGACATTCCATTGTTTCCCTCTCCGCCAGACCCTTTGGACGAAGTGGTATTCTCCTCAGTGTAGTCAGTCAAGCATTCTGCACCAACTTGAACGGTAGACAAGTCTTGAACTCTTTATCTATGAAGTTCAGTCCTTGCCCACGGTTTCATCCCCTCTAGAAAATAGAACAACTTGTTTTTCTTCGACATATCCCGGATATTCAACATCAAAGCAGAAAATTGTTTTATATATTCCGAGGTCTCTCAACTTTTTCCTTACATTATACTCAACATTTTCAGGAAAGAATTGGGCCTTGAGCTCTCTCTTCAAGTCTGCCCAATTATCAATTACATAGTTTCCATTTTCAATGTCATTGTACTTAGCACGCCACCACAGTTTGGCGACACCCACCAAGTACATGGTTGCAGTATCCACTTTCACCTATTCTGAGATCATCCTCACAGCGCGAAAATACTGTTCCATATCAAACAAGAAGTTCTCTAACTCCTTAGCATCACGGGCACCCCCATACGTCCTGGGTTCAGGTACCTTGGTCTTACTAACTCATGGAGTGTTGGAGTTCCCCATAGCAAGAACCATCAAATTCACCTTTGCATCCAGATCAGCCATTTGTGCCTGCAAAGTTTCAACAGTGTGGTGAAAGTCTTCTGACATTTCACTTGTCAAACATGCTTGATGTTGCTGTGATCCCATCACTTCATCAACAAGTCTCCTCAGTTTGGTCATCTCGTTGGCCATATTTTTGGTTGTCTCTTCAACCTGTGCTTCCAGTGCACTAAGTCTTTCAGCATTGTATGGTACATGGTCAATTACCAAAGCTTCCAAAATCCCACAACGAAGGTAACTGAATTCTTGTAGCAACTAAGCCTTGGCTCTAATACCAAATGTCACCGACTTGGCTCTGATACCAAATGTCACAGTCCGACTATTTTCACACCGTTGTGAAGGGCCGTGTGGCGCTAGCTAAAGCACTCTTGCTTAACTAGCCAGCCTATCATTTACCAACATTCATCCACGAAGCACTTTCATTAACATTCATTCAGATAGCAGCGAAAATAGTAATCAATTCATGAAAGACGTGGCAAGCAAGCAGTAAACATTGAAGCAAGCATAATTCATTAACAAATCGTCCATTGACATGTTGTACTTAGCGAGGGAGGCAAGTAGGCTAAGCACGTTGACAATTGCTAGTGAGTTTTACAATGACTGATAAACACTCACCCTCCCCTAAAGAGGTTTTTATGTAATTATCTTCCTGGCACTAGGAAACATAAAAGTGACCGAGGAGTCATACTGTCTTATTTGGCTTACAAATACTCTACTAGTAGAAAATAACCCTACACTAGTATTTACATGATGGAAACTCATCCTAAGCACACGAGATAAGTAGTCATAGGCAAGCATAATGCCCTGAACAAGCTTAGCTCATGACACCAAATGTCACGGTCTGACTATTTTCACACCATTGTGAAGGGTCGTGCGGCGCTAGCTAAAACACTCTTGCTTAACTAGCCAGCCTATCATTTATCAACATTCATCCACGAAGCACTTTCATTAACATTTCATTCAGATAGCAGCGAAAACAATAATCAATTCATGAAAGTCATGGCAAGCAAGCAGTAAACATTGAAGCAAACATAATTCATTAACAAATCCTCTGTTGACATGTTGTACTTAGCGAAGGAGGCAAGTAGGTTAAGCACGTTGACAATTGCTAGTGAGTTTTACAATGACTTATGAACACTCACCCACCCCTAAAGAGGTTTTTATATAATTATCATCCTAACACTAGGAAACATCAAAGTAACCGAGGCTAACACTGGGAAACATCAAAGTGACCGAGGAGTCATACTGCCTATTTTGGCTTACAAAGACTCTACTAGTAGAAAATAACCCTACACTAGTATTTACATGATGGAAACTCATCCTAAGCACACGAGATAAGTAGTCACAGGCAAGCATAATGCCCACGTCACCTCGTCAACGAGGTCAATACAAAATTCGTCGACGAACTCTCCCCTTCGTCGACGAAATTTAGAAACCCCAAAATCATCCCCTCGGTATTTCCTCGTCGACGAGCCACGTCACTTCGTCGATGAGCCCAATTATATTTTCGTCGACGAACTCCAACCTTCGTCGACGAGCTCCTATTATACCTTCGTCGACGAGTCCCCTGTATTCGTCGACGAGGAGCTGAAAAATACCTCGGGAATTATCTTTTCCAAAATGCAATATCGTCGACGAAGTCAATTGCCTCATTCTGTTCTGGTTTCCATTTCCCTTTCTTTTATTATTTAAATACCATTATTTTTCGGTTCATTACGCCAGACCCTTCTCATGTAATAAGTTATGAGTCATTGGAAGTCAACGATATCTTATCATATGAAGAAGTGTCAATCCAGATTCTAAATAGAAAGGATTACGAGTTACATACCAAAAAGATTTCGTTAGTAAAAGTACTCTGGCGCAATCATTCAATTGAGGAAGTCTCGTAAGAATTAGAAGAAGAAATACATTAGAAGTGCCCTCATCTATTCAACCAGACTTAACACTAAATTAGGTATTCATTTAAATAATTCAATTGATTTTCATTAAGTTTAAATTAGCAAATTTCGAAAACAAAATTATTATAAGATGGGGAAGATGTAATAATCCAAGAAAAAATATTAATTATTATTATTAACTAATTAGGTGATTAAGTAAATAAAATAATAAGCAGTATTATTTATAGATATGTGTACGTAGATAGTTAAGTGATAAGATATATATATATATATAACTCCCTTGTCTTTTCCTTCTTTCCTACTCGTCTTTTCTTTCTTGTCACATAACCCATTGCCCCACCTTTGTCAGATAAGTAATATATATATGTATTGATTTGAATGCTTCTGACAAGAAGCAATTCAATTCAGTTTACTTCATGCCCACCCACAACCATATGCAATTCAATTCAGTTTTCTTCATATCCACCCCCTACCATGTGCAATGCATATGCATACTCCTTCTGCCCGCATTAAATTTTACGTACCCTACTTGCATCCAAAGTAAATTTCATGCATGCACCTTTTCCGCAAGCTCGCGGTTCCTATAAAATTACCAAAATTTAAGGAGAAAAGTGAAGGAAAAAGTGAGGAAAAAAATTTAGTGGTAAATGAAAATTTTTTGTATATCTAAAATTCTTACTTTCTTACTATTTTCAAACTAGGAATTCATTATTTTATTATATTAGAAGAACGAATCAAAATAAGTGGATTAGATTATGTCAGATTTTTCATAAATATATCTGTATTAAATTAAATACGTGAATTTAATTATATGTTTTATTATATATCTACGATAAATTAAAATACGTTGTTTTGATCATATCCATTTTTATTTAAATATATTTAAGTTAAAATTAAAATACGTGAATTTAATCATACAAGTTTTTTATTTAAATAACCCGGAGTATATTTTTGTTATGAAATATTATAAATTTTTTTTAGGTATTTATAAAATTATAAATATGATTAGCATATAAATCATGTGGTATGAGTTTATCTTATTTCATAAATGAGTAAGTATGTGATTTTTACGATGATATATTTATTACATGAAAAATGATGAGATATTATTACGACTTTATATTGAGAAATGATGGGATGTTTATGATACTATTTTTATTGCATAAATTATAATTGTATGTTTTAAAAATCCTGATAACTTGAATGTGATGGATGTTCGGTATCGTAGCTTCAGATGAGTATGAGTGCAACCATACTGTTGTGTAAGTGTTGATGGATAACAGTGGATTTGTCCTTAGTACACACCTGGTCTCGGACCAGGATGTGGTAGGAAAATCTCACTTACAGATATGAAGTTTGATTTACTTTGATCGGCCAATCAACCAAATCCAGTCTTCGGACCACACAACCTGGTCATGGGGGTAAACATGACACCCACAAGTCAAAATGAGCTTTTTATACATATTTATATATTTATGTGATTACGACCATTTATTAGGCCTAAATGATGAGTTGAAGGAAAATACGTATATTTATATATACCAAGATATTGGTTTGGATGACTTGACGTTGTTCCACACGTAGTTAGGTCACACCGTTGGTCCTTTGTACAAGCTTTGAATCACAAGATGAACACAGCAATGAAGTGTAGATGATGATCGTCGTGTGGGTATATGAAGACGCTGGCCGTGTGGTGTTGATGGGGGCCGTGAGAATATTAGATGGAGGAGGGGTTGATGGAGTTGTTGGATAGTTTAGTGGTCTCTCACCACTTGATCTCCGGAGAGAACGCCGTAGCCTCACACTACTCACTCATAAGGAGAGGAACAAGCTTTACAAGCTCAAGCAAAGAGATGCTTCTTCAATATTCAACTTCAACGATGCTTCTTCAATATTCAACTTCAACTTCAACTTTCTTTTTTGTTCTTACAATAAGAAAGCTATTTATAGGCATAGCCTAGGAGACATAGCTTTAAACACTCAACAACTCTCAACAATTTTCAACAACAACTCTCAATAACTTTCAACAACAACTCTCAACAACTTTCAACAACTATTAACCTAACACAATTAATACTTACTAAAAAACAAGGAACTCCAACTCATAAGCACACAAGTCAAGCTTGGTTGTCTTACATTATTACAATTCAAATTTGAAATTTAAACACATTCCAAAAGGAAGGCTAAAATCGTGTGGGACCCATTGGAGCCATGTGGGGGCCACATGGGTTTTGAGTTGGACTTTGCTTCAATACTTCACTTGGGTCTTCAAGCATGATCTTCAAGCACCTAATAATCTTGAAATAACATATCCACAAAAAATATAAATTAACACAATAGCAAAGTCTTCACATAAAAAAGTCTTCCATCAAAGAAGTAGATGATCTTCAATTAATCCCATGTGTTCCTGCAAAATAGATATAAACAATAGTGGACATCTGGAGGTCGTCAACGTGTCACCATGTCAGCAAAGGAGTGGAGATCGGGAGGTCGTCCATGTGTCATCATATCAGTAAAAGGGATACATAAGGCATGTTGATCCCCATCATCAATTGCTTAGGTCGAGCGGTTAACTTAGGCGGTAAGTGCCCTCATAATGCTATGCTCTAGTCTCTTCTAGGTAGGTGATATATTTGGGGTATATTAGTTGCCCACCCGTAGGTTTGAATTTTTGAAGTTGGCTTCCAAAGTTCGAAAGTTGTTCTTGTTTTTTTTTGTTGAGCAGCTCTTCTTAAGGCATTTTGGACTGCTTGTGGCTTAATGAGTCATACTCTTCTTTTTTTTTGTTTCTAGCCTAATGAGTTGTGCTCATATATTGGGTCCTCTTTGGGCCTTACAAGCATTGCTCGTCAGTTAGGCCGATTCTTCTTTACCTAATGAGTTGTGCTCATTTTTTAGACAGTCTTCTGGTCTCACGAGCGTTACTCGTCAATTGGGACGATTCTTCTTTGTCTAATAAGTTATGCTAATTTTTTAGGCAATCTTTTGGCTTCACTAGCGTTGCTTGTCAGTTGGGTCGATTCTTCCTAACCTAATGAGTTGTGATCATTTTTCTAATGAGTTGTGCTCATCTTGTGGCCTATATCTTCAGTAATATTTTGGTAATTTATGATGCTAAGATGGTTGTTCAATTCGATAGGTTCTTGTAGTTTTGATTTCATTGGGGTTAAAGATGTAAGTTCTGGTGTTTTCAATATCAGTTAGGATTCGAAATCGGTTCAAGGATGTATTTGTTTCAAAGGGTTTGGACGTGTATGCACCAACTGTTTGATCATTTACGGCAAAGGGAACTGCAGGTGAGTGTGCAGTGTTATAAATTTCACAGACTGTTTTCGTGTCGTCTGTGTCATCTGTGGGGTCTATAAACTCAGATTATTCGATTGTATCTCAGTTAATCTGTGAGTCCCATGTTGGATTTTTTGGATATGGGGTTGTGAGTACAGTGGCAGTTTGAAGTTTGAGATTGAGATCTGCGAGATGTCTACCATTGGCGACGGTGATTTTCTTACTACTTGTTTTGATTATGGTGTGGATTGTTCAACTGATTGAGCTCTAGGTGCTTGAGACAATGTCACTACGGAGCTCAATTTTGCTGTTTGGGGTTTTGTCGATTGCAGTTGCTACAATTGTATAATTTTAGTATGCGTTGCAATTTCAACTCAAATTTTCAATTGTAATTTCAAATTTACTGTCCAATGCACATGAATGTGCGAAAGTCATTATTGCTGACCTCATGGTGCATTTGGCCAACCCATTGGAATTTCAAAGCTTGACTTTGTTTATTTGACTGGCAGTACAGCTATCATAACCTCATTATACATTTGGTGCATAGGTCATTGTTCAATTAATTAAATAACTTGAACATCCTACTAATTATTATTAGTCATTAATACGGAGCTCTTGAAGTATTGAAACTGTGGCATCTATTTTTTTTTTTTTATTTGTATGGTGGAGAAAAAATCATACCTTGAGAATATGCACATTGGCTACATAAATCTTGCGCATAGAAACATCAATTGTAGTCAGATTCGCATTAGATCCAAAATTTCTCAATATCGCAAGCTAGGTCCCGGTTATTCGTCCGTCAATTTTCTTACTTGACTTCTTCAACGTGAGCAAAGCACCATTAACGTGCTTGAATGTAATAAACTCATACCCTTTACTTTTCCCGGTGACCTTGCCAAGGATCGTGACGGCTTCTTCGAGGTCACCGTAGGTGGAGAAGAGATTGCGAAAGTTCCTGATGGTAGTGTCTCATCCAATGCCGCGAATGAAAAGTTTGTGCTGGGTAGGGTCCAGATTGGCGATGGATCGGATGGTGTCAAGTACGTCCAGGTGTGAGACAGCAGCATTTCGGACGATCTCAATCGAGTTAATGCATCGACCTTCAATTATTTGATGTAGTCATGATCAATGATTGAAAGAGAAAACCTCTCAAGAAGTTCCCACAAACAGCACCAACTATTGCAGCTGAAAATTGAACAATTTTCACAAATCGATCTTTAATCACGACCACCTGAAAAAGAGACAAATAAAAGTTGTTTGGAGGACTCGGGGTGTACTGCGGGGGACCTCTCTGATGCTTAAGTAAGGGATGGACTTGAAAGGTTTTTATGTAACAGTAAAGTGTGTTAGGATGAGATACTTTAACTTCTTCTTCAAATCCCTATTTATAGTAACGGAGGTTGACCCAAGGGTGTAATGTCATTTATTGGCCAGTTATGGTGCATGCGTGAATCGCTCTGATTCTTACCTCGTTGGCGTGAATCGCTCTACTCATTATAAGGCGGACGTCAATTGTTTCGATCGGACGGTTGATTTGAACGGTATCTACTCTCATAATGCTTGCACTCTGATCTCTTTATAACAATTCTATTCTTATGAATAGATATAATTCTATTCCTATCATATTTAGCCATTAAGTTGCTTTTAGAACTGAAGACTAAGTCTAGCTAGTCTTTGCAGTATTTGACGGGTAATTGAGAAAGAGAGATAGGTGAGGCAATTAATTAAATGCATGGCTCACCCACGAGAGAGGGCATTGGTGAGGCAATTAAATGCATGGCTCACCCATGAGAGAGGGCGATGCTTTAAGATTTGGTTTGATTCCTCCATGCTTCACATTTTCAACTACCCCACAGCATCGTCTCCTTCGCCAACTTCACAGAAGAGAGAGAGAGAGAGAGAGAGGCCATGGAGAAGCAAGTGTACCGGAAAACAGAGGCCAAGCCAATACGATGCAGGGGTGAGAGTAATCGAAGTCCGAATCTGTTTGTTTTTCAAACATGCTCTGTTTTTTGGATTTCTCTCCGGATCGATGTTCTGTTTTCTCTTAACTGTTTCTTAACGCGCAAAATAATTTGCAGCCGCCGTGTGCCGGAGAGCAGGGGAGCCTCTGGTGATTGAAGAGGTGGAGGTGGCGCCGCCGATGCCTCACGAAGTTCGGATTCGAATTATCTGCACATCTCTATGTCACAGCGACGTCACTTTTTGGAAAATGAAAGTAATGCACTCTTTCAATTTTCTTCTATTGTTTCACACTCTGAATCCCTCCATTCATTATTATACAATATGTGATTAATTACTGAATCATTCAATCCATTTATGACATTTGCAGGATCCTCCGGGTTATTTTCCGAGAATTTTCGGCCACGAAGCTGTTGGGTAATTTCAAATTCTTTAATCCTTCCTTCCACTCCTCATTATCATTTTTTTCTCCTGCCGACTGTGGATCTGGTCGGGGGAGACTAGATCTCATTAGAGCGACTTCCTTTCCCGTTGACATTAGAACTTTCAACTTAATGTTTTACTCTAATTTGCTTTCTGGCTGTTTAAAAAAAAAAAATGTAACTGTAGATTCTGAAGAACAATTTCTGCAAAAAAAAAAAAAAAAATTAAAAAAATCAGGCATTTTAGATTCTGTGTCATCTGATCTCATCTATATTTAAGATTATATTTTGGTATTGGATATGGAATTATTAAGGATGTCTCAATAGATGGATTACAATATTTTTGCCTCTTGAATTTTGTTATATAAATTATATTTGCATAACGGAATATCTATATAGCAATCAATGAAAAAATAAATATATAACACAACAACACAGTATATCTAAAAGCAAAAGAACAATATAAGGAATTACGTGGTTTAGTAATGTCTACATCTACGGGAGCAATCGGCAGAGAAATTTACTATCTTGGTGACCAAAGACACTCACATTGATTTTCTTACATTACAAATACACTCAAAATAGTGTATATATAAAGTTCTTGGAGGGTTTCCCCTCAAACCTCAACCAACTTAACGTCCTCCTTTCAAAATTCAAAAATTTGCGTTGGATTCCCAAGCCAAATCGTCAACAATTTGAGATAGAATGTAAATTGTCTGAATTCTGGTACCAAAACGTCGACAATCCTAGCCAAAGCGTCGACGGTTTACCTGCTGCTCCTCAGCACTATGATTTTCCACTATGTTTTCTTCTTGTACATGCATCCCATTAAGTATATGAGTCACATATCACAACAATCTCCACCTTGGCGGGTATACGCCCCCTAGGAGAGCTCAAAAACATAGCCTCCTAATCCATTTTGACTTTAGGACATTAGTTTGGGGACCGTCTCCCTACTAGTACTTGGAAACATGAAGCAAGTTAAAGCAATGCTTGAACTTTTTAGTGGTAACCTACTTTGTCAAGATATTTATGCGTTTTCAGATGTATGAACTTTCTCAAGTACATGTTCACTTGAAGAAATCAATTCCCGGATCTTGTGGAACCTTACATCAATATGTTTGGTTCTAGCATAATACTCTTGATTCTTCCCTAAGTAGATGACACTTTGACTATCACAACACAACACAACACAACTTCGTTTTGCTGTACACCCAGCTCCTTGACTAAACCAATAAGCTATAACACTTTCTTTACAACTTCGACAACTGTCATATATTTGGACTCAGTAGTAAACAATACCACCAGGGATTGTGCCATGAACCTCCAACAAATAGGTCCTCCCACAAGGGTGAATACATAACATATTATAGACCTTCTATCATCCATATCACCTTCATAATCAGCATCAACAAACCTCACAATTAATGGACTATCATGTCGCTTGACAAACATGGTACCATAGTTAGAAGTACCCTGTAAGTATCTGAAAATCTATTTTACGGCTTTCCAATGTTGTCTACCCGGGTTTGAGAAAAACTTACTCACCACACTTACCCCATTTGCCAAGTCTGGTCTTGTACACTCCATGACATATATTAAACTGCCCACAGCACTAGCATAAGGTGTGATGCCCCGATTTTTCATACCAAATTTTTTTTTCCGCATATTAACATACATAACATATTAGCCATGTCACTACCCTGATACCATTTAAACACGACCTAACCCGCAGTGGGTACCGGGTAAAACGGTCATACCAATATTCCTATCAATGGAAGTCACAAAATATTTATATATATACATCACAGTGAATACACATACCAGAGTGTCAACTAACCAGAAATTTATACATCAACATACATCCCCAAAATAACAAAACTCTAGAGGAATCATCCATCCCTAGTTACACACTCACCCTATAGGTTAGGGTACCAGCTCCACTCTATCTGGGAGTTCTATCACTAACTCGATCTCGGTTTCCTAAAATATTTAAACGATTGGGTAAGATACATCTCAGTAAAACGGAATAAATTATTTACAATGTGTGGCAATATGAGATTCATTGTTTCATAGCATATAACATATCAGTGATAATATTTTTTAAGAAAATATAACATTTTCATAACCATAATCATATAGATATACAATACAAGCTTTTATAAGCTTTTATCTCTATTTCCAAACTCATTCATTCATAATCCAAGATTACCTGCCAAGCACCTAAGAATAAGGAAACTTATCCGCCTATACAACCAGCTTCCCTCTACCCTAAAATCATTTGCAGCTTAGCTTGATTTACTTGGATTTAGTTACAATTGATACTTATCAAAGCACTCACCTTACTTAGTAAGCCCTTAGGCGGTGTGTTTTAATTCGCTTTAATTATTTATTAACTCACGCAATTTCATTTCTCATTTCCATTTCTATTCCATTTTCCATTTCCATTTCCATATCTAACACATGAGTATCCTCGATAACCCATATTGCCATGTATGTAACTCATTGCTACATTGAGGATTTTTCTGCACGCCGTGCTTCCCGCCATGGTTATGGTTGTGCGGCCCGAAGGCTGGATCTAACCGCTGTTGGCCGACCCGATTAGATCAAATAATATCATATACATGTCTGTAGTAACGAATGGCCTACCAAATACCCTGGTCCGGAATCCAAGGGGCAATATACAACCCTTCTTTGCCTATTCATATTGCCTCGCCACACACTTCGCGAGTCTGTGTGGTTACACTTTTCACCCGCTAGCATCGGTACCGTTCTCGATATCATAACCCATCTTTGGGGTTTACAAATCCATTCCATCAAGGTTTTCTTTTCCACTATTTCACTTTTCTCATATCAGCATTTCCAAATTCAACATTCACTGTAGTTGTTAGTTGCAATGTTCACATTTGTCTTCCGATAAATTCTAAGTATTTCAATACCAATTTCCTTTCATAATAATATGCATATATATATGAAAATATATTACACATCACATGTTTTATCATTTCCAATATACACATATCAATATTTCATATTTTCCCCATTTCATAAAACCCTTTCCATATTTCACATATTTCCACATTTATCTATATTCACAAATATCAGCATTTCATACTATCACTATTTTCACAAAAATCATTTCTATAAATTCTTTATCCCCTTTCCTTATTATCCAAAAATCACAATTAACATTTCATCATTTTCATATAATCATATGCCAACAGATTTCATTTGTTAATCATATCATAATAATTTTAGGGAAAATACTATAATTCGTTTCACATATAATTCACCCAATATTTCACAAAAATGTCTGCTATGATTTATTCCCCTTACCTAATTTACTGAGATGCTCACAACAACACCCAATTTGACGCTCATCAACATTCCCAACTCAAAAGCCTAAAAATCATATTTTTACCAAATTAATCACCTCATTTCCCACAACAATTTCAGTATAATACTACCTATATTTCAAATACTCCAAACAACTCATAATACCCCTAAATCTCTTACTTACCTTGATTTTAGCATGGTACCCAAGTTGCTCTAACCAACGAACTACTCCAACAAATTTGAAAAGAATCTTCCCAGGAGTAGCGTGGTACTTTCCGATCGTCGATCTAGGCTTTAACGAAGTCGAACCTCTAGAGAGAAGGTGAGAGGGACGAGAGAGAGAGAGAGAGAGAGAGAGAGAGAGAGAGAGAGAGAGAGAGAAGGAGAGAGAGATTTTGCATGAAATTTTCTCACTGGATCCCAAGCGCAGCTTATTTATAAGGTGCGGATTCATCAACGAGACACGTCACCTCATCGATGAGTCCATAAAGGGATTTCTTCGACAAAATTGTAACCCTCGTCGACGAAATTCAGGCTCTACTAAACCTCTCTCGGTAAGTTCTCGTCAACGAGACACGAGTCCTTGTCAACGAGCCCAAGAAGGCTGCTCGTTGACGAGCACTCTACGTTTGTCAACAAGGCCCTACTGAGTCCCCTTTTTGAAAAATCATTTTCTCTTTTTTTTCTTTATTATTTATTATCTAAAATTATTTGGATCTCTGCATAAGGGACCTTTGATATATCCTGAATTTCATCATATGTCCTTGACCATTCAGCGGTAAACTATTTAAAGTGATTTGTTAAAGGTGTACATACCAGTGCAGCATCAATCATGTTGAACCTTTTCAACACCTTCTCCACATAACTACCCTGAGATAACCACAACCTCCCTATAGTTTTGTCCCGGTGAATCTCTATCCAAAGTATCTTCTTGGCTGTGCCAAGATCCTTCATGTCAAACTCGTCAAACTCCTTATACAACAGAATCTTCAACTAATTAACCTCAGTTTTGTTCTTCGCAGCTATTAGCATGTTATCAGCGTTAAAAAAAAAATAAAAATGAGAGAACCATCATCAAGATCTTTCACATACACACAACAATCATACTCACACCTCCTGTAACGCCCCGGCCCTTTGTACGGCCCCAGAGTGCTAATCTGTATAACGCACCTATCTCTGATAAACATACATATACAACCCGTCCTAAAAGGGACATACGGGTGTTTCATACTAAACTGTAATCTCATGCACGATGGAAAATATAAACATTCATACTGAATCTAGTAGACAAACCAGAGTTTCTAACTATATCCTTGCATATATACGATTGTACTTAAAATATAACATGTTCTTACAATCTCCAAAAAGACATTCTGAACTAAGTCTATTACATATACAAAACACTTACGTAAACTACACACAAGACTAAGCTCCAAGTCCCTCTAGCAACTAAGACATGTGCCCTGTAGGACCTGAAACAAAGGTTGTATATTAGGGTAAGACACTTCTCAATAAGGTGGAAGGTTTTTATTACATCAATGTGTGACAACATGTATTTAAACAGGTAGAAAGAAGTTACATATTTAAAGCATTCTCAATCCTGTAATATAGGAGATAAATATATAATTCCAGCAATGGATAGTTTAGCATCATAACAAGCGAGAGTTCCCGAGGTTATGGTAGGGTACAGGCTCATACACTATACAATCCCTCCTCCCGATACTCAAACATATGACTTTACCCATTTTAGTTTTTAAATCATGTATATGCATATTTAGAACACCGTCCAACTTTGAAACTTAAAAAATAATGCCAACATTACCCCTTGGCACGGGTTGTGCGATCATAAATCCCTGAACAAGCCCTACCTCGCATAGACACTGTCAGTCATTATGGTTACTATAGTCCGACCGAATCCACCTGGTCCATTAATCCACTAGTGGCCACACCTACCCAGCTGACTATCTTGATACCCACACTGAAAATCAGATGTGTGCTTGCATTGTATCCAGATTATAGTACTGCGCTCACAATATAAAGCCTTTTAAGGCTTTCTGATATTTAAGCTTTTTAAGGCTTTCATAGTAACAAGCTACAGTCCCAATATCATATATAAAATTTACAACAAGACAAATTAACTTGTTTCCAATTCATAAATCACATGTATAGTTCCAATATTTTCACAAACTCATTCATTCATACTGTGGTATAAACTGGCACACACACTCTCAGTTTGATCCTTTTCACATACAAAGCTCGGTATATAATCCGCACCTGTTTTCCACATTTTGAGATAGCAAAATAGAACTTCAATTCCCATAGTTCATATACGTATTTAACCAGATTCACATATTCCATTTCATATCATATGTCACACTCATTTGGTCAAAAATCCGTTATATATAGTATATAAATCAAAAAGTAACATTGAAACAGAAAACGAGGGGTTCAAGCATCTCCTACGTTAAGTTTAATGCAAATAAAGAAGTTTTGAAAAGTTTGGAGATCATACGCCAAAACCCTCATTTTTTCCAAAACCATAAAATCATAAAATCGACATTTTGACCCAGTGAAACTTTGAAAATAAGCAGACAATACGTGCATATAAGCATAAGCTAACTTTCTAGTGGTTTAGTTTTCTAAAAAAAATACTGATGTAAATAAATCCCCTCACCTTTCCCTGAACACTGAAACATGAACTACACAGCTCCAAAACAATGAACCAAGTTCTCAAAACCTAAAAACCAAAGAACGATACTTCAACACAATCCTATTTACTACAGAACCAAAAACAAACTTAGACCCTTACCTTGATTTTGGGATGAAACCCAAAAATCCTTAAAACGAAGATTTGATATGCTACAATCGTAGAGGTTTTTCCCCTGATCCACGTGGTAACCTCCAATCATCGAAACAGGCGACGAACGCCGAAGGATTGAAGAGAAAGAGAGAGAAAGAGAGAGAGAGAGAGAGAGAGAGAGAGAGAGAGAGAGAGAGAGAGAGAGAGAGTTCACGGGTTCTAGAGAGAGAGAGAGAGTTTTGGGTTTCTTAACCCCTAAACATTGAAAAATGATATTTATAGACCCCTTAACCCGGTCAAATTTGTCGATGAATGGTGCCTTCGTCGATGAGCCACAGAAGGCTCTTTGTTGACAAACATCTTCCTTCGTCAACGAACCCTAGTCTAATATTTTTTTTCCCGATCGGTCGAGATCTCTTCGGTCAAATTTGTCGACGAATGGTGCCTTCGTCGACGAGCCACAGAAGGCTCTTCGTTGACAAACCTCTTCCTTCGTCAACGAACCCTAGTCTAATATTTTTTTCCCTATCGGTCGAGATCTCTTCATCGCTGAGGCTCTAAATTTCGCCGACAAACCTTATAAGGGCATTCATCGACGAGAATCTTGGCTTCATCAACGAAGCCTGCCAAAATTACCTTTTCTCCTTATTTTATGGGTTCGGGTCTCTACACCTCTTGTAGCCTATTCGGATCATATAGGAATCAAATCGTTTGTACCATTGCTTCAGAGACTGTTTCAACCTATAAAGAAGCTTCTTCAATTTACAAACTAAGTGCTCTTGCTCGGGTTGACTGAATCCCTCTAGCTATACCATATAGATATGTTCTTCCAAGTCACCATGGAGAAATGATGTGTTCACATCCATTTGTTCCAAATGTAGGTCATGTTGAGCTACTAATCCCAACACTACATTATTAGAAGTGTTTTAGACCACAGGTGAGAAGATTTCATTATAATCTACTCCCTTCTTCTGTGAGTACTACTTTTCCACTAACCTTGCCTTGATTTCTCTCCTTCCTTTCAGAAATTGCTTTCTTCTTCCTATATACGCATTTGCAGCCTATCACCCTCTTCCCATTTAGAAGTTATACAAAATCTTAAGTCTGATTATTATGCAATAATTCCATTTCCTTAGTCACGGCACCCATCCACCTACTTTACTCCTGGTTGTGCACTGCCTCTTGAAAAGTAGTCGGATCCTTGCAACTAGTAATGAAAGCATAAGATACTAGATCATCAAATCCATACCTAGGCAGTGGTCTGATAGCGCGTCTAGATCTCTATATAGGAACACTATCAACTTGCTGGTTTCCCGAACCAGAACTCCCTGTAATCGGAGGACCAAGATCATTGCTCTAAGTTTCTAACTCCACATGCACAACATGCTCATTTCTGTTCCAGTTTTCTACCTCCTATTTCTCTTCATCATCAACTTGAGTACACTTCACCATAACTTTCACATTGAAACTACATCTCTATTGATCACCATTGTAATGCCTCGACCCGCCACGTAAGGTGTAGGGTGCTACTTTAGTGACGTCTGTGTACCTGATATCATATTCATCATATAAAAGCAATGGAAATAAAGGATACATCCTCCAAATACATTACCATAGTTCTAAACTGCTAACATACATAGAAGTCTCCCAATATCCACATTACATCCCAACCAAAAGAAAGAAAACTAACTCAGTTCATATGACCGTATTACATATCCGAGGACTTCAAACATAACGTAAATACATTAGAATTCTTACAAACACTCACAAAAACTAAAACTAGCTATCGCCCCACCTCGAAGTTCACTAAACAAGATCTCGAGATGGTCTTAAAAAATGATTTGTATATTGGGGTGAGACACTTCTCAATAAGGCAGATTAAGTTAATATCAATGTGTGGCCAATGTGAGTTTTAATGTATACAAAATATCATCAGTTGTTAATTAACCACAATTATAAAATCATCCTCAAACCGTACTCTCACACACACACAATTATTTATAAGCGAAAGTTCCCAAGGATAGGGGAGATTACATGCCCATACATGTAGTTCCCCTCTTCTCTAATATGTTATGCAACCTGGTATGGCTACAACTAATACTTATCAGGGTATTCGCCTTTCTCAGAAAACCCTTAGGTGGAGAGTTTAATTTAATTCACCATAAACATTCATGCATTTTCATTCACATACAAATACTCACACTTTTACAGTTGAAAAATATGCATTTGCTTCCTCAATATAAACCAATTCAATAAAAAATAACACTATTTACATAAATTAATAGATATGCGTAAAAGACACTCCCTATGACTAATACACCTTTATTTCCCCCATGATACGGGTTGTGCGACCCGAAAGTTGGACTTATGCCCTGAAGGATCAACCTAGACACTGTCAAAGTAACCATCCGCAAGTACGTCTACAGGCATCCACAACTAAGTTGCAAGTTCGATTGCCTTACCACTTCTTGGCCTGATTCCCCAAGAAAGGTACTTCATACTTACGCAGGATAAACGGCGAAGACCACCCCACGCCTCCCAGTACAATGTGGGCACCCACGGTCTCAATATAAGTCCCTAGCAACGGTATCGTGCTCACAATACTACTAGTCCTCAGGGTTCTTAAATCATATCATGCAATTTAAATAATAAACATTGTAGTATAAATCTCATTTCATATAGAATCTACCATTTAATAAAACCCATCCCTTGGCCGTTAAATGAAACCCAGCCCCCGGCCATTAAATAAAACCCGACCCCCGGCCATCATATCAAATTCCAATATTTTGCAAAGGTAGTTCTAGTATGTTTCATAAACAATTCAGTATTTTCACAACCATACCCAACCCCAAATGTGGTTACACAATAACTATACCAATTGTTCACCTGCCACATGATTTCAATATTTAAACATAATTCATAAATAACCAACCAGTACCTCATAGTATATTTAGTTTATAAGCAAGCTTTCCCTTGTTCATTTTATTCAAAATATCGTATCATATATCCTATATTTGAAAAATCCATTTTTGAACGGTCGCTTTTCGAAACAACATTTAAAATCATAGTATACTTATATAGAAAGCAGTTTAATCGGTTCAAACTTATTAAAAATCTGACTTAACTTTACCTATTCCTGAAAAAGAAACCGATTCCGTTTGAAAAACGGAAAGCCCTAGCTTTTTGATCCGCCGCCGAAAATGAACCAGCAAGTCAAGAAAAGAGAGGAAGATGATTGGAGACCAAGCATGGGCTCCAGGTGAGCCTACGGGAGAGAGAGAACCATGAGAGAGTGAGAGTAAAGAGAGAGAGTCTCCAAAAACCCTAAAAAAGAGAGAGTAAATATTGGAGTTATAAAAAAATATGAGTTGCTTAGCCCTTTAGTAAGCCAACTCGCAGGAAAATCGTACATCACATAAAGTTCTTATAGTACCATCAAACATTTTAATTCGTACATCTCCTATTCCAATGATTTTACATGAAACACCATTGCCCATAAGAATTGAACTTGATATAACTGACCTGTAAATGGTGAACCACTCCTTGTTTGAAGTCATGTGGTAAGAACACACCGAGTCTAGGATCCAAGAGTTCGCGAGGCAATCTAAACTTTATGAAACTAAAAGTATGTCACCAACATTACATTTTGAATTTCATTCTTCAACTACATTTGCTGATTTTGAAGTGCCTTCTTGCTTTTCAGCATTCTTTTTCTTCCAATCTACACACTCCGATTTTATGTGCCCTTTTTTATCGCACTTAAAATACCAGATATCCTTTTTCTTCTTGGACTGAGACCGGGATTTATTTTGACTCTATCCATTTCTGAATTTTCTTCTCCCACGTTTATAACTGCCATTCACCACAAGCCCTTCATTATGTGAAATTTTGTCACTAACTTTCTTTCTTTGACGAAAGCCTAGCAATGTGCTTGTTACCTCTTCCAAATTTAGGGTCTCTTTACCTCATGTAAGAGTCGTAACCAAGTTCTTATACGTTGTGAGACGCTGGCAGAGAATACGATAGCATCAGCACTTTGTCATATTCCTCAAATTTCACATCAAACTGCATTAAATCACTTATGATTTGATTGAATGCATTGATGTGTTTGTTCAAATTTGAACCCTTTACCATCTTAATTCAATATAACCTTTGCTTAAGAAAAAGTTTATTTGTAAGAGATTTAGACATATATCGGCTTTCAAGCTTTTTCCATACAATAGAAAGAGAATCCTCTTCCATGTTGTGATACAGCACGTCATCGGCATGACACAATCTAATAGTAACCACCGTCTTTGTCTCCAATTCCTTCCAATTTGCCTCACCCATGCCTTATGATTGAACACGATACAAGACTTTCACCATCCCTTGCTGCACAAGCAAACCCTTCACCCTTCTCGACCAAAAATTGTAGTTCCCAGTTCTATCAAACTTGACAATGTCAAATTTCACAACGAAGTACCCGAAGCCGTTACAAGAATTGCTTGAATATTAGTTTATTATATAAATTGTATTTGCAAAACGTAATATCAATGCAACAATCAATGGAAAAACAAATACAAAACACAACCATGCAGTATATCTGAAAGCAATAGAAACAACATAAGGAATTACGTGGTTCAACAATGCCTACATCCATGAGAGCAATCGGGACAAGAATTTACTATCTTGGTGTCAAAAGACACTTACAATGATCTTCTTACATTACAAATATACCTAGAACAATGTATATATAAATTTCCTGGAAGGTTTCCCTCCAAATCCCAACCAACTTAATGTCATCCTTTCAAAATTCAAAAATCTGCGCTGGGTTCCCGAACCAAACCAACAGATTTGGGCTAAACTATCGATGGTTTTACACAGAATGTAAATTATCCAAATTCTAGTGCCAGACTGTCGATGGTTCTTGCCAAACCGTCAATAGTTTACCTGCTCCTCCTCAGCACTATGATCTTCCACTATGTCTTCTTCTTGTACATGCATCCCATTAAGTAAATGAGTCACATATCACAACAATTTTGGTATTGTATATTGAATTATTAAGGATGTCTCATTGGTTAACTCCAATTACTTGTTACAAATGTTGACTAAAACTATATAACAGATGTTGATGCACTAAGAATCACGTAAATGGTTGATTAATTTGCAACCTCACTTTTCTTTCAAACAAATATTATAACTATTTCTATTTTATTGTTTAATTTAATTTTTCAGATTTTTAAAACTATATGAACCAACATGATCTATTTCTAGCTTAACTCGAGTGACATATTACAACATCTTCTTCTTCCATATGTCTTCATTTTCATCAAGCTACAATCAACTCTCATTTTCTTCTTTTCTTTGTTTCGCCCACTTAGGGACACAATCCTAATCCCTTTTTGTTTAATATTATTATTATTATTATTATTATTGTTTACCAAATTGTCCCTACTCTTAATAGCATGCTAACTAAATAGGTCTTCCTAACAAAAGTGTAGTCAATTAATTTACGACCTAGCTTTTCTTAAGAATTATTATTGTTGCTGTTGTAATTCAATTTACTTTTCTAGATTATTGAAATTATATGAACCAACATAGTCCATTTTCAGTTTAATTCAAATGACATATTACAAGGTTAAATGTGGAGTTAATGCAGGGTAGTGGAGAGCGTGGGGGAGAATGTGGAAGAGGTGGAGGAAGGAGACGTAGTAATCCCAACGTTCTTAGCAGATTGCGGAGAATGCGAAGACTGTGTGTCGGAGAAGAGCAACCTATGCTCAAAGCTATCCATCGAGGTGTCGCCATGGATGGCGAGGGAAGAGAGTAGCAGATTCAGGGACATGAATGGAGAAGTGTTGTACCATTTTTTTTTCGTCTCCAGCTTCAGCGAGTACACAGTAGTCGACATCGCCAATGTCACCAAAATTCACCCTACAATCCCGCCGAACAGGGCATGCCTGCTTAGCTGCGGCGTCTCCACCGGTAAGACACTATTTTATTTTATTTTATTTTATTTTATTTTATTTTTTTTCTCTTATTCAAGATTGGGTTACACCATGGAGGTAACCAATCTTCCATGTACTCTTTCCTATATATTTTTTTTTTCCGACTATTAGAAGTCCATTGAGTTTCGATTATAGGACAGGAGATAATCTATCTCCAATTTCGTAACTCATCCCGCCCTTCCCAAGTTTGAACTAGACACCTCTGATATAGAAGTTCTAAATTCTAATCTTTGTAATATCCCTTAAAAGTTAAAAGGCATGAATTTAGTTTTGATGCTACTCAACTATAAATAGTACTCAATAACCTTTAAACTTGTTATAAAATATATATGAAAATAAATAGAGATGAGACATAAATTTTATGTGGTTCGGCTATGCCTACTTCACGGATGGATAAGATAAAAAAACTTCACTATATCTAGAGAAATTACAAGATGACTTGGAATCGGCCTTGTACAAAATATTTTTCTTCACTTTATCTATCCTCTTGTCTCATCCTTTCTATATGTCTATTCTAGTCAAGTATTTTTCTATACATTACAAAATGAGAGGGAGAGGGTCCTTTTATAGTACATGATGGTGGAAGATGAAGGGGTGGAAGATGAAAGGGTGGAAGATGAAAGAGTGGAAGATCAAGGGGTGACATTCATATTTTTCATAACACTCCCCCTTGGATGTCACCTATATATTAACTCCTTTTGTTAAGATATTTAAGATGTCTCATTTCGATGAGATGAAGCAATTTCTTGAATTTTTAGTAGGCAAAACTTTGGTGAAAAAAATCTGCTAGATTATCACTTGATCGGATTTGTTGAACATCTATATTACCATTCTTTTGGAGTTCATGTGTATAGAAGAATTTTGGAGATATACGCTTAGTTTTGTCACCCTTTATGTATCATCCTCTTGGTTGAGCTATACATGCAGCGTTGTCTTCACATAAAAATGTTGGAATACCCTTAATTGATTGAAGACCATACTTTGCTTGGATATGAGAAATTATTTATCTAAGTCACATGCATTATCTACTAGTTTCATAAATAGTTAGTATTTCAAAATTATTAGAGGATATTGTTGTAACCGTCTGCTTTATTGATTTTCAAGATATAACAATTTTTTTTGTAAAGAAATACATATCTAGTTTGAAATTTAGCATTATAAGGATCAGATAGATATCCAACATCTGCATATCCTACTAATTGAGACTTGGAATCAAATGAGTATAATAGACCCAAATTAGATGTATCTCTCAAATAGCGTAAAATGTGCTTAATTCCAATCCAGTGTCACAGAGTAGGAGAAGAACTATATCTTACAAGTAGATTTACAACAATGCTATGTTGGGTCTTGTACAATTGGCCAAATACATCAAAGAGCCGATAACACTTAAATATGGTACTTCATGACCAAGTAATTCCTCCCCCTCATCATGAGGTCGAAATAGATCCTTCTTAATATCAAGTGATCGCGCCATCACTAGAGATCCAAAAGGATGAACTTTGTCTATATAGAATTGCCTTAACATCTTTTCGGTATATTTAAATTGATGAACAAAAATTCCACCATTTACATGTTCAATTTGTAGGCCAAGACAATATTTTGTTTTTCCTAAATTTTTCATCTTAAATTCTACCATTAAATTATTAGCATCTTTAGTGAGCTCTTAAATAGTCCCAACTAAATTCAAATCTTCAACATAACTAGCAATTATATCAAATCTAGATTCTGATCTTTTAATAAAAATGCATGGACAAATTGGATCATTTATGGATCCTTCTTTCACAAGGTACTCACCTAATCGATTGTAGTACATGCTTCCAAATTGCTTTAATCCATATAAAGAAAGTTGGAGTTTAATTGAATATAAATTTCTAGGTTTTGCTTCAGACAATTTAAATCCTTTAGGGGTTTTCATATAAATTTCATTATCCAATGATCCATATAGGTATGCTGTTACTACATCCATAAGATGCATGCTCAGTTATTCAGCGACTGTTAACCCAATTAAGAATTTGAAAATGATTTGAACCGTTACAGGAGAATATGCCTCCTTATAATCAATTTTGAGTTTCTATGAGAAACCTTGTGCCACAAGCCTTGCTTTATATCGAGTAATTTCATTATTTTCATTTCCCTTGCGCGCAAATACCCATTTGCATCCAATGGGTTGGACATCTTTTGGTGTCTCAACTACAGGTCCAAAAACTTCTCTTTTTGATGGAGAGTTTAATTCTAATGTGACAGCCTCTTTCCATTTTTGCCAAAATCTTCTATATCAACATTCATTAACAGATTTAGGTTCAAGATCCTCATTGCTTCTGGTAATGTTAGTAGCTACTGCATATGCAGATATATTATTGACAACAACTTTATTTCTATCTCACATTTCTCCTATGTAATGAATTGAGATCTCATTATTATTTTCAGGTACATGTCTCTTTTCAAGGGATGTCTCTTCAGAAGTTTTCTCTTTAGGATATTTCTCTTTAGGAGGTTCCTCTTCAGGAGGTTCTATAATAAGGATTTCATTTTCAAGATAAATGAGTTTGTGAATGTCGAGTGGATTATCCACCTTTGTAAACTCTTCTAGAGTGTTTACAAATTTCAATAATCTATTTCTGGGGTTTTATCTTTTGCATCAACAGGTCTTCCAAGCTTAACTTGCGGTTTAAGTTTATTAGCCGGCTGTTGTCCTTTAAGGACATCAATACGTGCTGGAATATTTCCAACAAGTATATGAGATTTTAATATGACCTTGGCATCTACAAAAGAATCTGGTAACTAATTTGCAATTCCTTGCAAATGTGTAATCTTTCGAACTTCAAGTTCACTTTGATTTGTGCGAGAATTTAAATGAGATAAACTCATAGAATTCCATATGATTTCATGTTCTTCTTCAGGCACTGATTTTGCTCCCCCTAATGTAGGGAATAACATTTCATCAAAATGATAATCTTAAAACCATGCTTTAAACAAATCACCTATTAAAGGTTCAAGATATCTAATAATAGGAGGGGAATCAAAACCAACATAGATACCAAGCTTACATTGAGGACCTATTTTAGTTCTTTGAGGAGGGGCAACCAAAAGTTCTTAAATAAGAAATATTAGGTTGTTGCCAAGAAACTGATTACATGGGTGAAAGTTTATTGTAAGCAGTTGTTGGCCTTATACGAACTAAACATGCAGCATAAAGATAGCATGTCTCCAAACAGATAAAGACAATTTGGTTTTCATTATCATAGGTCTAGCAATGAATTGAAGTTTCTTAATAAAAGATTCAGCTAAACCATTTTTTGTATGGGTGTGAGCAACAAAAATCTTCAACATCTATTCTAAGTGACATGCAATAGTTATCAAAAGTTCGGGACATAAATTCACCAGCATTATCCAAACAAATTGAATTCTTTGGATAATCGTGAAAATGAGCTCGTAATCTAATTAGTTGAGAAAAAAGCCTAACAAATGCAATATTATGAATATAACGTAGAGGAACATGTGACCATCTAGTACATGCATCAATTAAGACCATGAAATATCTAAATGGTCCAGATGGTGGATATTTTCGTCTGTATATATCACGATGAATTCTTTGTAAGAAATTAGGAGATTCAAGACTTATCTTTAAAATAGATGGTTTGACAATTAATTTACATTGAGAGCAAGTAGTACACATGAAATCAATTGATAAAAAAATCTTTTGATTCTTTAGTGGATGACCATGTGAATTCTCAATGATTAATCACATCATTACATCTCCAGAATGTCCAAGACAATCATGTCAAAGTGTAAATAACTTTGGGTCATTGCACTTCTGGTGCAAGACATAATATGATTCAATTGTTTTAATCTTTGTATAATACAATCCAGAAGTTAAAGTTGACAATTTTTCTAAAATTTGTTTCTTCTCGAAAACAATAAAAATAATAATAATCTATTATTATAATTGATCATGGCAATAATAAAATGATAGTTTATTTATTTAAATCCAAATTTTTCTTACTTTATATCTTAAAATATTGCATCATTATTTTCGCCTTGATTTGTAAGAAAATCAGCAAAATTTAATTCTACTTCTTTACTATTTTCCTTTTCATTTATAAAGGCTTGGTATAGATCTTCCAAGTGCCTAGGCATACGACAGGTACGCGACCAATGACATTTTCCTCTACATCTGTAGCATTCATTTTCATGATGCCTAGGTAGCCGATTTTGATCATTATTTCACTTCTAGGGGTCATCCCTCTTTTAGTGGTTGACCCTCTTCTAGGGTTATCCTTCTTCTGGGAGATTGTAACCTCACATCGATGTCAATGATTATACATGCAGCCTCGTTCTCGACCACGAGATGTATTCATATTCATTTCAAAGAATGGGGTTAAACTAGTTGGACGAGTTTGGTGATTTTTCATCAAAGGCTCGTTATTTTACTCAGCAAGAAGAAGACATGATATAAGTTCAGAAAATTTAATAAATTTCATCTCCCTATATTGCTGTTGCAAGAGCACATTAGTGGGATGAAAAGTAGTAAATTTGTTTTCAAACATGTCTCCGTCAGTAATATTTTTATCATATAATTTTAGTTTCGAGCTAATATTATGTAGAGCTTAAGTTATATTTACTGATTGTTTTAAAATCCTGCAACCTCAAGTGCAACCATTCATATCGAGTATTTGGTAAAATCACAGTCTTTTGATGGTTAAATCTATCCTTTAAATTTTTTTCATAGGATAAGTGGGTCTTTAATAGTGAGGTATTTAATTTTTAATTCTTCCACTAAACGGTGACGGAGGAAGATCATGGCTTTTGCACGATCCTGTAAGGATGCGGTATTTCCATCTAAAATAATATTTTCCAAATTCATTGCATTTAGATGGATTTCAATATCTAGAATTCATAATAAATAATTGTTGCCTTTGATGTTAAGGGGAACAAATTCAATTGTACTTATGTTCAACATGTAAATAAATTAACAATAATAAGTCAATTAACAATAATAAGGCAATTTTACTTATGTTCAATTTTTCTCAATTCGTACTCTTCAAAAGTATGATTCCACTTACAATATGAAAATGGGTAATAATTTACCATTTCTTCCGGAGATTAAATGTACTATCTCATCTGGAGGATAAACATCTCACCTCTTCAGGAGGTTGATTTTAACATCTCTTCGTAAGGTTAAAAATTATATTATCTTCAAGAGGTAAATATTTACCATCTCTTCTGGAGATTAGATATATAACCTCTTTAGGAGGTCTTTCTCTTCAAGAGATTAAATATGTAGATGAGAGATTTAATTATATTGCCTCTTCAGGAGGTCTATCTCTTCAAAAGATTATATATATATATATATATATATATATATATATAGTCTCTTCACGAGGATTATCTTACCATCTTTTCTAGAGATTGGTACTCTTTAAACTTTAAAAGACATATTCTCTTCTAGAGAATATTATATTGTTGTGGAGTAAAGTTTACAAGAAATAAATAAATTAAATATGATTTTTAAAAAAATATCCCAATTGGTTAGAGTCTCGTGCTGATAATGTGTTATAAAAAATGCAAGAAAATAAATAGAGATCAGATCAAAATTTTACGAGGTTTGGCTATGCCTACTCTATGGGTGAATGGAATCAAAAACTTCACTATCTCGGGAGAAATTACAAGATGATTTGGAACTAACCTTATACAAAATATCTTTCTTCTCTTTACCTCTCCTCTTCTCTTATCCTTTCTATATGTTTTACTCTCTTCAAGTATTTTTCTGTACATTACAAAATAAGAGGGAAAGAGTTCTTTTATAGTACATGGTGGTAGAAGATGAAAGGGTGGGAGATGAAGGGGTGACATTCATATTTTTCATAACAAAACTCTATTATCTTGATTGATTATTACATGAAATTATTTTGTTTTCTCTCGATCGAGATTGGGCTACACCATGGGAGATAACTGATCTCCCATCTTGTACCCTTTCCTATGTTTTTTTTTTGTCGTCTTTGTTAGGCATTTTTGTAGCCAACTTTTGAGTTCTTGATTAATGTTTTTGAAGCTAAAACAAATGTAAAAAAAACTATTAAAGTCCTATTTATTTTCACCTTTAAGTTAAATGATCACCTATAAATACTATTGAAAGAAATAAAATTAAAATTAATTAGAATTATTTCAATTAAATATTTAAAATTTTGAACTCAATTTTTAGTATTCCAAGGACAATTCTATTTTATAACAAGGTTTAAAATAGTGAAAATATTTTTTGGATAACTTCTAATTTTTGAATTTTTAGAAAAAAAAAAAGAAATATTTTTGTTTTATGTTAATTCACATGGTAAACTTACGATTATTCTTTATTAAAAATGTACAAAATGTTTAATTTGTAAAATTAAATACCAACTAACATGTTTTTTTTTTGGTAGGAGTTGGAGCTGCTTGGAGAACAGCAAAAGTGGAAAAAGGATCAACAGTTGCAATATTCGGCCTGGGCACAGTTGGATTAGCAGTATGATATTTATAATTACGAGTAAATTAAAGCACTTTCCCTTTGTTTGAAAGAAGTCTTAAAATCTAGATTTGTTTGGAGTTGAAAAATATGTAATATAAAATTATATTAATTTTTATTCAAATTTACTTAAATTTAAATTCAAAATTTAAAATTTATACTTCTAAACGCGGCATTAGTTATTTCCATTTGCTTTATGATAATGATTTTGCCTTATAGGTCGCCGAGGGAGCTAGACTCTGTGGAGCAGCTAGGATTATTGGTGTGGATGTGAACCCTTACAAATTTGAAATTGGTAAATTTATTTCCTTATTTTTGAATGATTAATATACTGTACCCTTATATTTGGATTTTGAATTCAAGCAAAATATAATTTTTTTTCTTATTCGACACATACAATATATATACATATGAATATTGAATTTTGGACAATGTTACTTCTCTTTTTCATATAGGTAAAAAATTTGGAGTTACAGAGTTAATAAATCCAAAAGATTGTGGAGATAAAAGTTTAAGTCAAATAGTTAATGAGATTACTAATGGAGGTGCAGACTTCTGCTTTGAGTGCGTGGGCTTGGCTTCTTTAGTACAAGAAGCATTTGCTTGTTGCCGAAAGGTTCGCCTATCTCTCTTTGTTTTTCCCAAGCATATTATAAGATTCGTAATATAAAAATAATGAGTATCTCCTAGCTTGTGTTTTTAGTAGGATACATCCCAAAATATATGCTTTTACAATATCTTATGTGCATATAAATATTGTGCTTTCTTTATTTTTCTAGGTATATCAGAGCATGGAATTTTAGTTAAATAAATATATTTTTAATTTCAGGGTTGGGGAAAGACAATTGTGCTAGGGGTAGACAGACGAGAGGCACAATTGAGTATAAATTCTCTAGACGTACTTCAAAATAAGAAAATCCTCACCGGATGTTTGCTTGGTGGACTCAAAGCTAAATCTGATATTCCAATTCTTGTGAAATGGTATATGGACAAGGTAAGTTATTGGTTAATACTATCTTTACATCCATTCACTTTGAAAATTATAGGAAACATACCTAGATAACTTAATTCTACACTTTCTTTTGTTAAAAAAAAAATAAAATGCTTTGTAAAATGCCACTCCTAGACTAAATTTGTTTAACGGAATGGAATGAGGTTAGATTAGAATAGAATAGAAATTGTACCGAATATAGTAATTTATTAAGAAGTCAATTGTGTAAAACTTTGTGTTATTTCATTCAACATGCAATATGTGGTGAAATAAGTGACAATTATGATGAATAGTATCAAAAAACACAAAGATAAAACAACAAAAATGCACATATTTAACGTGATTCGACAATATGCCTACATCCACAGGAAAAAAAGGTAACTGAATTTCACTATTGTAGAAAGTAGGGTTCCATTCAATATGAATCACATACTACAACACAATATGACAAAACTAGATATTCTCAATTTTCCATATTAAAAATAGGATACTATCATTCTCTTTTCAATGTTAAGATGCATAATTATTTACATTATTATGATAACATCTTTTAATTTTTTTTAAACTATCAAATTATTATATTATGATTTTGTATCCTTAAAATAGACATTGCTTGAATGAAAGGAAACCTTAATTCTTAAAAACTATCTCATTATCTCTCGCTCTACCAACAAAGTAACCAAGCAATGCTCAAATTACATACCTCAAAAACGAATATATATATATATATATATATAACTTATGATCTCTATTTTATAAGAAAATTTAAAATTTTCAATCTCTAAAATAGATAGAGGATTGTTGGCATGAGCTATCTCGTTTCATTTATGGTTGATTGGCCATGATTGGGACTAGAATATTTGATATATATTCTTCCTTTTATCTTTGACACATAGATATTTTATTTTTAGGAGAAGATTGTGCTTTTGTTAAAAATAACTTCCCTTCTATTTGTATAAATTGATGGCTGATACTCATTGAATAATAAGGAAAAAAGAGGAGTGACCTTTCCCATGGACGTAGGCTGGAGTCAGCTGAACCACATAATTATCGTGTGCATTTTCTTCTTGTTTTAACAAGGATGAAGCTTTTACGCTCCTTTTGGAAGTTGAAAAGCATGAAAGAAGTGAGATGTGCTGGAATTCGTGTATTCCCAAGAGGGGAGTATGTCGCGACGTCCCCGGGAGCGCGTGTGCCCCGGGCGGCAAAATAAAAATCAATTTTAATTTTCAAGGAAAAATATGGAATGTTAGAGTCGCCACTAACCTTTAGTGTGGTTAGAACACGTGATGACTACCCCGTTAGGGGTAAAATTGGTCTACATTACCAGAGTTAGGCTCGGGAGTTCGGTTACACGAGGGAAAGGTACGAGCACCCCCTACGCGCACGTTCTTACGAACGGTACCTAATTAATTTGAATTTATCCCTAAGTTAATCTAATAAGTCTTTAAATTACTCCTTTTTATGAGTTTATAAATACATAGGGAAAATAAATAAATAAATATATACATATATTCCCTCAGAGCTTAAGGTACGTGAAGCCCGAAGGCTAATACCCTAGCATTAAAATCATAGGGATAATAATTAAGAAAATACACCCCCAATTTTTGAAATTGTATTGAATTTTTTATAGGAAAATACTAATATGGGAGGTTTTTAATATATGGTAATAGAATAATAAGTCACACATACCTACTAGAATATTATGAATGTCAAAATAAATAACTAGATACTATATATAGTAATACTTTATATATTAAAAGGCTAAAAATACCCTAATAGGTAATTTTAGATGTCCTAAAGATACTATATTAAATAGTTCCCTATATGTTAAAATTCTAAAAAAAAATACCCTAATAAGTACTACTAAGTATAAATATAGTAATAAGATTATACTAGACACCATAATAAGAATACCCTAACGCACCAAAATACCTAATGATATTATATATACTGTCATAATAAAAAATTATACTATAGTAGTAATCCACCACAATAATAGTGCAAAATCCACACGATGATAATCCAAAACCATAATTTTTAACCCTACCATTTGAATGTTGCCCATTTAAATAGCCAAAATCCTAATATTCAATATGCCATAATGATTAACATCCTTTTATATGAACATGATAAACTGTGAAGATATCAATACTAAATACTTTGCAATGCTATTATATATATTCGTACACTAAACCAAAACACCAGCCATAAAGAACACTCATACATCAAAAATAAAAACTTTTTCCTGAAAGTCCTGAGCATGAACACTAATTACAAAGACAAACATAATAATATATGCATTAAAAAGAAACATTGATAAAAATAAATAAAATTAAACGTGAAGATGTAACACCCCGACCCCGAGGGGCCTGGGATATTAACTCTTTACTACTGATTTACAGCGGAAGCAAATAAACTCGATTCTTATTAAACCAGAGCGCTAATTATTCATGTTACAATCACTTATTTCAAAAGAAGAAAATTACACAAACGTAAATATCTGAAATCATACTATATTTCTAATTAATCTTTATTTTTCTAATCCCCACCCGCATGCTTGCTAAGCCTGATTTCCGACATGTCCTTCAGAGTTATCTGAAATAAAATATGATTGGGGTGAGACGACGCTCAGTAAGTAAATAAGATTATTATTAGTGTGTGGCCAAAATGAGCTTTTAAAGAATTTTCTAAAATAATATTTAATACTATAACTTCAATACTGCTTTTAGAATAAACATAAATTTAAAAATTTCTGCATAAAACTTTTGTCATCAATTTCAACAGTAAATTTTTACAATCATATACTATAACTGTTAAATTAAACTTTTAACTTTAAAACTGTAAAAATATTTAATGATAAACATACATATATTTTTCCTTATACGTTTTTCTTAGATCGTCATTTAAGTACCAAAATGATCCTTTTCACGTAAACTTACACTTTTCCTTCAAATCATCAGTAACTTTGTACACGTAATTAAATATGTATAAACATATATTATAAAAACCACCCTTAGGCCTGTTTGCCGTAAGTCATGTTTACCCCCATGACTGGGTTGTGCGGTCCGAAGACTGGACTTAGCTGGCTGGCCGACCAAACTAAATCAACGTACGTAAACTTTAAGTGAGATTTTCCTTATTAAGTCCTGGTCCAGAACCAGGTGTGCACTCAGGAGAAATCCACTAACATAAATAACCACTCTGTAAACAGTGAGGGTGCACTCTGATCCGTATAAACTTTAAGCTGCGGTACCGAGCATCTGTAACTTTGAACTTTCGTTTTCATAAGGGGTTTGAAAATCATCTTATTATAATTTATGTAATTTAAAATAATATCGTGAAAATCTCATCTTTACTCATATTTACATAAAAAATGTAACGTAGAAATAAACTCATGCCACACAATTTTTGTGTTATAAATATATATAATTTTATTTTTGAATAGAAAGAAATGCTGAAAATTTACCTGAGGGGATTGGAACATTTCTTAACCCAAAAATAGATGCAAGTATATTAAAGATAGAACTGGTATAATTAAATATGTGTAAAAATAAACTCATGGAAATTTTGTGGAACTAAGCAACATAATTAAAATTTACGTACAAAATAAACTCGGGTATGAATTTAAAATAAAAGGAAACTAACATAATCAAAATTTACTTACCTTCTTCTTTTACCGTATGCTACGAACACAATAACTATCTTTAAGATATGAGATCGGAAAGAGTGGATGAGTGAGAACTTACTCAAAATTCTCACTCCACCACAAATTCTTTCACTCACTAATCCTTCTCTTCCTTAGAAAATTATTGTGAAAAATGAAGGTTGAGAGCTCCCTATTTATAGGAAAATTTTGGGGAAAAAATAGAATTTATAAAAGTGTAGGGAGATGAGTGAAATTATAATTTTTTAAAATTAAAGAATGGGCAAGGGATGGGCAAGGTATGGGTTGAGTATGGGATGTGGATGGAGGCCATGTGGGAATGCTTGCCACTATTCCCATTAAATAAATTTTTAATTAACTACTTACCTAATTAATTAATCAATTAGTTAATTAATTATTTTATTATTTTATTATTTTTCTTAATCATTATTGTCATTATTATTATCATTGTTATTACTTATAAACTATTTTAAGTATTTATTTATTTTATTATTTATTTTTGAACAAGAATTAAATTTAAATTTTGAAAACTCATTTGGGCCCCACATGGTCTTGTGGGCCCCACACAACTTCGAGACCCGAATGAATCCTACGTAACTCGAATAACTCTTACACGATTTTATGCATCCTACATAACTTTGAGACTCGTGTAAACCTCCATACGGCTTCGGGACTCATGTGGGCCCCACACAGTCTTGTGGGCCTCGCATAGGATACCTATATTATTATTATTTTATCATATATTTCTTCAAATTATATCAGTTAAAACATTATTTTATGTACTTATTTACGTATATAAACAGTGTCTTGTGGCTCCAGGACTCATGTGGACCCCACATAGTCTTGTGGGCCCCACATATGATACCTATATTATTATCATCTTATTATGTATTTCTACAATTTATGTCTGTCAAAACACTATTTTATGTATATATACTTATTTACGTGTACAAACAGTGTCTATCCTGTTTATCCTATGAAATTCCATTTTGACCAGGCCGACCTCCAAGGAGCGACTGAGCCGCAATGGTCTCTGAGCACTCGTTAAGACAAGGTCTTTCTTAGGCATCAAACATGGAATCAAGGATCCTACAGAAAAACACTTCCGTATTGATATTAACTTAATGACTATTTTTATTATTTTATTATTATTGTACTTTAATCATATATATATATATATATATATATATATATATATATTTGGGTCATCACAGAAGATATATTAGAAGAACAAAAATCCTGCAACAAGAAAAATAAACTAGTTAATATTTACCATTGTAAAAATTTGAACATGAATATCAAGTAATAAAGATAATAATACTATATTACAAATCCTATGACAACAAAATTGAGGGATATATATACAATAGTTTAAACACGAATATTACATTAAAACTCCTTTCTAATTATCTGACAAGTTTACTAGTTAACAAATAAACTGAAATAGATGAATAAATAAAAACTTAACAAACTAATAATAGACAAAAATCCGTATGTGTTTAAATAGCATGATGTACTGATGCGAAAATAAAAGAACAAAAAAACTAACTTTATGTACTGAAATCCACATGACACCAGTATACCTATGCATATATATTTATATATTTGTGTGTGCGTATGTATATAGACAGTGTGCAGCAGAAAAAAAAAAAAAAAACAGAGGGAGGCAGGGGACTCACCGTGGGTTCTCGTGGAGATGCTGGAGAACAAGGGGCTGCCGGAGTTGCAGCAGGTGCGTGGAGAGTGGTCAGGTTGCTGCTCTGGTGGAGGACGACGAGGATTGGATGGCCGGAGTTGAGCGTGGCTGGTGCAGAGGGTTACCGGATTGTGACGAGTGGTGGCTGGGTGCTTCTGTCGCCGGAGCTGCTGTGCCTGCTCTTCCCTGAGATGGGTGAGTGCTCGGTTGTGTCTGTCAGAGTTGCAGGAGGGAGAAGAGAGTGGAGAGCCGAGAGGGAGGCTGGGTTATGTTGTGAGGTAAGCTGGCCGTGAGGTGCTATGGTTGGGAGGTGCTGCCGGAGAAGGCGTGGATGCTCGGGTTAACGAGAGAGATGGCCAGAGATGGGTAAGGCTGCTTGTGCGTGAGGTGAGGTGAAGCTAGGATATGGAGAGATGGAAGAGGACGGGAGAGGAAGAAGAGGAAGAGCAGCGGCTAGAGTTGCCGCCGCTGCTGTGCGTGTGAACCAGCAAAACAGGGTTTTTTTTGTTGTTGTTCTTCTTGCTGTGCCCCCCTTGTGCGCCCCTCCCCAGCTGTTCTCCTTGGAGAGAAGCCAAAAGAGTCATTATATAAAAAAAATTTAGAAACCTAACTCTCTCTTTTCCTTTTTGGTTTATTGTATTTTTATTATATTTTTTCTTTTGAAAACAATATATATGAGTATAATTACTATTATGGTAATAATAATAATAATAATAATAATAATAATAATAATAATAATAATAATAATAATAATAGCCAAATAATAATAATGTTAATAAAAATAATAATAACAATAGTAATAATAATGGTAAATATAGTGGTAAAAATAACAAATAAAAACAAAAATAATAATAATAATAAATAAATAAAAGAAATAATAGTGATAATAATAAGCCGCTTATAACAATATAGGAAAATAATAATAAAATAATAATAAAGTACTTATATCAATATGGAAAAATAGTTAACAATAATAATAATAGTGAAAAATAAAAATAAAAATAATAATAATGTGTAAATAACAACAATAGATATCATAGTAACAATAATAATAATAATAATAATAATAATAATAATAATAATAATAATAATAATATAATAGTGAAAATAAGGTAATAATAATAATCATAATACAATGAGAAAGGACCCCTTGTTTTATTTGGTTAGGGCAAAAATAGGGTGTCTACAAAGTAAATTGAAATTTTAAAATTTCTTCCTAGGTTATGTTCAAACCCACAAGCAGTATACCACAACCTAGGGTCTTTCTAAACTTATGCCAATTTATCCAACAATATAAAACTGAGCTGATAAATAAAACAATTATTGTAGACTTAATATTTTACAACCATTCAAAGCATGTATGTAAAATAGTCAGAACAATAAATAATACCATGCATGAACAGAAATTAAAGTGCAAAGATAAGAGAACATACAATATGATATCGGGGTTCGGTCAATACTGCCTACGTCCCCGCCTCAAACTCACAAGCAAGAGGATTCCATTAAAGCTCACTTTCGGGTGGAGCGACACTGAATACAACACTAGGTCAAATTACTAAGCTTGGCCTCAATCTTTACAACCTCTTCTTAAAGGGGCAGAGAAGACCCACCTCAGGTCACGTCTGAATTACAACTGATCCTTACGGACTAAATCAACACCTCCTCAGGCCACGCCTGGAATACAACAATGAATACAGAATTTGCGTATAATTCAAATGCTTCTTAACTAAGCAAATATATACCGATATGCACAAACAATAACCAATGCACTCACAGATAATAGAATTTATGCTCAGGTGAGATTGGTCAAGTGATATATCAACTCACAATAATTTATGTATATCAACGTATGTGTGAGTAAGACTTTTGACTCAAGATATTATAATTAACAAATAATCAAAGGAACTTGGGAATCCTAATCAAATATTCACAATAAATATTTTTCAATATAATGCTCAATAGAGATTATAATTAAAGTTTGCAAAAATATGATATATATTAATAATAATATGCAAGCTTTAGATACTTGCAATGAGGATGCAAGATCTCAAGCAAATATAAAGTTTTCCCAATCAATATTTATCAATATGAAATACTATGGGAAAAACTCTCTAAGCTAACCTTCAAAAATATTTTTCAAAAGATTATGCAAGATGAGAGTTGTATGCTTGGAGATGAATGGAAATATGCACAATAATCAAATATTCAAACTCCCTTTCAAGTTGAAAACAAGGAGTATAAATAAATGATTTTCCTTAATAAACATTTTTCAAATCAAAGTGAAAGGAGAATGAGCAAATATATTTTGAAAAATTGAAAGAATTTAATCAAAATGAGTAGCATAAACAAAAAGAATTTTAGAGAATTTTTTTGGCTAATGATTTTCCTAATCCCTTGCTAATTAAGATAAATGATGAGGTATTTATAGATTTTCATGAAAATATAACCGTTGGAGACACAAGGGGAATTTTAGAAAAAGTTTAATTGGGTTTAATTAATTTTAATCTTGATTTACCTATGGTAAAAATTTTTAACCCGAGAGATTAGGTCGCCTGAAGCTCAAGTTCGGTCGCCCGAATACTCACAACAGTCCTCAGGGATTTTTTCAGTTCAGTCACCCGTGGCCATTGGCCGGTCGGCTAAGTTAGGCAATTTTCCAAAGCTTCGTGCTTTCGGTCACCTGGTGAGAGGTTCGGTTGGCTGAGATTTGAACTTCGGTTGCCTGAGGCCAATTTGAACTAAAAGTTCGGTCAACTGAGGGTGATTGAAAAAGTTACTTTCAATGTTCGGTCGACCGTGGATGATTAGTTCAAAAATAGTTTGATCGCTCGAGACATAGTCAACAATTTGACTTCCAACCAGTTCGATCGATCGAGGCATTTTATATTCCCAAGGTTCGGTAGCCCGAAACATCACAAATATGTCCTTTATATCCTACTTGGTCTCTTGTGCAATTTCAACCCTAGTGAAAACGCATATGGCATTCAAGTGTAAGGGTCATGGTTCCTATTGTCATTTTATGGCCTAGGCTTTTTAATTAAACCCAAAAAATCCAACATCGGTCGACCATGGTCTGCCTACGGTATATTGATTTCTCTATGGACAAACTATGGCCTTTGAACATTAACCTATCATGCATGAGATGCAGTTATTATAGACCATAATTATTATAGACCCAACAAATTATGAAACACAAATGCATTTACAATTAAAACAAATGTCTTCTTCTTTTGCTCTTGACTCTTCATGGATCAGCCTGGATTATGTGTTTTAAGTCCTTTCTAACTTCCACTTCACTTATATGTGTGTGTTATGAATGATTAATATGTTCAAGTACTTAGGCAGACACATTAGTAACATGTGGTTTGTCATTATCAAAACTAGGGATCAAACTCAAAAAGTCAACAAAATGTAAAAACATTTGAAGGAATTCATTATTTCTGCTTAGTTGTAAAGAAAAATAAAACAAAATATACAATGAACTAATAATAAATAGTTTTTATTTTATCTATCACTAATTTTTAATTAACTTTTAATCATATTATAATTTCTAACCCCATGTTTAAAAGTTTGGGTTTTTGACCTTAAAATTTGAAAATGAGAAAATGCAACACATAGTTGTAACAAGCTTTGTCCATATTAATAGATCTAAATTCAAGGCATAAAATGTATACTTTTATTCACAATCTAACCCTTTGTTTTGGAGTTTATAGTTCAAATTGAGAATTTTAAAATGTGTAGGTTTGGATAAAATCTAACTCTGAGCAAGAACTTGGGGTGATTATGCACCAGTGCTTTGCTTTTATAATTATTTATTATGAATTATTGATAATTTCAGGAGTTGCAGTTAGATGAATTTGTAACACATGAAGTGAGATTTGAAGATATAAACAAAGCTTTTGATTTACTTCTGGAAGGACAAAGTCTCCGCTGCATTATATGGATGGACAAATAAGCTATTTCTCTACTGAAAAAGTATGAAGTTTGAACTCTAGTTTGAATTTATATAATTTTGGATAAATTGTAATATAAAATTGCACTAACTTTTTTTTTCTGAATTCAAAAAAATTAAAATTATAAGTTCGAAAATCATGCTCTTAAACACAATTGAATGTTCTCCCGATATATTTGCTTTTTTTTTCAAATAAGTTGTAGAATGTGATTCCTTTTTTTTTTTTTTTTTTAACTCTCCTTGAATAAAGGGCAAGGCTCGATTGTAATGGAAGGAAGAAGGGTTATAAGTTACTTAAAAGAGTTGTAAAAATTGCAAATATTGTTATGTTCAATATTAAATAATAATTGAAAAAGCATATGGATTCCATGAAAAGAAAACAAAATGATAAGAAAATAATTTTTTTTTCATTGTATTTTACTCTGAAAAATGCAAACATCTCTCTCTGATACCACTTGTTAAACGTCCCACTCGGGAGTATATAGAATCCAAAGGGGGGGTGAATGGACTCTTTTTGCGTATTTGGGCTTTCTCTACAAAATAAAAATCTTGACAAGATTACAAGCAATTATATCACAATATATAATGAAAATCAAACACAATACAAAAATTAAAGAATGAAGGGAGAGAAAGCTTAACATCGGTATTTTAACGTGGTTCGGCCCCAAGTCTACATCCACGCCTTAACACTAAGCCAAAGATTCCACAATCCACTATAGAACTCTTTCACCGGTGGAGCAAACCTTACAACTAGGGTACTGAACCCTTCACTCGGGAACAAATCCCTACCGTGCTCAGCAAGAGCCTTCACCAAGCAATTCACTTGGAAGCTTCACAATGGTTCACAAAGAACCTTACAAGAAGAAGATGATCACAATGAAAATGCTCCTTGATTGAGCAAATATCAAATATAAATCAAAATTCACACTTAGTCTCTCAAGGAATGAATTATACAAGATAAGTGAGCAAGAGAGATAAGCACTTGTGAATATGAACTAAATGCAAAGTGTTAGGTTTTGGATTCAAAGATGTTTTCACTAAATGCTTGTAATAATAATCAAAACCATATATAAACAAGCCTAATAGCTTGTATTTATCGCCAAAGAGCCAATATGAACGTTAACTAGTTGTTGGGAGTGAATCCCATTTGATTGGCTCGAGTTCTAGCTGTTTTCTGTCCGTTACTGCGTTGGGCTCGATGCCATTCGTCGATGAGTCCCCTGCTCTCTTCGACGAGTCAGCTGGGCTGATAACTCGAATTGGCTACTGGTTTTGTTCATTAACGAGTCCCTTGCTTTCGTCAACGAGTCCCCTTTATTCGTTTATGAGTGCCCTGAATCAGAAAAAGTCATCAACATGAAGGTTGTAGTATTTTTTTCTTAACTTTCCAAGGACACCAAGATTGTCCTTTTTGGACTTTTCTAGCAAAAGTTATGCTCAAATACCGAAAGGTGTTCATGAAATTTGATAGGTGCATAACTGAAATTTTAAACTCAACCAGTACCAAGTATGAAAATGTCTAAAATGCTAGGATGTTGAAAACTTGTCCCATTTTGAAAACATGTTATTGTTGTGTCAGGCACCCCACTTGTGTCAAACACCAATACTACAACTATTGCTATTGAATATATAAGAAATTAAAGTAATGCAGAAACTAATAATGAAACAGTAAAAAGAACAAGACAAGAAATTTACAAGGTTCAGTATAGAATTACCTATGTCCTCAGACGCCGATGATCAATCAACTTCTTCTTGACAAAATACAACTTTGAGGTGTGTTTTACAAATGAAGAGTTGAGCTCTTTATATAGTTTCAGCCTCAAGTCCAAAAAACACTTCTCTCCAATGTGGGACAAATAATATAAAAAATTCACAACAACCTGTTATACTAATGTGGAACTATTCTACCAATGTGGGACAAAAAATAACAGTTTGAGTTTAGGATTCTTTTGACAAACTCTTTAATTTTAACTTTGAAAACTATTAAAATTGAGTCTGTGACTTTAGGTGAAATCCTATAAACTCATGTGTCCTAGTACGCATGCATTTGCTCAACTCTTACTCAGAAATCATGCAAAAAAACAAAACACAAGAGTTACAACATGTTCCTACCGTACACAACCCTTTTTACATACAATTTAATAATTAATCTTCCTTTGGTTGTGCTTGGGCTCTTTACGAGTGAGTGTCATTTTAGTCTTTCCTACTTGATGTGTAAGAACCTGAACCGTGATAAATGGGTTTAAACAAATAAGAGAGGGGCAAATTGAGAATTTGGCAGATTTCGTCGACGAAGCCAGAGTTCGTCAACGAAGTCCATGTAAGTCTCGTTGAAGAAGTTCAGAGACTCGTCAACGAGGAGAAGCCGAGGAGTTTCGGGAAACCGGGGATATCAGGATTCGTCGATGAATCCACCGTTTCGTCGATGAGAGGACTATAGAGCCTCGTCGACGAGGACACCATCTCGTCAACAAGTTTGCCCGGGTCAAAGGGGCTATAAATAGAAATTTCATTACTTAACCATTAAGAAACTTCAAATATCTCTCTCTCTCTCTCTAAAACTCTCCCTACTCTCTATCTCTCTAGATTTCTTCGTCATTCGTCATTAGAATCGTGAATCTGAAGTTACCACGAGGATCATGGAAGGATTCTCTACAAGTTCTACGGATCGGAATCCCATTTCAGAGATTTTTGGGTTTCAGCTTAAAATCGAGGTAAGGCTCGGTTTTCAATTTTGATCCGGTAGTTTTGTAGGGAACAGTATTGTGAGTATGTTCTGTACTGTGATTTGTAGGTTTTGAAACTCAATTCGCTGTTTAGGAGTCTTAGAGTTCGAGATTTGCTATTCGGGAAAAAGGTAAGGAGAATTGTGTTTATATCGGTTATTTTCAAAATCGGACTCGGTGGAACTGTGGTCCACGGTACTATGGGTGTTTTGGCTACTCATTTTGGGGGATCTAACAGGGAAAATTATGGGTTTCTCATGATTACAATTTTGGGAAAAAGGGGGCGATGGGCCGCATCCCTAGTTTTGTTGGAAATCGAGCGTATATGTTGATTTATACTGTGTTATAGGAATGGTCGTGCCTTGACTTGTTTAAACTATATGTGTTTGGAAAACAATGATTTTAGATTGCCAAATGGGTGTAGTTTGTTTGGTTATATGAGCATGCATGTGTGTGTGATATGTTGAAATGCTAGTAGGAACGCGGTTATGAAATTGTTCCAGGTACTAAGAGTGTTCGGCTTTATATCCGAGAGCATATGAAATCGCTGGCTACAGATTGGAAGAGGTCTGGCTCTATATCCGAGGGCGTGAGCCTATTCCAAAAGATCATGCTGAAGGGTGTGGATCCACCAGTTAGTGCCGGTACGATGCCATGGGAGTCGAGGACTAGCCATGTGCCGGTAGCGCTGTGTTCGCGGGTTGGCCATGGGCCAAAGTCGTATGTCGCGAGCCGGCTTCGGGCCAATGGGTGTGACGACACCAGGATTGCTGATCATGTATATGTGTGCGTGTATGGACTGTGTAAACTAGTACTGGACTGCATTTAACTGCGTGTATATTGTATCATGATAACACTCAAATGTCACACACCGATATAACCGGTGTTCTTCCTTACTGAGAGGTGTCTCACCCCTTCTGTACATACATTTTTACGGATCTTTCAAGTAACCGGAACTAACGTCATAGTGTAGGGAGCGTAGTGGCTGGTGTACTGCGGTTAACGCTTGGGTAAGTGTTAGGACTATATTTTGGTGGGTTGCCATTTTGGGATGTGTTGGGCACCCAGTTGTACGTTGTATGTTAGAGCCTGTTTCTGCTCTTGTATAGAATCTGGTATGGTACTGCCTATATATATATATATATATAGAAAGACCTTATTCCGCTGTGTATATATGATTGTATTTGGATGTGTTTAGGGTGTCTGGGAACACCACGAGGTCGGACCCTCATCATTTTTCTGTATCTTGGATGTTTTGTATGATATAGGAATGACTCACTCGAAAAATGAGCAGCTCGGAAGCTATCCCAAGTATAGAAGTTCTATTGTGTAATATTAAGCCCAAGGGCTAGATCGTCTTCTCAGGGAATGCGTTTTAATCTCTAATTTTATGTTTGTCCAATCGAAAACAAAAATGTACTGAACTCAGTTCAGATTCAGGATTTTCAAGGTTGTTTCAATTTTACTTCTGATGAATTAAATGACACGTAATTTAAAAACCCTAAAACTAACATTCACTAAATTAAAAAAAAAAAAAACAAGTATGGAAATCCTAGTCTACTTAAGGAAATACCTAAACACGCATTATTAAAGATGGCAACTACAAATAAGGAATTAAAACATGCAATGGAAACTCAATCAAACACACACACACACTAAAAATCAAACCTTTAATACGGATCAATAATTCAAACCAAAAACTCGAACAAAAATGCAAACACATCAAAAATCTAAACTTTGAATGATACTGAAAAATAAAAATACGAAATTTAACAAAACTGAAAAATACGAATTTTGACGAAACTGACCTTAACTAAATTAATTAAATAACTTGGAACATTAAACTAATCTACAAAAAAAAAAAATTAATCGAAAGAGAATAAAAAAAACAATTAAACTTTAATAATAATGAAACACCCCAAATAATATTCAAAATCTAAAAATAACAATAAACTCAAATAAAAAGTTAATAATATTCAACTGATTAATTAGTAATAATAAAAGAAAGAGAAAAGATAAGAGAGAGAGAGAGAGAGAGAGAGAGAGAGAGAGAGAACAGAGCAGGACTGCTGGAAATTGCAGCAGTGACAGGGGCTGTGTAGCAGGGTGTTCTCGAGTGGAGGGCTCATGGAGTTGCAGAGGAGTGGCCCGGGGTGTCTGCTGCAGTAGTTGAAGGCTGTATTTGCAGAGGACCCGAGGGAAACTAGATGTTGTCACGGCTGTGCAGAGGGCTTTTGCTGTGATGGAAGTTCTCAGCTGAAATTGCTGCTGAACAGGGAGGGGGCTGGCTAGTCGCTGCTGCAGCGCTCGGGGTGCTGGGGCAGAAGCTATGAGTTCTGGCCGTGCATGGGTGCTGAAGGAGGAGCTTGTGGCCAAAAGGAAGTACAGAAGGGGAGAAAAGAACTGAGAAGCAGAGAGTGAGAGAGGGAAAACAGGGGAAGAGAACTAAGAGAATGAACAAGAGAGAGGACAGAGAAAAGCTAAAGGAAAGAGAAGGGACAAGATAAGAGAAGAAGAAGAAGAGAGGAGAGCCCTCACGGGGCTGCCTATGAAAGAAGGGGGAGAAGAAGAAGAATTTAAAGGGATTGGGGAAAGCCCTAGACCGGGTTTAACCAACCCGACCCGGCCATGCATGGCGGGGTCACATCAATATTAATTTAATTTTTTTTTCTTTTTTTTTCTTCATTTTTGCTCTCTGCGATCACTGCTAAGTTGGGCCTTTTTGGAGCCCGTTTCTTACAAAACTCAAAACACGAAAGTTGTAGATATCCTTTCCTCTTTTTCCAGAGATTTGAATTGTCTCGATCAGAGCTCGGATGGAAAAGTTATGCATGAAATACAAACAGGTGTCGATTTTGGTTCCCGAGAGTTTTCCTGCAACAAAAAAATTACCAAAACTTCATAAATAATGTAATAAAGTTCAAGAATAGTGATTTTGGCACTTTATTAAAATATTGGACAATTTTGGACATTTAATTAAAAATATAAACCGTAAAGCTCGAGTTAAGATGTCCAATTACGCAGTTTTGACGCGTAATCAAGGAACTAGTTGGTTTACATTTTTACCCCTGGGTTCCATTTATGGGTTCAAGGCATGACATGATGCCTTCTTAGTCCAACCTTTGCCTTTGATCCAATACTTTATGTATTCGTCACTAGAACTTGTACTAAACATGATTTACAAAGATAGGAAATACTAGGAACAACATATAGGTTAATATCATCAAAACATATAAACCATGATTATGTAGCCCCCAATGCTAACAATCTCCTCATTTTTTATGATGTCTAACTTATTAAGAATTTACTTAATCTTTGCATTTGTGTTTGAATTTACCATAACTTAATATGCAAAGATTTAGTTCACCTAAAACCATTAATGGGTTGTTATCATCAAAACAAAATAATTAAACTTATGTAGCCTCCAAGGCTAACAAAGTTTTTTTTTTTTTAATTATATTTAAATTCATATGATCATATTATTCTAATTTTAATTTTAAAGTGTATTAAAAAATTAGTTAATGTAAAAGAACTATTTCTAGATATTAAAATTTATAACTACAAGTCATCAAAATATTTCCTTTTTTTTTGTAAAAAATCAGCAACAAAAATAGAAAATTAATAGTATAAACAAATATTTTTTTTATAATTTTTTTATTATTATTATTATATATAAACAAAAACAGAAAGTACGATAACAGATAAACCCTTAACTTTTCTTCATTTTGTCACCCAAAGCTTCAAGTGTGACCACTTTGAGACTTGTTAAAAGTCCTTTTCTCTTATATTGCCCTTTTCATGGGGAAGCCCATCACAAAAGTAAAGACAAAATCATTCAAATTCTAAAGCCCACCAGTGACCTTCCACAGCATATTATCCCAAAACCCATTCCCCACCTAACCCTACCCCTACAAATTACAACCAAACCCCTTCCAAAAATAATGAAAAAAAAATGAAAGTAAAAATTATTTTCAACAATTAAATAGGCCCTAATCTTGAACTAATCACTTATAAATGAGAATTAAATTGAGTTTTATAATCTAACTTCAAACTAATTCACTTATATAAGGCATGTGACAAATTTATTAGGTAATTTCAATAAATATGAAGAAAAAAAAATTCGGAGTGATCAAAATTTCAAGGTGGTGTGAATCCACAACCATTTGATGTCATGGAGGTTCGGACCCATCTTTGGAATGTATACCTGAGAACTATTTCTTTCCTTCTCTATTGAAACAAAAAATTGGCTTGGAACCACTATCGTCTGTTAGGATTACAAATGAATCGAGCCAAGTTAAATTTAACATATTTTAGCTCCTTCATTAAATTTTTAATGGAGTCCAAGCTTGAGTTGATCTCAAATTAAATTTGAACATACTTGCTTAACTTTGTGCATTTAAGCAAATGAAAAAACCAATGAACCTTTATCAAACTAAACTACCAAGACATTTGCAATGGTTCTTAGCAGGTTCTACTAAATGAAAAGTGGAAAGACATTATTATTAATACTTCTTTACGCTATATTTGGGAGCATGAATTTTAAACTTTAAATTTGAACTTAGGTAAATTTAGATAAATTTCAATATAATTTTATATTACATCTTATGCAAATCTAATGCAAATTCAAATCCAAGATCTCTCTAAACACAGAGTCAAAACATTTTTTGGCCCTACCATAGTCACTTTATTGATTTTTCACTTCAGCTTCGAGATATAATAACCCTATGACTAGAGAAGTCTTCAATTTAGAATTGTATTTGATTTTAATAAAATGTAATATAAAATTATACGAAAAGTTGTCCAAATTCATCTCAATCCAAATTAAAGGTTCTAAATTTATGATCTCGAATACAGAATAAACAAACTCAACTAAATCTATAATCAAAGTCTTTATAGATTCAAACGAGACAAGTTATTCATATTTAAGTTCAATTATTTATTAAACGAGGGTCAAAATTTTTTTATAAAAAAATGGTAAATAATTAATAATTTTTTAATTTTTTAAAAATTGATTTGATATTAAAATGTGACTATTAGATAAGTTTAAAGATATCGCATAGAATTGATTTATTTAATAATTTTTACTTCTTTCTTTGTAGTTTCAGTTATCGCCCGCCTTCCTTCTCCACTCCCCCTTATGGTACTTATTATTCATTTGTTGACCAGCACTATTATTAGATTCGGAGGGCGAGGAGTTTGAAAATTTCCACAAGTGGTGGATATGGATAAAAATAAAACTTGGCGGCCTTAAATTCTTTGGTCAAAATTACATTTCCCCATTTCCTGTCAAGTCAGGGCCCCATCTTATCCCATTTCACATTTTAACCTAAACGACTTTTTATTACTTACCCAAAAATATCTTAAATTAACATTATAAATTTTTAATTTATTTTATTCAAATTGTAGATTTAAAATTTATAATCTATATATATAGTTGAGTGTAAGACATAATAGGTTTAACTTTTTCAAACAAATTGATACTCATTTATATATATCAAACCATGAAGATTTTTGGAATGCTAGCAAGTGTTATTAAATTCCGAGTAAGCGACATCATAAACGTCAATGTATGAAACTAGTTCGTTTGATTGTTTGGAATTATGTAAGACACACGGGCATTGAGTGTATTTTTATGAGAGAAACGAATTTTGTTCTCACTTTAGAAAAATATTATAGAGACTACCTTTCAATATCAAATCTCTAATACTTAAAAAAATATTATTTATTTTACAAGTTTTTTAAAAAATAAATTAAATATTAATAAAAATGATTAAAATAGAGGGTCAATCTTCTACTCATCAACTAGCTCATAATTTTATGTAACTTTTATATTAAATATGGGGCATAAAAATCAACTCAAGGATTTCCAGAAACAATTAAAAAAATACATTGAGCGACGACTAAGGGTTGATCACATTTGTCTTTCGTCGCTAAAGAGATGGGCAAGGCCCTGTTGTGTCGTCAGCCCGCGGCCGCGCCCGCTGCTATAAAATCCTTCGTTTTCTTCCCCAACCCTGCATCGTCCCGTTCCCTGTCGACCACCTAAAGCATTGGACTTGAGACTTCAGAGAGAGAGAGAGAGAGAGAGAGAGTCGCCATGGCTGAGCAAGTATGCCGGAAAAAAGAGGCCAAGCCGATACGATGCAGGGGTGAGAAATTGAAGTCCGAATCTGTTTGTTTTTCAAACATACTCTGGTTTTTTTTTTTTTTTTTTTTAAACTGTGTATCGAGGCTCTGTTTTTTCCGTTTGCTGTTTCTAAATGCGTAGAATAATTTGCAGCGGCCGTGTGCCGGGAAGCAGGGGAGCCCCTGGTGATAGAAGAGGTGGAGGTGGCGCCGCCGATGCCTCACGAAGTTCGGATTCGAATCATCTGCACCACTCTCTGCCACACCGACCTCACTTTCTGGAAGCTGAAAGTACTGATTCATCCCAATGCTCATCTCATTTTGTTCTATTAACTTCGCAAAATCACAACTAAATTAATTATTGAATCATTCTTCGCATTTATCAATTTTGAAGGACCCTCCTGCTTACTTCCCAAGAATTTTCGGCCACGAAGCCGTCGGGTAACTTCAATCCTTCAATCCTCCGTTCCTTGCTTCCACTTCCCATTTCATTTTCTTTTCAGTTTTCATCACAACGAGTCAATCAATTCCGTAAACAGGGTAGTTGAGAGTGTGGGGGAGAAGGTGGACGAGGTGGGGGAAGGCGACGTGGTAGTCCCGACATTCATGTCGGAGTGCGGAGAATGTACAGACTGCAGATCGGAGAAGAGCAACCTGTGTTCGAAGCTGCCATTCACGATCTCTCCATGGATGACGAGGGACGAGACCAGCAGATTCAGGGACCTCAAAGGAGAGATTTTGTACCATTTCGCATTCGTCTCCAGCTTCAGCGAGTACACGGTGGTGGACGTCGCCAATGTCACGAAGATCGACCCTGCAGTTCCCCCAAACAGAGCATGCCTCCTCGGCTGCGGCATCTCCACGGGTAAATAACTCATGATTTTTGAGTTTGGATTTCATTTTTTCATGCTGAATTATCTGGGTCGCCCTTAAAATTTCACTCTACAAATTGACCAGAGCAATTTTTTTTGGTTTTTGAAGGAGTTGGAGCTGCGTGGAGAACAGCAAAAGTAGAGAAAGGATCAACGATTGCAATCTTCGGCCTGGGGGCAATTGGATTAGCGGTATGATCCTTATAATAATGAGTAAATTAGAGAATAGTTTGTTCTTCTCGTTAGCTTTGAGATTGGTCGGAATGGGAAGACACTGTTTGATATACTCTGTTCGATATTATTTGATGTGATAGGTTGCAGAGGGAGCAAGACTCTGTGGAGCTGCTAGGATTATTGGTGTGGATGTCAACTCAGACAAATTTGAAGTTGGTAAATATATATGCTTTTCCTATGGAAAAATCTAACCCTATTTTTATTTCTAAATCTCACATTGAATTTGTGTAAATTTAAATAAAAATTTATATTAATTTTGTATATTTTTTAATATATATATATATATATATATTTAAGTTTCTAAACCTACCACCTCAAACCTAGCACACGAACTTATTTTAATTTTACACAAATCTAAATACACAACCAAAAATTCATATTTTCAAATACTATCTAACATTTAAGAGGTTTTTGAGTTTGAATTTATATTCGATTCAAATAAGATGTGATATAAAATTATATTGAAATTTATCTAAATTTATCAAAATCCAAATTCAAGCTCCAAAATTCACATTTCAAATACGGTCTAAATATATTTTTGAAAGTATAAATTTTGAGTATTAGATCTAAATTTTGTACAATGCACTATAAGATAAAATTGAGTTTTGTGTAAATTCATATAAATCTAAATTGGGCAAAAGACACTTACCTGTCCAAAGATTTGATAAAAAGGCACCGACCTCCGTTAAAATTTTAAAAATTTTGAAAGACTTTCCTAATATTTCAAGAATGATAGAAATCTTATAAAATTTATGTCTTTATTGATAAATTTTAAGGAAAGTTTGTGACAGTTTTTAAATCTTAAGAAAGGTCAATAAAATTTTTAAAACCTTATCGAAGGTCTCTTTGACTCGAAACTCATGCTATCAAATAGTACATGAGAGTTTAGCATTGAAATTATAAATATAAATTTGCATGAAGCTGAACAAAATATAAAATCAATATAATTTACTTTTGTCTTAATTTTCTTCTTTTTCTTTCCCCTAACTTTTCCTTGTCTATGCAAAAGCACAGTAATCTTTTCTTTTCTTTTTGTTCCTTTGTTTTGCTCTGTGCTTTTACATAATCTTACATCACATTTCCAACACAAAAATTATTTGGCATTCAAACTATTTAGTTAATTTCTTTGATGGAAATTGAGTTTCGCATCGTGTCACTTTTTCCTTTACACGCAGGTAAGAAATTTGGACTGACAGACTTTGTAAACCCTAAAGAGTGTGGAGATAAAAGTTCAAGTCAAGTGATTACTGAGATGACCGATGGGGGCGCAGACTATTGCTTTGAATGTGTAGGCTTAGCATCCTTAGTACAAGAAGCATTTGCTTCCTGCCGCAAGGTTCATTTTCTTCCTCCTTTCTCTCACACATGAAATAATATGGAATTTTTCTATCTCTAATAGAATGTATGTGGATAAAAATGTTTTGTTTTTCTTTTTATTTTCTATTTTTAAGTGTAAGACAATATGAAATCTAGTTAATTAGTTTTTCTATTTTTCAAATTTCAGAGTTGGGGGAAGACGATTGTCATAGGAGTAGATAAGCCCGACGCACAATTGAATTTGAGTTCTTTAGATTTACTCACGAATCAAAAAACTCTCATGGGATGTCTCTTTGGTGGACTTAAAGCTAAATCTGATATTCCAATCCTCGCGAAACGGTATATGGACAAGGTAATCGTTATATGGTCTTTTCTTTCTTTCTTTCTTTCTTTCTTTGAAACGTATAGCCAATTCACATAGAAAACGTGATTTTACATTTAATTCTTAGAAATATTTTAAGAAATGACATGCCTCAATTGAAAGAGTAAATCAGGAAAATGCCTGCAATAGCGTAATGCAAGTCTAAGTGAAAATACAAAGAGGTTATGCATTCAATACTTTTCTCTTACTATTTTTTATGTGGAGTTTTGATGATTTCAGGAGCTGCAGTTGGATGAATTCGCCACGCATGAAGTGAAGTTTGAAGAAATAAACAAAGCTTTCGATTTACTTCTCGAGGGACAGAGCCTTCGTTGCATTATTTGGATGGACAAATAAGTCGAATCTCTATATTTGTTTCGACATATTTACTTTTTTAAAAAAAAATAAAAGGTCATATGGTTGCACCCTCAAGTACTATAAGGAGATTGGCACTGTTTGTAATGGAATAAAAATATAGTCATGAGTGATTTAATAAAAATAAAAAAATCTTATGCAAATATGTATAATGATTAAAGGTTGTAATCTCATTTTAAAAGTTTGAAAAACTTTGAGAATAATATTTTAATATTCTAAATTTTTCTTATTAATTTCGTTATGCATATTATCTTGTATCTACCAAAACTGTTAGTCTCTTTGGATCAACAAATTTGTGAAATAAAAAGAAACAAAAAAAATAAAATAAGATAAAAATATTCTCCATTGTATTTTCTATTTATATCAAATGTTATTAAGAATGAAATTTTGTTTAGTTTTGATTAAAAATTAAGATAAATCAAAGGAAAATCAATGAGACAAAATAAGAAGCAAACCGATGTTCACTCACGTGTTCTCCTTAAGTCGAACAATCTTAAAAATGAAAAATTTTGTTCTAAAATGATTGTAAATCAAGAAAAATAAATTAAATGTTGATATTGTCCATTAATTTTTTGTATACATATTCTTAATATTTTTTGTTATTTTTCCTAATATTTCCAAGCCCCAAACAAAATCTTACAATAGCTTCATTCTAGCATATATGGGAGTTTGCAATTTGGACCTTAAGAGTATGAATTTTGAAGTTTGAATTTATAAAAATGTGGATCTGAAAATATAGAAGGTCAATGTAATTTTATACTACTTTATCCAAATTTACGTAAATTCAAAACCGAAATTCCAATTTCATACTCATAAACATAGGATAAATTTATATTTGTGTAAATTTGAACAAATCACAATAGAAAATGCAAAATCATACAATGATTTTAATAGCCCAATTATAAAAATTGTGTACTATGAGATGCAGACTCAAAAGGGAGATTCTAATAGTCAAAACTTAAAAAAAATTTATTAAAGGTCTTTGGTTCAGTAACATTGTATGAAATAGTCTCAAAAGAAATATACCGGTGGTTAAAACTAAATATGTGTTTAATAGAATATGCAGGTTTTAAACTCGGACCATCGAATTGTCTTTTATAAAACCCCTATCATTAATTTTGTTTATCTATTAAATAAGATGCAAGAACCTTCATAAATGTTTTTCCTTTTCACTTATTTATTTGAAAATTTTTTATTATTTCGTTTTCCCTTTTAAGTGTAGAAATGGAATTAGATTATTCCAAAATGGAAGAAAATACTATCAACAACACTTATTTAACTATATATTAGAATATATATTTTCCTTCGATTGCTCGAATGAAATTAATAGGAAGCATATATTAGAATATTCATATCTCAACAAGTATGAAAATAATTTTAATTTTCAACATTTTTGTGTGTATAATATTTTTTTTCCCTTCAAATGCAAGAGTGAAGTTGTAATTTTCAAAATTAAAAGGAAAAATAATATGAAGTGAAAAATAGAGGGATCAAATCTCAACAAACATAAAAATAATTTCATTTTTTTAGAAGAGTGCAGTCATGATAAAGGGATTAACATGCAAAAATCTATTCATCATGTTGCTACCTGAAAATCGAACGATTTTCAGGTCACGACCACCTAAAATGAATAAAGTAAGAATGGGTTGGAGGACCCGGGGTGTACTCCAAGTAGATCACTTTGATACCTAAGTAAGGACTAATGAGAAGTTATGAATTGCAACAGTAGAAATAAGTGGATATGAATGAGATATTTACCTTTTTTCCAAGTCTCTTTTTATAGTAGTAGAGGTTGACTTTTCATCAATCCGACATAAATGGGAATTATTGGGCTTTGACATGGATTTTATGGGCATTTATGTGCAGGATTTGAAGATAGTTTTATAACCATCCTTCTCATCGATGTGTATATTAAAGTCTGGTCGTCAATTTTATGAGTAAATTTAATGATGCTTGAAACTATTTTTCCCTTTTTAATGAGAATATTTTGATGTATGTCACATAGACAAGAGATTAGTATTTTCAAATTTCACCATGAAAATACATAATCATATCTTACTTTGACAAAATAACATGATTTTTTACTTGAATAAAAATCCTCCTAAACGTATATATTCCCATACGATGTACAAACCAAAGTAGCCTAAAACATACTCAATCCCATATTGATGTAATCTCAAGTTACCAATCATTGTGTAATTTGATAAAGCCAATTGGTTAATTCCGCACAACACACGGGTGTATCGAAAATATTACAAAAAGTACTAATCCCTCATCACAGATGTATCTATAGCCATGCAATGATGGGTCGTACATATTTTTTGCAAAATAACTTTTTATAAATTAAATTTTAAAAAAGAGAATTATTATCACGTGGCCAACTCTTTAATGTTTGGTATATGGGAATAGAATAAAATCGAATTATAAAATTGAATTTATCACTTAATTCCTTCTTTTCAAAGGTAATCGTGTTATAAAAAAATATGAATGCACTAACGAATTTCTATCTCGAGCTCAAACTTGAAACCCTAACTCTAAATAAATGGCTCATTGACAAGAGCAATGTCCCAACTAAGAATTTGCCTTCCGAAGCCACGAAACATGAGACGTTTACAAATAGCAGAACGATGGAATCATGGAAGGATGGAATTTTCTTGAAGAAGATATTTAGACATAAATAATTTGTGGTATTTTAAAAGCTTGAATGGCCGACCAAAAGAATTCGCTGAGGTTTGGGTGGGTTGGGCTGGGCCGCTAGATTCGATAAGCACCTTTTACAAACCGAAACGGAAATCAAGGGGGTTGTGTGAAAAGGCCCATAAAGAGAAAGTAGATGACCACCTTCCACAAAGAGAAAGGAGATGGGCCCACTGTTCGGTTCATTCGACATTTCTGTCTCCATAACCAAACCGAAATTTTTGGCCCACTGAACTTCTCCTGCTCAACCAACCGCCTTTATTAGTTCCATTATTTCAAACGAGGAGCTTAGAATTCAAGCTTTTGGATTTTAATATGTTTGAATTTAGATGAATGCAATACAAATTTGTCTTAAATTTTTTAGGATAAAAGATGCTTACCTCTTTTGAGGTTTTAAGAATTTCAGGAACCTCTTTAAATGTTTGCCTGAAAAACATAAAATGTTTCTTATATTTTGTAAAAAGACAAATCTTTGAGGGAAAATTTATATATATATATTTGTCAAACTTTAGGAGAAGTATGCGATATTTTTGAAACATCGTGGAAGGCTAGTATTATTTTCCAAAATCTCAGGGGAAGTCAGTGTGTTTTGTCCTAAATTTTATGTACATATAAATCTAAGAACAAAATACACTGATCTCCCCTGAGATTAAAAAGAAAAAAGAAAAAAAGACAAGACCTCACCTGAGGTTTTAAAAATTCAATTGACCTTATTCGATAAAAATATCACTGATATTTCTTGAGGTTTGACAAAAAGATACAAACTTCCTCTCAATACTTATTTTTAGTAAAATATAAAGAGAGATTTGTATCTTTTTTAAAAATCTCAAGGGAGGTCCCTAAAATTATTGAAATCTCAAGAGAGATTTTTGAAATATTTGAAATCTCTAGTGAGGTTTGTGATGACCCAAAAATATATACATGATTAAAGCCCAATAATAATAAAATAATAAAAATGGTCATTGAGTTAATATCAATACAGAAGTGTTTTTCTATACGATCCTTGATTCCATGTTTGATGCCTAAGAAAGACCTTATTTAAGCGAGTGCTCAGAGACCATTGCGGCTCAGTCGCTCCCTGGAGATCGACCTGGTCAAAACGGAATTTCATAGGATAAAAAGGATAGACACTGTTTGTACACGTAAATAAGTATATATACATAAAATAGTGTTTTGACAGACATAATTTATAAAAATACATAATAAGATGATAATAATATAGGTATCATATGTGGGGCCCACAAGACTATGTGGGGTCCACATGAGTCCCGGAACCACAAGACACTGTTTATATATATAAATAAGTACATAAAATAATATTTTGACTGATATAATTTATAAAAATATATGATAAAATAATAATAATAATATAAATATCCTATGCGGGGCCCACATGAGTTCTGAAACCGTATGCAGGTTTACACGAGTCTCAAAGCTATTTAGGATGCATAAAATTGTATAAGAATTATTCGAGTTACGTAAGATCCATTCGGATCTCGAAGTTGTGTGGGGCCCACATGAATTTTTAAAATTTAAATTTAATTCTTATTCAAAAATAAATAATAAAATAAATAAATACTAAAAATAGTTTAAAAGTAATAACAATGATAATAATAATGATAATAATGATTAAAAAAAATAATAAAATAATTAATTAATTAATTAATTAAGTAAGTAGTTAATTAAAAATTTATTTAATGGGAATGGTGGCAAGCACTCCCATATGGCCTCCATCCCCATCTCATACTCAACCCATACCTTGCCCATCCCTTGCCCATTCTTTAATTTTAAAAAAATTATAATTTCACCCATCTCCCCACACTTTTATAAATTTCATTTCTTCCCCAAAATTTTCCTATAAATAGGGAGCTCTCAACCTTCATTTTTCACAACAATTTTCCAATGAAGAGAATGATTAGTGAGTGAAAGAATTTGTAGTGGAGAAAGAATTTTTGAATAAGTTCTCAATCACCTACTCTTTCTGATCTCATTTCTTAAATATAGTTACAATGTTCGTAAGAAAGAAGGTAAGTAAATTTTGATTATGTTAGTTTTTTTTTATTTAAAATTCATACCCGAATTTATTTTATAAGTAAATTTCAATTATGTTAATTAGTTCCACAAAATTTTCATGAGTTTATTTTTACGCGTATTTGATTATACCAGTTCTATCTTTAATATACTTGCATCTATTTTTAGGTTAAGAAATGTTCTAATCCCCTCGGGTAAATTTTCAATATTTTTTTCTATTCAAAAATAAAATTATATATATTTTGAACACAAAAAAATTGTGTGGAATGAATTTATTTTTACGTTACATTTTTTATATAAATATGAGTAAAGATGAGATTTTCACGATATTATTTAAATTGCATAAATTATAATAAGATGATTTTAAAACCCTTTATGGCAACGAAAGTTCAAAGTTATAGATGCTCGATATCGCAGCTTAAAGTTTATACGGATTAGAGTGCACCCACACTATTTACAAAGTGATTATTTATGTTAGTGGATTTCTCCTAAGTGCACACCTAATTCCGGACCAGAACTTAATAAGGAAAATTTCACTTAAAGTTTTACGTACGTTGATTTAGTTTGGTCGGCCAGTCAGATAAGTCCAGTCTTTGGACCGCACAACCCAGTCATGGGGGTAAACATGACTTACGACAAACAGACATAAGGGTGGTTTTTACAATATATGTTTATACATAGTTAATTACATATACAAAGTCACCGATGATTTGAATAAAAAATGTAAGTTTACATGAAAGTAATCATTCTAATGCTTAAATGACGATCTAAAAAAAACGTATAAAGAAAAGTATATGTATATTTATCATTCAATATTTATACAGTTTTAAAGTTAAAAGTTTAATTTAACAGTTATAGTATATGATTATAAAATTTTACTGTTATAGTTGATGGTAAAAGTTTTATGCAGAAATTTTTAAATTTATATTTATTCTAGAGACAGTTTTGAAGTTATAATATTAAATATTGTTTTACGAAATTTTTAAAAAGCTCATTTTGGCCACACACTAATAGTAATCTTATTTACTTACTGAGCGTCGTCTCACTCCAATCATATTTTTATTTCAGATAACTCTGAAGAGCATGTTGGAAATCAGGCTTAACAAGCATGCGGGTGGGGATAGAAAAATAAAGATTTGTTTAGAAATATTAAGTATGATGTCAAATATTTATGCTTGTGAAATTTTTCTTCTTTTGAAATAAATGATTGTAATATAGATAATTAGTGCTCTGGTTTAATAACAATTGAGTTTATTTTATTTCCGCTATAAATTAGTAGTAAAAAGTTAATATCCCAGCCCCTTCGGGGTCGGGGTGTTACAAGGTTCCAATCTTTTTGTTAAATATTAGGGGAAGTTAATATCTTTTGCTCTAAATTTAAGAATTGATGTCTATACAATCAATCACTAATTTCAAATTATTAAAATTTTTAAACATGAGTTTCTAAATTTTATAAATTGGCAATCTCATATACAAGTGATTTTCTCTTTCACTGACAAAGAAAAATAATATTTGTCATATATTTTTCTTTTCTTTTTCTTATTTCCTTAGATTTTTTTTGTACATAATCTCAGTAATTTTGCATTCAAAATATAATATATATATTTTAATTTCTTTGATAGGTATTGAATTTTGCATAATGTTACTCTTTCCTTTACATGTAGGTAAAAAATTTAGAATTATATACTTTGTAAAACCTAAAGAATGTGGAGATAAAAGTCGAGATAAAAGTTCGAGTCAAGTTATTATTGAGATGACAGGTGGGGGTGCAGACTATTGTTTTTAATGTGTAGGCTTAGCATCTTAATACAAGAAGTATTTGCTTGTCTTGGTGTTCTTCCCCCTTTCTTTCACATATCAAAACATTGCTAATAAAAAAAATAATAGGGTAAAAGACACTAACTTTTTCTGAAGTTTGGCAAAAAAATAATGATATTTCCTATGGTTTCGAAAGTTTCAAAGATCTCTCCTAAAATTTATCAAAAACACACAAACTTTTATTTGTATTTTACAAAAAGACAAATTTTTTTAATGGGAGGTTTTTGTCTTTTTTGGAAAACATAAGAGGTCTTTGACATTTTTTAGATCTCAATAAAGATTTCTATCTTTTTGGCAAGTGTCAAGGGTGGTGAGTGTCTTTTGCCCAAAATAATAAGCATTCTTTGCATCTCTAAGGCTCCGTTTGGAACTTAGAAAATATTAGAAAAATGAAGGAAAAATATAATAATAATAATAATAATAATAATAATAATAATAATCACATTTTCATGTTTGGTTACCATGGAAAGTAAAATAAATATATATATATATATATATATATATAGCAAATTTATGAATAAAATTATAATTTTACACATAATTTATAATTAATTTTCTTTAATTTTTAGTCATACTAAACAAGTTTTCATTTTTATAGTATTTAACAAAAAAAGAAAATATAAGAGAAAATGAGCTTCCTTCTAATTTTCATTTTCTTTCATTTCTTCCAAAAAATCTTTGATCCAAATGGATCATAATAAAATATATGTGGACAAAAAAAAAATTTCTTTCTTTTTAAGTGTCAGACAAGGTGGAATTTAGTTAATTATTATTATTTTTTCCAAATTTTAAGGTTAGGGAAACACGATTGTGATAGGACTAAATAAACAGGAGGCACAATTGAATTTGAGTTTTTTAGATGCACTTCGGTAGACTTAAATCTAAATATGATATTCAAATCCTTGCGAAATGGTATATGGATAAGGTAATTTGTTAGTTGATATATTCTTTCTTTTTTCTTTGAAATTTAAAGGTAATTTACATTAAAAAAAATTGATTTTGCACTTAATTTTTAAATTTATCTTAAAAAATGACACTCCTAGATTGTATTTGATTCGCATAAAATGACATGGGAATAGAATAGAAACTGTATAAGAAAATCATTCTAAAGTTTGTGTTATTAATAAAATATTTGGAATTGTCATTGATATATTTATTATGGCAATACCTTTTTTCTTTTCTAAATTATGAAATTTCTATATTTTGATCTTTATATTCTTAAAAAGAAATATTTTGCAAACCAATCATAACCTTAATTCTTCCTTTTTCATTTCAACCTCATTAATTCCTTGAGCAATATTTTGAAAAATGAAAATATATTACTTATTATCTTATACTCATAATTTTGTAATTTTAAAATAAATAGAGGATGAATATTTGTGCTTTGTTCAAAATTTGGAAAACATGAAAGAAAAAGAAAGAAAGAAAAATTTGAAGGAATTAAGGGCTTTCTTATTTATAGAAATATAGTTTTTTAAAAAAATTTTGTTTTTAAAAAAATTTTAAAATACCTAGCTGATTTTTTAATTTGCGCATCATACAAAAAATTTTTGAAACAATAAAAATCTGAAAATGAACAATGAAAACTGGTTTATGCAACCAAACAAGTCCTTTATTTTCAATTTTTCATTACAAGTATGAAAATGCTAAAAAAAAAAAAACTTCATTTTAATATTTTATCAGGAAATTAAAAGTTAATAATTAATTGTTATTCATAGCTAAATAGTCCCTTTTTTTGTTTGATTATAACTAAAAAAATTTATCGTAAACTACTAATAAATAAAATTTTATTTTATATTTTTTTTTAGATTTGTAAATTATATTTTCATATTTTTTTTAATTCATAAATAGTGTTTGAAATACCAATAAAATGCTATTAATCACAACAAAGGAGAGTAGATCAAGAAAATACCCTCAATAGCATAATGCAAGTTTAAGTGAAAATGCAAAAAGTTTATGCATTAAATACTCTTACGATTTTCTTATGTGAAGTTTCGACAATTTCAGGAGTTGTAGTTGGATGAATTTGTCATACATGAAGAGTTTAAAGAAATAAACAAAGTTTTTGATTTATTTCCTAAGGAACAAAGCCTTCATTGGGTTATTTGGATGGACAAATGATTATAAACAGAAATTGATCATTTATTGACCTTAATCATGAATTTGCTGAAGAATTAACACTGAGTTTCAATTTGAAAAGATTTTCTTTATTTCCAAAACAAGGAAGAATTGATTGAGAAGGTCGAATTTTTTTTTTATTTGCGAGATAAAAATGTAAGGAAAATAAAATAGCAAAAAATAATTCTCCATTTATTTTCTATCTAAATGATATTAAGAATGAAAATTTTGTTTAATCTTGATTAAAAATCAAGATAAATCAAAGGGTAACAATATGTAAATTATAAATTGCATTTAATGATTTTAATATATTTTATTTTTTCCCACCCATTTCGTAATCAAATAAAAAAATAATCGTTCATTTCTTTCTTTCCAATTGTTTTTTTTTTCATTTGAATCAACAATTTTATTTAAGGTAAAAAACAGAGACAAAATAAGAAGGAACCCTATGTTCATTTAATCTTAAAAATAAAAATATTTGTTCTAAAATGATGGGGAATTAATAATATTGAAAATTTGATAATATTTAAAATAAAAAATCGGTTTGTTAACTTTTTATATACATATTCTTCATACTTTCCTTTTTTTTTTAATCTCATATTTCTAAGTTCTAAATAAAATCTTACAATTTTGCACGATAATTTCATCGAAGTCACCTGTTTGGGAGCCTGGCATTTAAACCTTAAAGTACAGTTTGAGAGTTTGAATTTTTTAAAGTTTCAATTTAAATTTATGTGAATTTGAAAATAAGCAAAGGGTCAATTTAATTTTGCACTACATTTTATCCAAATTTAAGTAAATTCAAAATCAAAATTCAAATTCTATACTCATAAATATAGGTTAAATTTATATTTATATAAATTTTAACAAATCATGATATAATTATATATTGAGGTTTTGCAAAATCATACAAATTCAAATCTATTAGAAAATTTATGACCAAAGTATAGGTTTCGAAACTTTAATTTAAAGTTTGCGTATATTTGATTGAAATTAAATATAATTTTTTGTTATGGTTTATTCAAAGTCACGCACATTATAACTTAAAGTTCCAAATCAATGGTGTGGCAAGAGTACAATTGTACAATACCATTCATTTGGTGGGCCCAAACCATGGTTACTTTGGGCTGGGCTAATGTATGCTCTTTTCTCCCACACAGACACCTGATTCTACTCCTAACTGCGCATCCCTAAGCGGCCCATTACCAAAGTTACGAGCAACGGACATCTGGCCCAAAATCAACTGAAGTTTGAAAATAGGCCGAGTGACTGAAAAAGTTAAGTCAACTTTGTTTAAAAGTGGTAATTTCAAATTTGACTTCTAAATTTCATACTCAGTGTTTAGGTAAAGTGGTAATTTAGCATGGTATTAGAGCTGATTAGTAGGAGGTCTGGAATTCTTGTCCTGTTGCCCACATTTATCTTACGATGTTTAAAAATAAATATTATATTCTTTCATGTGTGTATTTCTCAAAGTATGGGAAGTGTTAAAGCCTTTTTTCTTTTTTTTTAACTAAAGAATGGTGGCACCTCTATTTATTTATTGATATACCCTTACTTTTGACAGAAGAATACCGTGATAATAAACATTGAGAGATTACAGATAAAAAAATTAAAAGTCTTCCAAAAACTACACCAACAATCAACTAAAATATGACTACAAATCAAAACAAAGTTAAATAAAAAACAAATCCAAAAAGGGCTATCAAAAATAAAAATAATAAAATAAATTAAAATTAAAAAAATTAATAAATTTAAACCAACCAAATGAAAATCGAGAGGTTAAACTAATGATGAAAGGAAGTGAGACCCAACCTATCCATCTAAAAGATACCTTTCAAACAACATGATAAAATATGTTATTTTTCATAGATAATATTGTTTCTCATTTTTTATTCTCTAACGAAAAAATTAATCGCACTATTGTTTTTCCTATATTGATAGATTGTCATGAAGTTCACTCCTAACGGGTCAGTGTTAAAGCCTGAAATATATTGTTACCCCACCCCCACCCCCACCCCCACCCCCACAACTTAAAAACTAAAATCATAATCTAACACTTACAAATATGAAAAGTAAGCTTTCAAGTTTTGAATCTAAATTTAGACAAGACATAAAATAAATTTTATCTAAATTTACATAAATTTATATTTCCCCACAAAACTTTATAATTTCCACATGTAATTTTATTTGGACGTTAGTACCCCACAACTTAGGCATTCTCGCAATTAATCATTTTTGGTTTCATTAATGGGGAAACATATTATGTAGGCCCTGTGATTCCTTAGCTGAAAAGGAAACTGGATTAATAATCCTGACCAAAACGACGCCGTTAATTGCGGGTCTCCATTTACAAACCAGAGTTTTGAGAGACGTTATGATTGGCACTCAGCTGTCTATATTCCCTCCGCGGAGCCCACCACTGTCATGTGCGTACAAGGGCTTAGGTCTTGTTTTTCAAAGACGTAATAATTTTTCTATGAAAACAAAGAACAATAATACGCATAAAATATCTTATTTAGTTGACAAGTTAGAAATTTTAATGGACAGACCTTTCAAGCTCACCTAGACATCACCAAATTGGTAAAGGAAAATATTATTGCTCATCCAATAATGCCTCCTACCAATTCATTCAATAAATTGCAAGTGAGAAATTGAACTTAGAATATTGGGGTCTTCAAAGTTAAACTTCGTCTTCACTGCTCGAGCAAACACTCATGAATGAAAATATATAAAATTATAGAGATGTGTTCGATTTCATAATCCATTTACTGCACAAATTACTGCTTTAACTAGGTTTTATCATACACTATAAATAATATGTAGACCGTATTACCGTTACATGTTAAATTTTGTGAACTCAATTCAAGAAAAAAGTATACACAAATAATTTCAATTTTATAGAATTTGTAGTAAGAAAAATTTGTACAATTTATAATGCGGCAATCACCACATTAGCGCACATGATGACCAACTATTACAATTTTTAATATTGTGATTCACATGATGTGATCTTGTTATTAAAAAATCCTTATGAAGAATATTTTCATATGTGATTTGCAAATTCAAGTATTTGGACCATAATCAATTTATTTTGTAATCTCGGCTGCAGCTATTAAAATTTCAAGTTTTTTCAGGCACATTTTTACAATAATTTTTTTTCAATTTTTAAAAGAACATACGTGCACATTTATAAATTTAAGAATGTTAGTTGTAAGAAACTTGCTATATAATCTTAACTTAATTTTTACGCGATATGTAGAATGACCATTTCATCAATATTCAACCTTTTAGAAACATATATAATTTAGAAATTAAGAATGTTAATCACAATCGACACTTTTGTTTGACTACCACGTAATATTAACAAATGTGCGCATTCACACACGTATCTACTTGATGTTTTCACGGAATGCAGTGACTTTATTTAAAATATAAAAAATTAAAATAATCAACTTTTTTTGTTTGGTTATAGAAAAAAGGAATAAAAAAATAAATATATAATAAATTATTAAATAATATTATAATTTTGCACTTTATTATTGTAGCGCCGCAAACCCAGTGAGGCCCAGAGTGCTACATTTCCACTCATAAATAATCCATACATATATATATCTTTAAAACCATAATTGTAGTGACCCAGACCCGAAAGGGCGTCCTCGGTATCCCTATCCATAATTCAATTTAAAACATGCAGCGAAAGATAATTAAACCTCAATACTTTATGAGAGTTCTAAAAACCACCATAGTAACACATGTACCTCGAAATTTTAATATTACATCCCAAAATAGACAAAAATATGACAAACCCAGTGTCTCGCAAGCACTTACAATAACTCAAAAATCTAATCCCAGCCCCATAACTCGCTAGGCTCAATTCCCTGTAGGTCCTGAAATATAAGATGAATATTGGGGTGAGACACTTCTTGTAAAACGTATTAGATTATTATCAGTGTATGACTAACATGATTTTTAGTGTGAACAAAATACATCCATATATTTAACTGTAAGTGAAATGGAATTTGAAAATTGTACTCACACCTATATTGTTGAAAATACATATTTTCCTTCATAACATAGTTTCAGCTCAATATAGCTCATTTTACATAAATTCACATATATGCATAGAAGAACTAACATTGTTGAGCAACATCATGTATAACCCCCATGATCGGGTTGTGCGGTCCGAATACTAGACTTAGCCTTAACTGACCTATCAACAAGTTAAGTCAAAAATATCCTATCTGAAGTACGATTGGCCTACCGCATCTTGGTCTGGACCGAGGAGGGTACCTACTCTTCTCAGGCCAAATTGACTATCCATGGCCTACACTTCCACTACAGTGTGGTTGCACTAACAATTTCACTAGTTACGGTACTTAGTTTCATTTATAGCAAGTCCCTTAGGGTTCTTAAACTATATATTGCAATTTACATAATAAAAACAATAACATGACCTCATTTTTCTCAACTCGGTATCAAATCGTCATTTCAAACCATCATTTCACAAATCGGTATAAAATCGTTATATCATAACTCGATATAAAATTGTCATATCATAACTCAGTATTAAACTATCATATCATAATTCGGTATAAAACCGTCATTTCATAAATCCACATTATTCTCAACATTTCCTGAGATTAGTATAAAAACCATAGCCTTTATCATACCATACCCTAAAAAAACAACAGGTTTAATTATGCAATAATAATTATTCTCATGCCACGCGATTTGAGTGATATATCATAATATAATAAATTTCCTAAGGGAAATATATTTTACTGAAAATAAGGGTATAATCATCTCTAGGGTTTGCTTTAACTCAAAATATACGTTTTACATGAAAAAAAAAAAAATGATTACCCTACTCATTTTAGTTTTCCCCAAATACGTATATAATAAACCAAAATCCTCATTTGCATACGCCTGATTCATTCAGAAAATCATACATAGTATTCATGTATCCATAAACTTCAGTTTAATCGGTTCACATTTCAAAAATAACTGACATAATCTAATAATCCCTTTACCTATTTTTGAAAATCTTCCTACAACGTTTGGAGGAAAACCCTAGCTTCTTAACCTGGCTGAGGAGCGAGGATCGACAAGCCAAGAGGAGGGAGAGAGGACCAGAGAGCACGTGGGGAGAGATTCTAGGCTAGAGAGAGAGTGAGAGGTTTTGTCACCCCCCCAAACCTGGAAATGGGCCCCAGGGTGTGATTTAGTAACCTAATATGTCCCTGTATCATACAAACGCCCATGATGCTATACAATATAAGGGTCCGACCCCATAAAGTTCACGTATACCCTATCCACCATCACATATTCAATCATACGCAGCAGAATAATTCAACCTAATACATTTATAGTACCATACTAGAGTCTATACAAAACATGATCTAATTCCAAAAATACATAACATACCCTAGGTGTCTGCATAATCCAAAATGAAAACTCGGCCAAGGATCAGTACTTACACAAGTACTCCTACACAGCTAACCAACCACCACGCTCCTAATACGCTAGAACGCTAGTGTCGGTTACTTGAAGGACCTGAAAAATATTTGTATGATAGGGGTGAGACACCTCTCAGTAAGGGTGAAACAGGTTATATCAGTGTGTGACACATGATTGTTCTTTCAACATTAAAATATAAACATTTCACAATTCAAGTATTTTCACAAAACAATTCCATTATACATCTCACAAAACACCTCGATCTAGTGTCGTCACACTCTTCGGCCTAAGCCGGCTGCATGACACGGCGCCCCCGGTAACCTGGCATATCCTAAGCTCCACAATGTTCAACTGATACAAACATGGTACAAACTCATAACCTTCAGTGACCAACCGGAATCATAGGTGGTATTGCACACCCTCGGCCTCAATCCGGATATCGCCGCCCACGGTATTATTCTGGCACACCTCATATCTTAGTCTTCAGTTGTTAACCGACACGCTTCGATTGTCCCAGGCCTTTGGTTTTATCCCGAATCGACATTTTCACAAAACTTGGGACATTTTGGAACTCACATTCCTATATCTCATTTCAATTGCACACAACTTACGGTAGTTAATTGGCACGCTTTTCCACAAAATACTTCATTCACAGCTTACGGTAGTTAATTGGCACACTTTTCCACAAAACATATCATTCAATATATATAAGCTCATTCCACACTTATTTGGGTAAACAAACAATTTCATATCAGGTATTTCAAAAATACAATTTAAAATAATAAAAGGTACGGTTATCTCGATATTACAGTTTAACCAAATATACAGTTTTCCAACAGAAACGGAGATGATAACCAAAACCCCCAATTTTCCCAAAAATTGTAAACCCGAAAATCCCATAATTTCACCCTATAGATTTTTCCAAATAAGTAGCCAAAACATCCGTAGAATCGTAAATCATAGTTTTATCGATTCAAATTACAAAAATAACTGATATAAACAGAAACCCCTTACCTTTCCCCAAAAATCAAAACACAAACTAAACGGCTCTAAAACAACGAACCGAGTTCCCAAAACCTAAAAATCGGAGAACACAACTTCAATATAATCCTATCTACTATATATCTATGGAATCAAAAACGAAATCGAACCCTTAGCTCAATTTTAGGATAAAAACCAAAAATCCTCGAAACGAAATTTCGATCCGCTATAAACGTAGAGATTCTCCTCCTAATCCACGTGGTATCATCGAATCGTTGATTCGGGTAACAGATGACCCAAAACCCTAGAGAGAGAGAGAGAGAGAGAGTGGTTTGAGTTCTAGAGAGAGAGAGAGAGAGGATTTTTATGTTTCTTAGCAATGCAGCAACCAAAAATTCAACTTATAGACCTTTGTCCCGGACAAACTTGTTGACGAAGTGGAGAGCTCGTTGATGAGCAGAATAAGGGAGTTCATCGACGACGATGTGGCCTCATTGAAGCTGTGCCTCACCCCTAATTTACAAACTTTCTTTTTAGGGAATCCTAGAGATCGGGTTTAGCAGGCTAGAGGAGTCGTGCTAGTGGTGTAAATTTTATGTAGGTAGTGTGTAGATAGAGATTTTATTTTTGTTTAGTTTTATGGGATGTAATTATGTGAAAATGGATATATTCGTGTATAAAGATAGTTAGAACTCTGGTAATGACTTCGAGGATTTTATATTTTATTTCCGCTGCGTATGTATGTTTTATATTTGATGAATAAGGTATCAGGTACACTGACGTCACTAAAGTAGCACTCCGAGCCCACGTAGCGAGTCGAGGTCGTTACAGGAAGTTTGAAAGTTAAATTGCTAGAAGTGTGTAGGGAATTTTATGGTTTTACCTAATTTGTTGTATTGGTCGGGTCTTAGTAATAGGATTCTAAGAAACCATTCTTTGCTTTATTTTCAGGATAGATCCTAGGGATAAGGGCGTAGATGTTGGAAGGGATAATTATGTCGAAACTTCCAGCAAGGAGGATGTTGATACGTCGGCAGTGTTGCGGGGTGTAGCACGGCAAGTTAGGAAAGAGATCCGAAGGGACTCCAAGGGACAGGATCAACCACCGATTTATTAGGGCTACACCATCGAGCAATTCACCCGGATGAGTCCGCCGACATTTACAGGAGGAGTAGACCTGATTGTGGCTGAGGATTGAGTTTAGGAGATAGAAGAGCTTCTAGCTGTTCTGCATTGCACTGAGGAGCAGAGTGTGCAGTACGCTACTTTTAAACTGGTGGGGGAGGCTAAGCGGTGGTGGAGAGCAGTAAAGCTGGTAGAAGAACAGAGGCTGGGATCTGCGGTTATTACTTGGAGCCGTTTTAGGAAAATCTTCTTCAATAGGTATTTCCCTACAGCCACCCAGGAAGTTAAGGCGAAGGAATTTCTAAATCTGACCTAGGGGTCCTTGACTGTACAGTAGTACGCGGCCAAGTTTGTGGAGCTATCTCACTTTGCTCCATTCATTGTCTCGGATGAATTGAAGAAGACTGAGAGGTTTGAGAGAGGTCTGAGGCAAGGAATATGCGAACAGGTGGTGGCGTTTTTGGCCCAAAGTTTCTCTAAGCTGGTGGACAAGGTCATGGCAGTAGAAGCCAATATATAGGAGAGTGAGGAGGTAGCGAATCAGAGGAAGAGATTCATGCCTCCCAGCTTCCATGTAGATGCCAGACAGAGTTTATCGAAGGGAGACAATGATATTGTGGGCCAGAGGCCAATTAGGGATGATCAAGGTTATCGGGGTGATTCATCATGCCCTTACTATGCTAGGTGTCACTGGAGGCATTAAGGAGAATGTCGAGGTAGGGGTATTGTTTCTTTTCTATACGGCAGGTACAACCACGTAACCCGAGAATGTGCCACCGAATGATGCACCCACTTCAGGTTAGAACTAGGGAAACAATCTGGCGCCTCAAGGAGGCCAGGCTCGAGTTTACACACTTACCCCAACTAATGTTGATATTGCTAGTCGCGCAGCAATAGGCAATGTGTTCATGTTTTGAGGTAAGCAATAGATTTACTTGATTTTAAGTGACGTGTTTATGAATATCTGTTGAGTATATTGAAATTGTGGTATGAGGATGATTAGGCAATTTTAGAGTTATATAAAATGGTCGATTAGCGAATTTCAAGGACGAAATTCTTTTAAGATGGGGAGAATGTAGTAACTCGACCAACAAAAAATATTAATTAATTAATTATTATTAAATTGAATTAACTAAATAAATAAGGTGATATTTATATATATGTATATAAGGATAAAGGTAATATGTAGAAACCCGATCCCAAAAAATAAACAAATAAATAAGAAAAGAGGGAAAGGAAAATTAAAAGGGAATAACGGTAGGCTTCGTTGACGAATCCCCTGTTTTCGTTGACGAATGCACTTCTGTGGTTCGTCGACGATGTTCAAGGCATCGTCGACGAAGAGATCCTGAATGACAGAAAGTTCAGGCTTAGGAAACTGAGAGAAAATTTATTTATTTTCATAGTTCAGATTTTCTTGTTGATTAGTTAAATTTTACGACGCACTCATCAAAATTTCCCTTTAAAACAAGGAAGCCACAAACAAATTTAGATGCAAATTTTCTAAACAGAGTACATTTACCTTTTAAATATCATTAATTTTATTTACATGCTTGTTTTATTGGTATTGAACTATATATATATATATCGTCTCCGCTCGGAAGCTGACACGTGTTCTCCCTGTCCCCTCACCGTCATTACATAAAATGACTTCCCTTCAGCTGTTCGATTGGCATCTACCACCAACGGTCGAGATCATCAAGAGTTGTCATCGCTGCTTGCCAAATGGCATCTTCTCCTCCGCTTGAGCTAGATGCTACGTGTAACAACCTCAAAATTCTATCATTTTATTTATTTATATATATACAGTAAACATTCCTACACAGCGGAAACATATGTCATGAAACCATTTATACATAAACTGTACAATACCAGATTCTAGAATATACAGACCATACAAAAATGCCACTCCAGTATTATCTATCCCAAAAACATACACAATTTTGCCAAAAACTCACCCTATAACCAGGGTGACTAAACACTCTCTCTATCCGCGAGCCTGATCTGCTCGCCTATCTGGCTTACCTGAAAAATGTTAGAATAAAGGGGTGAGTCGACGCTCAGTAAGTGGAAATATGCTATCACTAGTGTGTGGCAACTAAGTTAAGTATGCTTTTAAAATAATAACTGTTTTGTAATGCAATAAACAATCTGTAAATCATATCTTTTAAACATATCTTTCCTTCTCAATTTAAAGTACACTATATCATCCGTATCTTTCTACTTTTCATACTGATAATATCATACTATACTGTAAAACTGTAAATATATAAATATATGTACTTTATCCCTAGGACTCTGTACATCATGATTTGACCCCTCATGACAGGGTTGTGCGGCCCGTAGGTGGGACTCTATCTGGTCGGCCCTCCAGATAAGTCATCATACTCTACACTACCTCAGTCCGGCCAAACTGCATCCTCTCCTAAGCTCAGAACTGGCTACTACCTCATCAAACCGGCCCCCTTAACCCAGTGTACTGGGGAGTTGCATACTCTCCGAGCACGGCTGACAGTACCCACATACTATATGAGCTATATGGTTACACTCTATCTGTATCTAGCAACGGTACCGTGCTCTGCAAACTGTATCTGTTTGTGTACCTTTCCTCAGGGATCTGTTACTATATACATATATACATATATACATATATACTCTTTCATTGTTTTCATCATGTTTCCAAAATTACCATAACGTGTCTTTATGTACTATACATATATATACTGTAAAATTGTATACTGCCTCTGTAGCATATTGATGCTACCTTTGTATCTCTGTTTGTATATTACGGTAATAGGAAACATGGCATACTAAATTCTGTATAAAGTTGTGGTGCACGTACTGATCTGAATAAATATGCATACATGTATATGTACATATATATAAATATTTGTTCATGAAACTACTCGTATAAAAACGGTATATGTATGTAAATTTCTTTTTATATATATATCCTTATCTGTATAATCTGTATAATCTCTCACTGAGATTGAGGCATTACGTATCGCCGTCCCTCAATTCAGTATAGTATGATATATTATAATAACTGTATAAATTTCTTCATCTTATAAAAATCTACTTAGGCCACACAAGCATTTAAACTTGTATTCTAAAACAAATATTGTTTCAAACTCATATTTTGAAAACTCTATATAGTAAAATGGTGTAGTTATGCATCTATAAAATCTCTAATATCATTACAAAAACTCCTAGCATAGCATATTTCCCTTATCTTAACTTTGAAAAGCCCCTATAAAAATCTGGCTGTATACCCGCGGGATTCCTAACCCGACATCCTGAAAACCCAATCCCCCAGAACAAAACATCAGTATTTATTAATCTACATCATTTTCTATAACTGTCACGAAGTCAAAAACTCAATAAAAGACCTTACCTAGAATTTGGGATGAAATCCAACTTCGTTTTCTCGACGATCCGCTCTGGCAAACTTGTAGGGAATTCCACCAGGAGCGTCGTGGTAGCCTCGGATCATCGATCTGGCGACTGGTTGGACTGAAAATGAAGAGAGAAGGGAGAGAGAGTCGTAGAGAGAGAGAGAGCTCGGAGGAAAATGATAAAAATCCAGGATTTCAACTATTTATAGAACAGGGGGATTTCGTCGATGAGACCCTGTATTCGTTGACGAGTCCTTCACAAATTTCATCGACGAGGCCCTGTATTCGTCGACGAAATTCAATCTGCCTTAGAACTCCTATCGGCATTTTCTCATCGACGAAGCCCTGTGTTTGTCGACGAAGTCTACGGCCTCCTTCTGTTTCCGTATCTATTTTCCTCTTTCTTTAATATTTGAATATGAATATTTTCTGGGTCGTTACACTACATGGCCACTCCCTCGTCCGTCAGATCTCAATCGCTAGCAACAGCTTCAATCTCACCACATCAGAATTCCCTCGGCTCCCTCTTCACCATTCAACCCTTGCCACATGGCTGTTGGTGATGACCCATACCTTAAACCGATCTCCCTTAGACCAATCAAAGTTTGATAGGTCTTCCCCCTGAACCGAATTACACTGGTTCATCTTATTTTCTTTTATTTTTAATATATATATTTCAAATAATTCCTTTTTAAATGCATAAAATTCATTAAAAAAAAAACTTAGAAAAATATCCAAAAATCAAAGGAAAATACAAAAAATTTAAAAAAAAATTCTAAAAATGTTCTTGACTTTATTTTCATTGTTTTTGCTTAGTTCTTTTTTGTTATTTCAAAATTTTGGGGAAAAATATAGGGAAAATTGTTATAAAAATTTAGAAAAATCACAAGGAAATATGAAAACATTTTTGAGTTAGAAAACTCATTTTCACACATTTTCCATCCCTAAATAAATCCAAAACCTCTTGAAATATTATTTTCCACACTTAGAAAATTCTATAAGAATTTCAAAATCCTGGAAGCATATTATCCTAATTATTTTCTCGATTTTCCGATCTCGATGATTTCAAAATGAGGCATAAACTCTTCAGAGTACGATATATCCCGGTTATAAGGGAATACTTATATAATATTTTCATTTTTTCGATTTGTGGAAATGAGTAATCTTAAAGACTTATTAAGTTTAGTTTAAGAGATAATTTTCGATTAATTTGGTACCGTTCGTAAGAACGGAGGTGTAGGGGGTGCTAATACCTTCCCGTCGCGTAACCGTACTCCTCGATCCCAACTTTAGCAAAGCATACTAATTCTACCCTTAATTAGGTAGTGATCAAGTGTTCTAACCACACTTCAAAATGTTAGTGGCGACTCTATCACACTGTATTTTCCACGAAAATATTCTTTTCAAAATTCGCCCCATTTTTCCGAGTTTGTAGCCGCACCCATGTATGTTTGGCGGGTCCGGGACGTCACAATACCTTTTATAGACTCCCAGCCCGTAGGAAATCGTCGACGATTTAGTCCTGCACCAAACTGTTTTCTTTTCTTTTCTTTTCTTTTTATTAGTTTGGGTTCCTACAATTATCCTTTAATTTTTAAATTTTTTTATTAATATCAAAATATATTTTAATAATATATAATATGAAGAGAAAAGTACTATAAAAATGTCCTTACTATTTTACTTCTCTTTTTTCTCAAAAAAATATATATGAGTCGAGTCTCTTTAATTTTTCTCCTTTGATCCATTTTGTCTTTGCTATTGTGTACCCCTTTTAAGAGTTATGAGGCACATACTAAGGGGGAAGTTGGTATCACGGTCAAAATTTAAGAAAATAAAAATTAAAAATCAAAAATATAAACTAAAAGCTAAAAGTAGTAACATGTTTGGTTACATTTATAAAACTAATATAAATTAAAATTTTAATTAAAAAGTATTTATTTTAATCTTTAAAATCAAATAATATTATAAAAATATAGTTATAATAATAATATTACAAATAATACACAATAAAATTACTATAATAAAAATAAAATTTATTATAATTGTTTTACTTTCAAATTTCACTTTACAATAAAAACTTTATTGGACATGATAATTGAAAAATAGTAAAAGTATTTTGTAATTGTCTATATATATATATATATATATATATTATTCTCTTTATTATATTTAAATTCATATGATCATTTAAGATTGATTATAATTTAAAAGTATATAAAATGAATTTTAATCTAAGCAACTATTTTTAAATAATAAAATTCCTAACAATAAAGTATTAAAACAAGTGAAAATCATAATATTTTATTTTTAATTTTTTAACAAATAACTTAAAATCGACAACAAAAATAGAAAATTGACATGGACAAATAACATTTTTATAATCTGTTTTTTCACTATACAGAATCAGAAGCAAAAAAGAAAAAAAAAAAAAACAACTGTACCAAAAAAACCTAATTTTTTTCTTTTTCATTTTTTAAAATTTAGACTTTAAATTTTTATATTTAATTTTTTTTGTGAATATTGTTTTGGCTTGAAGCGGGATGCGGGTGGCGCCATGGCCCATGTGTTATGGGTCACGATATTATTAGCTTCTAGCTTTTTCTTCTTGTTCCCCACATCCTAATAATTAAGATTAATTAAGACCACTAGTTTTTTCTTTTTGTGGCATGTCATTGATGTCACCATCCTTGCTCCAATGTGTGGACTAACACACTATGATAGAATAATTTATTTTTAAAAAAATTATGGCATTTTCGTTTAGATTAGGCTCAAATAATATAGTAAGTTCAAGTTTGATCTATATAAGTACTTAATCAAACTAATTTTAAGACGTTCTAAAGCAGCGATGTTCGTTAATTTGCCTAAACCATCTAATCCGGCCAATTTGAATCAGATCGACCTAAAAAAAATTAAAAAATAGTTTAAGCAATTTATGGATCGATTGATAGTTTGTCATTTTATATAATTAGATTGTTTGTTGGTTTGTGAGTTTATTGCTCAACTTCAATCCAAATTGACCCTCTTGTTATGTATATATGGAAAAAAAAATTAATAAGAGTCTCGAGACCTTTGATGTTGAATAATGAATATATGTAGCATCCTAATGAACAAAAAGCCTTAACACCTTTTGGAAGAAATAAATTTATTTCACATCTTATAATATAAAGCGATTGATAATATGTGCTGGTAGATAAAATATTTTTTTGATTACTTCTAAAACCTTCTTTATACGGTGTTATCAATATAAAATTGAAAATTGTAAGTACTTATTATGTCACATTGTAGAAATTATTTATTTATTTATTTTTAAAATTATCTATAAATATAAAATATTCAATCCAAATGAATTAATGTAATTAAACAAGATATGATATTGTGTTTAGCGCCTCAATTTTAAATATAATAAATTGTTAATTTGATCCAACCCATTGAAACCAACCCAAACTACATTCTCAATGATTCGAGCTACGATTAATTTTTTGGCAAATCAATAATATCGAATCAATTGACATTTTAGTCTCAATCAGACTAACCTTGATCCATTAGCTTGTGAATATAACATTTTTATAATGATAGGATTCAGCTTGCCCAACTAAACTTCAAAGATGTGCTCATTTGTCACATGCATTACTCCATAAGTCAAAAAGGATAATGTGACATCAATCCATTACTCTTTGCAAAAATAAAATTCATGAAGAGTAACATAAATTCAATTCACAAATTAAAATCAACACAACATCACCCTTTAAATATACTTACTTGTAAGCAAACACAAAGTATTCATAAACCCTTTTTAAAAAAAAAATAAAAAAAAAAAAAGAAAAAATAAAAAGGCAGAAACTAAATAAAGCCACATCATCATCATCATCAGATACATCAAACATCACCAGCTTCTTGAAATAAACCAAACAGCTAATTTAATACAGCCACCATTCTCAAAAACTCAAATTGCTTTGCTTTCTTCTCCCTTTAATGGGGTTCACCAGTTTCTTTCTTCTCCTCCTCTTCGCCGCTCTTGGGGTGGTACCCGGGCAGCTTCTCCTTGATCTTCTCCAGTATGCCCTTCTTCTCCTTGGCCTCCCCTTCGTGGCCGTGGTGCTCCACCGGAATGCTCTCCGACGGCGGCGGCGGCGAAGCCACCTGCTCTTCCGGCTTCTTGTGGCCGCCTGGGAGCTTCTCCTTGATTTTATCCAGGAAGCCTTTCTTCTCTTCCGTCTCTGCCGCGGCGGGAGCCGGCGCCGCTTCCTCGTACTTTTCCACCGGGACGGTCGTGTCCGCGTGCTTCGCCGGCTTCTCTTCTTCCTTATGATCCCCTGGGATCTTGTCCTTGATCTTCTCCTTCAACCCCTTCTTCTTCTTCTTCTTGATCTTCTCCCCTCCCTCTCCTTCCTCCTCTTCCTCGCTCGACTGCAACAAATTTTTTTCAGTAAAATCATTTTATTATTAGAATCATCATCAACCAATTTGTACAAATTTAGATAAAGGATAAATTAAATTATTAGAAAAATTTGCTGAAATTCATAGAAACACACGCTAAAAACAACAATTCCATGCTTCCTAAGAGCTACTGGCACATATATGGCGGATGATTTGATGAGATCAAATCGATCGGACTTAGCCAGCAAACAAAGCTGTCACTTAAACCATAAAATGTACACGTGGCAAAAGCCCATTCCTTCCCAATAGCAGGGGGCCAAACGATTAGTATCCAAAACTACGACATGACCATTTTACCCCTGTAATACAGACCGAACACGGAAAAATTATGTTCTGGAAAAATTATACTCACAGAGCTAGAGCTGCTATCAGATCGGTGGAGCTTCTCAAGGAGGCTGCCGTGCTTCTTCTTCTCCTCCTCCTCCTCCTTGGGCTTCTCCTCCTCTTCGATCTTCACTTTCTGATGGAACTCCGTCGCGATCGCTTCCTCTTGGGGCTTCTTCTCTTCCTTCTTCCCCAAGAAATCAAACAATCCCCGATCCTTGGCCTCCACCGCGCCCTCCTCAGCGGCGCTCCCCTCCCCGTGGTGGTGATGATGCTCTTGATCCGCCATGTCCGCCGATCACGTTAGCAAAAGCAAGCGCTGAGAGCTAAACGGAACAGCGGGAGCACGTTGTGGATCTAGAAACGCAGATGCGCACAGTGAGAACACTGAAAGAGTGAAAGGTCCCTTCGGTGATCTTTTGGCGTTAGAGACGATGGTAGTGTTTTTGGTGGCGATGATACCGCAAGCTTTGCCTTTTATAGCAAAGAGTCACGCGGATCCAACGCGACTAGGAAAAAAATATAGAAGCCAAATGGGTTAAAAGTTGAAACCGACCTTCTGCATTTAATAAAGAAAATAATGCTTTTTTATATTCTAAACTCTTATATAATATTTATTTATCTTTTTTATCTTCAGACAAAAGATGAGATCTAAGATTTAGCAATAGAGAGTTACAATAATAAATTAATTTGCGAAAATGGATTTCTATAATTATTACTTTTTTATAAGAGCTATTTAGCTTATATGATTTTATTTTCATATAATTAATTATTTATTCAATTTTCTTAATTTTTTAGATAAATATGGTGTAGGAAATTCAATTTGCTCGAATATTTTAGAATATTTAAAAATTTATGGTACATAAAATTGTAGTTATGAATTAAGTATTAGATATTTATGGCATTTAGATATTTTAATTACTCATAAGTTACCTAATATGTTTTCTATATTAAATTATTTTTTAGATATTTATTAAGTATTTGTACGACGGTAATTTACAAAAATTAAAAGTGGACGTGTAAAATGAAGGAGTATTAGCACGTAAGAAGGAGTATCGGATGTTCAATTTCAAGTAGATACACTCACGGAGCCAACGGTACTAGTGAATGGTAAAACTTTACCCTGTGAGCCAGCGGGGATCGTAGATGGTGAGAGTTCGCTTTGTGAGCCGGCGGAGACCGTGAATAATAATGGAGATGTGTCCCGAGAGTTGAGTTGACCAAACGTCCAACTAATACACGGAAGTCATATTTGCATTTCGAACTTTACCTGATTAGCGAGACCTAGGGGGAGGACGCTAATCCGTAAGTCTGGTGTCGCACCAGGGGGTCTGAAGAGCTTGTTGGTAGCTGGAGTTCTCATGTAATATAAGAAAAAAAGGAATTTCCTTTATATATGTGTAGGATACCTCGAAAATATTAAGAGGTGTTGTTTTATGCTCTCTACTCGTACATTCTTTCTAAACATTTTGAGTTAATTTATCGGTTTGTGAAAAACTAATATATAATAAATGTTTCAATAGCTTTGAATTTTCAATCTTTTATTTTTTTAAAAATAAAAAATTATGGTTAAGGGCTCAACAAGAAATCATTTTTAATGTCTAAAAATTATATTTAATATCCTAATTATAAAGATTGAATGTCGTGAGACTAAATGAATATTGGGTTACGATCACACTATATGAAAATTTAAGGGAGATTCCAGTAATCAAAATTTAAGATATTTTTATTAAAGATATTGGGTTCCGATCACACTATATGAAAATTTAAGATATTTTTATTAAAAATATTGGGTTCCGATCACACTATATGAAACCATCTCAAATGAAATATTTCAATGGTCATAACTTAATATATTTTTGTAAACTTGGACCACTTAATTGTCTTTTATAAAACTCTTATCATTAATTTTTTATCTATTAAATAAGAAGCAACAACCTTCATAAATGTTTTTCCTTTTCACTCATAGAATTGAAAATTTTTATCATTACATTTTTTCCTTTCAAGTGTAGGAATGGAGTTACAATTTTTAAGAATGGAAAGAAAATAACGTGAAGTGCACTTATTTAGCTACAAGTTTCGAGCTAATAATATTTTTCCTTCAAAATACATGAATGAAATTTGAAATTAAGATATTAAAAGATTGATATCTCAAAAAATGTGAAAGTAATTTTAATTTTCAAAATTTTCGTAATATTAAATTAATTGTTAACTAGAAAATAAGGGGAACAACAGCCTCCCTCTTGCTTTATGTTGGATCTATCCAATTTTTTTTTTATAATTTAATCCTTATTTAGCTAAAAGTTTCTATATGTGCAATAATTTTTTTTTATTCAAATGCAAGAGTGAAGTTGTAATTTTTGAAGGAAAATAATATGCAATGGAAAATAGAGGGATCAAATCTCAATAAGCATAAAAATAATTTCATTTTTTTAACATTTCAATAGTATTCATTTATTTTTTAGTCAACAAATAAATAGGGGTAAAACCCTTTTGCCTTATGTAGCTCAACTGTTTAATGCAAAAATTTTAAAATTTTTTAGAGTATATTTTCTTAAAAAATTTAGTGGTCGTTTGGTATCATTGTCAAAAATTGGATAAATTAAAACGAGAAACAAAAGATGAAGACTAGAAATAGAAATTAAAAACTATAAATCAACACCTTATTTGGTTAACATTTATGAAAGTAATACAAATTGAAAATCTTATTAAAATTTTTTTGTTTTTAATTATATATAAATTTATATGGTCATTTAATTTTGATTTTAATTTAAAAGTATATCAAACTACTAATTTAATTCAAAAATACGATTTCTATATATTAAAATTTATGGCAACAGGTTGTCAAAATGGTCGAAATCATAAAATTTAGTTTTCAATTTTTTAACAAGCAACTAAAATAAAAAATAGAAACAGAAACAGAAACAGAAACAAACACAATTTATAATTTTCTTTTTTCACTGTGGAAAAGGAGAAAAAGAAAACACAAAACGACAATGATATCAAACAGGTCCTTACTTTGTAACGATATCCCGTTTAAATTCATTCATTTGGCTTTGACTACATCTAATTGACTTAATAATTGTTAATTTAAATTTTAAAAACACTTTTTTTATTGTGAATAAAAGCTTTTATTATTCAAATTCAAAGCTATGTTTAATTTGCCAAATAAATATTTATGAGAAATTATTTAATTTAAAAATATGATTTCTAGATATTAAAATTTATGACAACGGGTTGCCAAAACAATCGAAAATTATAAAATTTTTGTTTTCAATTTTTTGACAAACAGCTAAAGTCAAATATAAAAATACAAAACTGTTAACAGAAACAAACACAATTTTATAATCTATTTTTTCAGTGTAGAGAAAGAGAAATAGAAAACAAGAAACAACAATGATACCAAATAAGCCCTTAATATGTAACGATATCCCGTCTAAGTTCATTCATTTTACTTTAACTACATCTAATTGACTTAATAGTTATTAATTTCGTGCATTAATTAAATCATAAATGTCACTATTATCCCGGGATGTAAAATATTTCTTAATTTAAATTCTAAAAAAAAAATAAAATGAAATTTAAATTTTAAAAACACTTTTTTTTTATTGTGAATAAATTTTTTTATTATTCAAATTCTAAGCTATGTTTGATTTACCGAATACATATTTACAATTAATTATATGACAAATTATTTAATTCAAAAAGACGATTTATAGTTATTAAAATTTCTAACAATATGCTGCCAAAACAGGCGAAAATCATAAAATTTGGTTTTAAATTTTTTGACAAATTACTAAAACCAACAATAGAAACAATAAACTATTAATAAAAACAAAGACCATTTTATAATCTATTTTTTCACTGTGTAAAAAAAGAAATAGAAAACGGGAAACAACAACGATACCAAACAAACCCTTAATTTGTCACGATATTTCGTCTAAATTTATTCATTTAGCTTTAACTACATCTAATTGACTTAATAATTATTAATTTCAAGCATTAATTAGATCATAAATGTACTGTTATGACTTGGTGTAAAATATTTCTTAATTTAAAATTTTAAAATCTAAATTAAAAGAAAATTTTAAAATTTAAAATATTTTTTACTATGCTATAAAAACTTTTATTATTCAAAATCAAAGCTATGTTCCATTTGTCGAATACATATTTACAATTAATTATATGAGAAATTATGGTATTACTATAAAGTACATAACATTGTGAACATTTTATTGGTCTATAATAAAGAATAGTTAAAGAATAACTATTTTCAAATTTTATTATGAAGATGTTTATTATTTGTTATTACATATTAAATTAAATAATTATGAATATATAAGAAGTAACTAATCTCTTGATTCTCAAAATTTATATCATATTCAATTTTATTCTAACCAATAGATATTATGTGGAATCAAACGAGTCAAAAAAAAAAATTAAGCTATTTTAGTATGAAAAAGTAAATTAAGATATAATTCAAAAGCTTTAATCATTTTAACAGATAATTTAAATGTTAATATTTTACATATAAATTTATTAATTTTAATTATTTATAAATTTTTATGTCATTATTTACAAATAAAAATACATATTACTCATAATTTTAAATCAATCAACAAAAACAAAATATAAGGAGATATTTTAGAAATTTAAAAATATAATATAAAACTGAAAGGAGCATGCCTTCAAGATTATCCTTCAACAAATTTGAGTTTGAATTTGAATTTTGATTCGCGTATGAAAAACGCTACTCGCTCTAAGGGCTTGACAGCTCTTCACATGCAAAATTCTTTGTTTTGTGTATGCGGTGGCGAGAGAAGCCAGCGAGTTTAGAAAATTATGTACGATCGCAATGGTCGTAATAAGGGGTCAAAAGAGAAAAGGACGAAAGTAAGGAAAGGACACGCTGGTAATGGCGTGCCGACAGCGAATATTAGCGGTGCCACGTGTACGGAAGACGTGGGAGTGAGTCCGAGTGGGACCCGGAAATTTGTCGGTATCGATTGGATAAACACTGGAGAGCAAGTGTAGGGGCGCTGTGTTAACTGTTAACGCAGAGGAAAGGCCCGCCTAATTAACCCGAAAAAAGTATTAAAAAAAAAACTAAAAGAGTGACGTGGAAATTTTTAAAAACTGTTGAGCGTCACGTGCCATCAAGTAGAATGGTTGAGGCCACGAGAATTGTTGCCGACGTGTTTGGTATGGTTAATATTTTTTATTTTTTATTATGTTTAGTTATGTTGTTAGTTCTTTATTTTTATTGTTAATTTTTAACTGTTTGAACTAAATCATTCATTTTGTACAGTAAATTTTAAAAAGTATAAAAATAAAATAAAATAATTATAATAAATCTTATTATAGTAATTGTTAATATGTATTATTTGTAATTTTACTATTTTAATAATAATTTTATACTATTTTTTGGCTTAAAGATGAAAAATGGGAATTTTTAATAAAATTTAAATTTATTTTAGTTTTATGACATCAATCAAACAAGTTGCTGATTTTTTATTTTTATTTTTTATTTTTAATAATAATATTTATTTTTTATAACTTTTTACAATGATATTAAACAATACCTTACTTATTATTTTATTTATCTTCTATTACGAAAACTCGTAATAATAAGAGCATAAATATAATAATATTGCTCCTTACAATAACACTTGAAATATTTATATGTAATTTATTTTTTTAATATGAAACAAACTATCATAACAATGAGGCAAAAGAAAAAAATTAAAATATATAATGATTATATTTTAAATTTAAATTAAATATATGTTAGATTTGAATTAAATACAAATTCAAATTCAAAATTTATCCAAATATAAGTTTAATAAATTTATATTCAACAATTTATTTATTTATTTTGGTTCAAGATACATAATAAATTTTCGGGCTTTTCTTAGGGTGCGCAACTTGCGCTCTATCTGACTGACCGTTCCGTAAGCCGGTCATAGTCACGGGCCCATTACCATCATTGGACAATTTCGCCCACTACGGAGGTGCCACGTGTCCGTTCGTTGGAAGAAGGAAGCAGCTTCGAGATCCGCGACTGGCAGGTACGAATACGATGTAGGCCTCACCTCCCAGGGGCGCAGTGGGCGGCGCTTGTGGACCCATGGTCGGTGTTTTACAGTGGTTTACTTCTCTCCCTGGCCCATTGTATTCGCTCCTGACCACTGCCACGTGCAAGTGGGTCCTACCTCCATTAAGAATATTTAATTAAGCATATAAAAATATTACAGGTCTTTTAAGATAAGATTTCGATTCATATTTAGTTTGAATCTGCGGCCGGATAGTTTATAAAATAAATTCCTATAATTAATTTTTTTGTCTATCAACCCCAAAAAAAAAAATGTATAATGGCAGAGTTTAATTTTAAGTCCCAATTTAAATTTTGAGGATATAAAATTTTGATTTAGAGTCATTGTCCAAAAAAAGAGATAGGATGCAAGTGAATTAAGTCTAGTTATGAAATATTTGGACTCAATTTACTTTCATTTAATTTGACTAATATTATGTTTGGAATAACCTTAAATTTGAATTTGTATTGAATTTGGATATTATATAACATAAAATTATATTAAAATTTATCCAAATTCACCTAAATGTGAATCTAAGATTTCAAATTCATACTTCCAAGCAAAATGTCCATTTACGCTAAATTTGAGTAGAATTCGAATACTGAATAGTCTAATGCAATGTTTGAAACATGAATTTCAGATTTTAAATTTGAATTTGGGTAGATTTAAATAAATGTCAATACAATTTTATATTACTTTTTGTCCAAATCTAATATAATTCTATACCTAAAATCTCTCCAAACATAGGGTTGAGTGCTGTTCAAGTTTGTAAAGGGCAAATTTTTTTTAAAAAATAACAAGAGAGTTTTAATTACAATTTTGATTTGATGGAACAAAGTATGTCATTATGTTGTTAGATGTCACTATCTAAATTTTGAGGATAATTTTTATTTTAATAAATTAGAGTTCTCGTACAAAAAGAAGAAATAGTATGCAAGTGAATCGAGTCTACTTACAAATTATTCAAACTCAACTTATTCTAACTTAATTTGTATGTTTGAAGAGACCTTAAATTTAGATTTATATTGGATTTAGATCAGATGTAGTATAAAATTATATTAAAATTTGTTAAATTCACCCAAATATAAATCCAATGTTTGAAATTTATGCTCCCACACACAATGTTAATTCACGCTAAATTTGAGTTGAATTTGAATTATTTTTTAATAGTCTAATTCTATATTTGGAAGCATGAATTTCGAACATTGCATTTAAATTTGGGTGCATTCAGACAAATTTTAATAAAACTTTATATTACATTTTATCTAAATCTAGTATAAGTCTAAATCTAAAATCTCTCCAAAGATATGGAAACGGGTGTTGTTAAAGTATGTTTTCGCGACATCCTAAAGAAGGGTCCTAGGGATAGCGAGAAAATAATAATATTAAAATTTTGATGGAGTTGACACAAACATATTATTTACCTAAGTACGGTTATAACACCTAATTACAACTCATTTGATTGGTCTCTATACTAAACTTAGGTCAAGTAACTAGTAGTCACACGTTTCTCTACTCTCTACTTGTAATATTGTATTTGCTAGATTTTTTTCTCAATTAATCATATTACGAGCTCATTTTCCCATTTATCCAGTTAAATCAATTCGTTTGGATAATACTGGTAAATTTACATCTCAAACTTTTGATAACTACTGCATGTCCCTTGAAATAGATGTTGAACATCTCGTAGTTCATACTTATACACAAAATGATTTAGCTGAAACTTTTATTAAGAGACTTCAACCCATTACTAGACCTATGATTATGAAAACTAAATTGTCTTTATCTGTTCGGGAATATGCTATTCTTTATGCTGCATATTTAGTTCGTATAAGGTCAATTGCTTACAATAGTCTTTCACCAATGCAATTAGTTTTTGGGCGACAACATGATATTTCTTATTTAAGAACTTTTGGTTGTGCATTATATGTTCCTATCGCCCCTCCTCAAAAAAATAAAATGAATCCTCAACTAAGTTTGGTATCTATGTTGGTTTTGATTCTCTTTCTATATTATTAGATATCTTGAACCTTAAACATGTGATTTGTTTAAAGTATGGTTTCAAGATTGTCATTTTGATAAAACAGTATTACCTACATCAAGGGGAGCAAAATCAGTGTCTAAAACACAACATGAAATCACATGGAATGTCATGAGTTTATCTCATTTACATTCTCACACAAATCAAAGTGAACTTGAAATTTAGAAGATTATACATTTGTAAGGGATTGCAAATCAATTACCAGATTCTTTTGTAGATACTAAGGTCATATTAAAATCTCATATGTCTGCTGTAAATATTATAGCACGTATTGATGTCCCTAAAGGACAACAGCCAGCTAATGAACCTAAATTGCAAGTTAGTCGTGGAAGGTTTGTTGGCGCAAAAGATAAAACTCCCAAAAATAGAAAATTAGATTATGAAAACACTCCAAAGGAGGTTACAGAGGTAGACAATCCATTTGACATTCACAAACTCGTTTTTCCTGAAAATGAAATCCCTATTATGGAATATCCTAAAGAGAAATCTCCTCAAGAGGAATCTCCTGAAAATAAAACTCCTAACGTGACATCCATTGAAAAGGGGCAGGTGCCTAAAAATAATATTGAGATCTTAATTCATTACACAAGAAAAATGTGGGATAGAAATAAAATTATTGTCAGCAATAGATTTGCATATGTATTAGCTACTAACATTGACATAAGTAATGAGGATCTTGAACCTAAATCCGTTAATAAATTTCCATATAGAAGTGATTGATCAAATTGGAAAGTGGCTATCACATCAGAATTAAACTCTCTATCAAAAAGAGAGGTTTATGGACCTGTAGTCCATACACCATAAGATGTCAAACTCGTTAGATACAAATAGGTATTTGTGTGCAGACGTATTAGAGTTGTTAGTTTGTTAATTGTTAATTTATTAGTTGTTGATTCTCAGTTGTATTTTTCATTTTATATACTAGTATAAATACCACTGTAAACTTAACTTCTTTTATCAATTCCGGAATAATACAGTTTATTTATTTAACATGGTATTAGAGCAATTTTTTGCTGCTCTCTCTGTAGTTCTCTCTCTCTCTCTCTCTCGCGTCTGTTGCTCCTGTGATCCTCATCTTCGCAATCAATGCCGCCTTCTCCCTCTCTAGCTTCTTCTTTCTTATAAAAAAAAAAAAAACCCTAAGAATGGGGGTGCTAGCGGGACCTAGAAACATCTAAGCTTTCATTCTCTCACTCTGCAAGTGAGATTCTTTGTCTAGATTGACATGGGTGCTCTTCATTTGCGGTTTTTGCTCTGAGGTTCTGCGGACAAGCTGCAAATGAAGATCATTGACTCTCCACTAGTGTTCTTGCTTCTTCTTTTCATCTTTTCCACTGCGATTTCAGCTTTTTCTTCTCCTGTTCGTGGACAGAGTACAGATTCTCTCAAGTTCATCTTAGGTGAGCAAAATTTCCTTCTTTGTCAGATGAAGCTGCAGTTTGTTCAAATTAAGCCACCCAGTGAATCCTTCATGGCTTTGGCTGCGGAGGAGGAGATAGCATGCTCCCAAAATGGAGAAGAGTCGCAGAACAACAAATCGAGTAAAAAAAAAAATCATTACTCACCAAGGATGACGGTGTTTATTGGAGCTGATTCTGCAATCTTAGCCGTTTCTCTAGCGTTCAACGAACAAGTAAATTGTTCTTGCAATCAAGATTCATGGGTTCATATCAGGATCACTCCTCGGATTTTTTGTTTTTCTGATTCTTGCTTCCACATATTTTTTTTTCTCTCTCTCATATTCTGCTATGAAATTTTTGGAATTTTGTTTAGTATTGTTTCATTTCAAAGGATTTACCTGTGTGTGCTCCAAGTGTTTTAAAAAATGACACAAAGGAGTTGGTGATTTATGATGGAACCTACGTTTTCTATGGCATTTTGCTCCTATGGTAATTGCTGATTGTGCTCCAAGTGTTCGAAAGAATGACACAAAGGAGCTGCTTGTGGCGGTCGAGCCACCACCGATCTGGTCTTGGTCATCGGCGGTGAAGCCAGTAGTTACTGATACGGCAAAGAAGAAGCCGATAGTAGCAACAAAAGCAAAGTCTACAAAGGCATCGAAAGAGACAAAGGCGAAGGCTCTAGCCAAAACAAAGAAGGCCAAAGCTGCTGAAAACCAAAACCTGTAGCAAAGCCAAAAGCTGTGGCAAAACCAAAGACGAAGCCAAAGGACAAGCTGGTTAAAGCATTAAGAATCTCAACCAGGACTTCGCAGGGGAAGAAAGTTGCAACTCCGAAGCTTGCTGCAAAGAAAGCACTGGCTAAGGCAACTTCTTCAAAGAGCACGAAGCCTAAGAGTGTGAAATTTTTTATATAAAAAAAAAATCTATAAATTTGCTAATCTTTGTGGTTGTATTTGGCATTGCAATCAGATTTTGATGCGTTATGTTTGTTTGGATTTTTTTTTTTTTTTTTTACCGGAAGATGGAGATGTAAAATCTTGGTTCCTCATCTCCATCTTAAAGGGGCGTATTAGAGTTGTTAGTTTAGTTGTTAATTTGCTAGTTGTTGATTCAGTTGCATTTTTCATTTTATATATTAGTATAAATACTAGTATAAATACCACTGTAAACTTAACTTCTTTTATCAATTCTGGAATAATACAGTTTATTTATTTAACGAGACAAAATGAAAATAATGAAATTACTCGATATAAAGTAAGACTTGTGGCATAAAGTTTCTCGCATAAACCCATAATTGATTATGAGGAGACATATTCTCCTTAATTGATGGAATCACTTTCAAATTTTTAATTGGGCTAGTAGTCACTGAACGATTGAGCATGTATCTTATGAATATTATAACGACATACCTATATGAATCTAGGATAATGAAATTTATATGAAAATCCTTGAAGGATTTAAATTCCCTGCAGCAAAACCTATCAATTTATATTTAATTAAACTCTAACGTTCTTTGTATGGATTAAAGCAATCTAAGCGCACGTGGTGCAATTGATTAAGTGAGTACCTTGTGAAAGAAGGATTCTAAATGATCCAATTTGTCTATGCGTTTTTATTAAAAGATCAGAATCTATATCTGGTATAATTGCTGTTTATGTCGATAATTTAAATTTAGTTGGAACTCCCACAGATCTCACTAAAACTACTAATTATTTAATGGCAAAATTTGGGATAAAAAATTTAGAAAAGACAAAATATTGTCTCTGCCTTCAAATTGGACATGTAAATATTGGAATTCTCATTCATCAATCTAAATATACCGAAAATGTATTAAGATAATTATATATGGACAAAGGTCATCATTTAGGATCTCCAATGATGATGTTAAAAATGATCCATTTCAACCTCATGATGAAGGAGAGGAATTACTTGATCTTGAAATACCATATTTAAGTGTTATTGGCTCTTTTATGTATTTGACTAATTATACAAGACCCGACATTGCATTTGCTGTAAATCTACTAGTAAGATATAACTCTGTTCCTACTCGGTGACACTTGAATGAAATTAAACACATTCTATGCTATTTGTGAGGTGCATCTGATTTGAATTTATTCTACTAATTTGATTTCAAATCTCAACTAATGGGATATGCATATACTAGATATCTATCTGATCCTCACAATACTAAATCTCAAACTAGATATGTGTTTCTTTACAAAAAAAACTATTATATCTTGGAAATTATTAAAGCAAACGATTACAACAACAATCTGAAATACTAGTTATCCATGAAGTTAGTAGAGAATGTGTGTGGTTTAGGTAAATGATTTCTCATATCCAAGCAAATTGTGGTCTTAAACCAATTAAGGATATCCAATAGTTTTATATAAAGACAACAACACTGCATGTATAGTTCAACTAAGAGGAGGATACATAAAGGATGACAGAACAAATTGTATCTCTCAAAAATTCTTTTATACACATGAACTCAAAAAGAATGATGATATAGATGTTTAGCAGATCCGATCAAGTGATAATCTAGTAGATTTGTTCACCAAAGTTTTGCCTACTATAACATTCAAGAAATTACTTCATCTCTTCCGAATAAGACATCTTAAAGATCTTAACAGAAAAAGATAATATATGGATGACATCCAAGGGGAAGTGTTATGAAAAATATGAATGTCACCTCTTATCTCCCACTCCTTCATCTTCCACCCTTTCATTTTTTCCATCCCAATAAATGCTTTGCTATCCCTATTACCCTATAAAAGGGCACCTCCCCTCTTATTTGAAACACACACATTACATGCTTGTATACACATTTGCATGCTTGAAGTAAGTAGGCATATAGAAAGCAGAGGAGAGATAAAGAGAAGAGAGATATCTTGTGTAAGGCTAGTTTCAAATCATTTTATAATTCTTTCTGAGATAGTGAAATTTGTGATTCCATTCACCTGTAAAGTAGGTATAGCTGAATCACGTAAATTTTTGTCACATATTTATTTACTTATTTATTTATTTTACATATTTTATAACAAAATTCGTTATATAGTTATATGTTGATCGCCCCACGATAAAACTGTATAAAACTATTGGACAGTCTTACAAAATGTTAGAATATAAACTAATTTTTATCAAGTTTATTTAAAAAAATATTATTTTTTCCCATTTATTTCAATCGGTTTTAAAAACATCATAAAATAAATAAATAAAAAAAAGGAACCACGCATGTGTACCAAACTAGTCAAACAAAAAAAAATGACAATCCATGTGCTTGCCTGCTTAGTCATTGGCCCTTGGTGTTCTGGGCCGGGAGCCGGTCTAAAGTTGGGTTGGACTCGTGGCCCAATATGTAGTCAGCTCATGCCCACGTTCAATGAGTTTGGGCTCCATGTGCTGTTGAGTGTTGACCCTACTTTAGGGCCGAACAAGCCCACCAAAACAAATTGAACAAAACAACAAACTATAATTCGGGGCGATTCTACATTGCCCACGAGAAAAAATTAAAGATCTTTCTAGTCAGTCTTCCTCACTGCGAATAAACACTTTTTTTTAAAAAATAAAATAAAATAAATTTTATTAAATTTTTTTTAAAAATATTATACAGCTGCCGATTAATAGAACATTTTTGCCGAGAACTAATAAAATGACTTTTTTCTTAGGAGCATTAGAGCCTTTATTAAATTGAAAATGATGATTTCATTTCAATACATACTGGTTTTGCCCATAAATTCAAAAATATAATTTAAAATTTAAAATAATTTCATAATAATACAATTAGGGCATTCATGATTCGATTATTCAAACTGAACTTCTAGAAGTAGTACTCAACCGATAATTTTGATTCTGCGTTTTTCTGAATCAAAAGTGATATGAGCCATTCAATTAATTAGATGATCTGATTAATCAATGGTTTATGTCGATTATCTAATTCGAATCGATTTTCAAATCATTACAATTAAAAAAAAAATATTTTACTTTAATTTTGATTTAATATGTGTATTTATACTTTATTTATTATAAACTAGATCGCGCAAGGAAAATTTGGCCATACTAATATTATAAATAAATACTATATTGATTTGATTTGGATAACAACCTTTCATAAACATATATGTCAAAACCGAACTAATAGTAAAAAAACGTTTAAGAAAAATAACCAAAATCAAACCGATCCATGGATTAATCGAAATTTTGATTCGGTTTAATTCAGATCATATTAATTTTTAAATATTATTGAGTAATAGCTGCAGGGCCCATAACAAGAAAATCGGGTATTCGGGTTCGCGGCTCCAATATCAACGGCTCATATGCGGCATACCGAGTCAAAGCCGGCTGGCTAGGTTTCTCGCTTTCTCTTCTCACAAACTTTGCATTTACTTATTTTCAATTCAATTTCTGGGAGGTCCAAAGGAAGGGGAAAATATTCGAGCGTGGGAGCGTCCACGCAACAACCCAGGGAGACGTTTGATGCTTTCGTTCTCCTCTTCGTCTCCTCCCTCTTCGTGCTTCGATTCGGCTTCGTCTCTGCAGCGTCTTCTCCATTCTTGCCGACTTCGTAGCTTAGAGAGAGAAAGAGAGGCGAAAGGAGAGAGACAGGGAGAGGCGGAGGAAGAGAGACGGAGAGGAAGGGAGAAGGGGGGCGCAGCCATGATCACGCGCTCGAATCTCGCGGACCAGCTGCGAGAATATCAGATTCGATCTAAGCACGATTGGGCTTCCGTCTCCTTCTTCTCCTCCACTTCGAATCTCACTTCAAGGTAATTAGATTTTGTAATTAAAAAACGCATATGAAATTGTCTCCTAATTAGGGTTTAGTTTTTCAATGGCAGCTTTCATTTCGTGTGTTTTTTCATTAAGGTTTTCTTACATGTTTCTTTGTTTTGCTTTTTTAATATGATTCGGTTAGAGATCGACATGCTTATGCATCTGATCTCGAACTCGTCCAATTTGAATTATATTTGAAATGTAACGGATTCAAAAGGGATAGGGTTTTTCCAACTTTGAAAGGGTAATACTCTGTGGCAAAAATACATCTTTTAACTGAGTACTGGAGATATGAAATTACGCAGGCGTTAATTGGTGTAGGATTTAATGGCAATAGATAATGTGGAAAACCATAATAATAATAACCGTTAATTAGGCCCATTCACCAAGAACAGCTCCATGAACTTATAATCCTGGAATTGAAAAATTCAAAATTTCTTTAGGCATGCTTTGGAACTTATGGCTAACTCGTTTGACTTGCATTTGGTTAGCAGTTAGCACAAACTGCTTTGTTTTCATTTTTTACCCCGGAACACAAGTGTGCATGTAGAAGGTTTTAGCATTTTTATCTTCTAATTAAACTGTGATGTTATATTGATAATACAGGAATTAATAGGTATGATTATTCCTTCGTCTAAAGAAATAACAACCTCAGAGTTGGAGGTCATTTTCCACCTGTGCTTTATAAAGATTTCATAGTTGACTAAGGAGAAATGCATTGGTTGCTTGAGACATTAGATATTTCTATTTTCTGGAAGAGTTAGCTGGTTGGAAGATTCTACTACGGTACTACCAAATGAGTTTGTTGAGGTTGTTTTAAGAGAATAGATTACTTGGAGGCAAAAGTTTGAGATGGGAAAAAGGGGGATTGTAGTACTATGCTTTTCTGTGTGGCTGTGAGTAGCGGGAGGCATAATAGTTTTGTTCAGGAGTTGGGAGCTAGAGTCAGTGGAGTTAGTTAAGGATCCTAGTTTGATTACAGTTGAGATTACAGGCTTCTATAAGAATCATTATTTGGAAGTGTATGCTGGCAAATTTATGATAGAGGGGGTTAATCACTTCCCTTTTTCTCTTGATAGGGTTGTGTGGTTAAATAGACCTTTTGAAGATGAGGTGAGGAAGGCAGTGTTTTAGATGGATAAGGACACTTGGTGCTGATGGGTTTTTTTCCATGGCCCTTTTTAATGCTTTGTGGGATATTGTCAAGGATGTTTTGATGAGAGTTGCTGGAAATTTCTTTGTTAATGGAGTAGTGGTAACTAGTAAGAGTATAACTTCAAATTTTACAATTTTGGTGCCTAAGAACAATAATCCCAATTAATTTGGTAACTAGTGTTTATAAGATTTTGGACAAGGTGCTTTCCAATAGATTGAGAGGGGTTTTGCATCTACAACTGCACCTTAGGGTGATTTTATTGGTGACTGTAAGATTTATATGCTGCTTGAGTGGCTAATGAGGTGGTGGTGGATGATGTTAGGAGTTGTCATTGGAAGGGGCTAGTGTTTTAAGTAAAATTTCAGAAGGCATATGAATATATGATGGGGTTTGCTGGAGGGTTATTTATTTATTTATTATTATTATTATTATTTATTTATTTATTATTTTTTTAGAGAGCTTGGGAGCAGAAGGGTTTTGATAGTAGGTGGAGAAGGTGGATCAATGAGTTCTTTGTCTTTTTGTTAGTGTTGTTTCATTTTGAATGTTGAACCAAAGTCCTAGTTTAGAGCATCGAGGGGAGTTAGAGAAGGTGCTGCTCTCTCTCTTTTTCTTTTCACTCTAGTTGTTGATGTTTTGAGTGTGATGATTACTTAGTGTTGTGGATGAGGGGACATGAAGGGTATTGGATGGATTCTTGAGATATTTTTGTTTCTCATCTACAATTTGTGGGCAGTACCTTATTTTTTTGGAGGACCACTTAAGAGAGTTTTTCCATATGTGCTATTACTTTTGTAAGTATTTGAGAGTGTTTTTGGTTCAATATTAATTTAGGAAAGAGTGCACTGTGGCGTTAATGTAGAGGGGGTGGGGGTGAGGGGTGAGGGGTGAGGGATGAGGGGTGGGTTTCTTCAATATACTGAGTTGGCTAGTTGTGTCAATTAGCAGTGGCTCTTGAACTATGCAGGAGTTCCTTTAGGGTGGTTTTCTTAGTGCATTGCCTCCTTCGAGATTTGATATCGAGGGAATATCTAGGTTGGATATCTAAAAGGGTGCTTATTTTACTCAGAGGTCTCATTATGTTAATTTGAGCTCATTATTGCTCTATTCCTTTTAAATTGTAACTTCCTTGTTTAGTATTCTTCTGCATATTGCTAGTAAGCTAGAGCATGGTTTTAAGTTGGATGTTGTGGGATGCAGGAGAAGTGGATGTTACATAATGGGAAGCTGTCATAGTGGCCGTAAATTTTTTTCATGCATGCACGACTATGCCAAAATTCCAGAGTAAGCATGGAATACTTTAAAACATGATTTTGAATGAATTTTTACTGCTTTTATTCAACCAACACACACTTTTTAATATTTAACATGATTTTTATATTAATTTTAGTGCGCTGTTTACAGGAAAAGTCATAATTTTATACTTTCCACTACTTTCGTGATTAAAAAATTTAGGAATGTAATTGAAAATTAAAACTAATTAATTAGACACATAAAATGAATCGATATACAATTATATACACATGAAATTAATTAGTATTAGTATGTGAAATAGTTACATTTAATAGTTACATATGATTTTATATTTCTAGAAATTTAATTTTCAAAATTTACTATTCAAATTAACAAGAAGTCAATAACTAAGCAAGCATAAAAATTTAGGACATTAGTTGTTAGGCAATTTAGGTCCATTAAGCAATTTAAGACTAAATATATAGTAGTTTCATTGTATTTAATACTCAATAGTTACAAATTCTTTTGTATTTTCTAACACTTTTAATTTTTAATTTCTAATATTCAAAATATCAATAACTAAGCATTTAGGCCATTGAAGATTAGGCAATTTAGGCCCATTAAGCAAATTAATCAGTTAAGCTGTAAGTGTAGCAAATTGGCAATTAAAAGTATAAGTAACTAAGTACCATAAGTGGAAATAATTAAGCTATAGACATTGCATAATCTTAAGCACTTAAATTGTAAGCATTGTTTAAGCTTAAGTCATAAGTAGGAAATTAATTAGTTAAGCTAATAAGCTGCTTAACTTTCTTTAGCAAAAAAAAAAAAAAAAAAAAAAAAAAAGTGGGTTGGGATAAATTGTACGTGCTGGCAGTAGGCAAACCCACAAACAGGAAGGCAGGACTCAAGAACTCACGAACACGAAGTGCCTCCCACTCCTGAACCCTCTCCAAAGCTCAAGGCCTCAAACTCTCTCCAGATCTACTCAAATCCCTAGTTTCTAGTTTGATTTCTTAGTCAGATCTACCCAAATCACTTCCAAACAGCAACAAATTTCTTCCCAAATGGATAAAATTTCAGACATAGGGAAGTGAATGCTGTATATCACCTTCAAATGGCGATTTCAAGCCCAAATTTCTGTTTTGGCAGCCATAGATCACTGGATTTAAGCTGGACAACCTTGGGGAGTGGAAGAAATGCAGCAAAACTTAGAAAAATCAGGAACAAATGTGGTATTTTTTAGTATATAGGGCTGTCAAAGACAGGGAACAGTGGTGTAACGCAGTGTTGCGGAGTGGAACAGCCTGTAATGGAAGCGTGGCGGCCCGTAGCGGAAGTTTGATGCTCGTGATTTTTTCTGTCACTGCTATAGCGGTCCGTATCGGTATCGGGGCCTTGAAATTTTGTTACATAACAGATGTTACACATCGTAAGGACCGTTATTTAAAACCATGAGCTAGAGTCAACAATGAGGATGATGAAGGATTTCCTGTGGTTCGGGAGTGGATAAGGAAAAAAAAGAAGCATATTTTTAGTTTGGAGAAGGCTTGCAAGGCTAAGAGTAGAGGGGGTTGGGTCTGGGAAGTCTAGTGTCCAAAAACATTGCCTCAATGAGTTAGTGGCTTCAACAATTTCCTTTGGAATCCAAGTTCTTTTGGCATAAGGTGATGCAGAGTAAATATGTAGGTCCTAAATGGTTGGGATGCTCTGATTGGGATTAATGCTACTTTTGGGAGCCCCTTTGAATCTCATTACTTAGGCTTGCCTTCTGTTTGTACCTTGGGTAAAATTACGGGTAATGGGAAAGAATTCAATTTTAGGAGGATCATTAGTTAGGAGATGCTTCATTTTCTAATTTGTTTCTTTGCTTGTATCGTCTTTCTAATTGCCATAATGCTCATGTTTCAACCTTATTTGGCTAACAAGCATTTTGGAACTTTTTTTGTTAAGAGAAATTTGAATGAGATAGAGACAAAATGCTCTTGTGCCCCTTGTTCAATATTTTGGATTCAATCTATATTGGTAAAAGGACTTGGTAGAATGGTTCATGGTTTGGATGTTTTTGGAGTTTTGTCTTGTAAATTATGTTTCCTCCATTTAAACACACTACAATAGTGGATCACTTCACTTTACACTCCTTTATTTAGATGAGCTGCTTCTTCATAAGTTTTCAACTTTTGGGGTAGGCATAAGGAGGGGGATCGTCTTTTGAAATGTGCTTTGTTGGTGATTATTTGGTGTAATTGCTTGGAGTGTACTATTAGGATTTTTAAAAGACAAGAATTTCTTTCATCTTGGCCTAAAGTGGAAATTTTCATTCTTCATTTTGATAATATTTTTTGGGGGTGGGTTTTGAGGACTCCTTTAAAGAGATTGGAAGGCTTTGCTTCGCTAATATATTCTCTTTTTAAATTTTTCTCCCCATCCTTTTGGTGGACATCTTGTCCTCTTTGTGACAACATTTTTTTGTTTAAAAATTAAAAATATCACTATCGCAACCATTGAGTAGGATTTTTCCCCTTCTGCTTATTGTGTAATTACTATTAAAAGATTTATTCGTTTAGTTTTTAGATAACCTCAGGCATAGCTGCGCAAACTTTAGTTTCTCTTCCCATCTCTCTAAACTCTTCCTTTTTTATTTTTTTTTTTCATTTTCAACATTGCGGGGAAATAAACCTTCTTAAATTGAAGAATTTGTAGATAAATCATGATGTGAACTTCGATTCCTTACCCTAAAAGTACTTTGATAATTTATTGGTGGTGTATTAATTGTGGGATTTAATTTGCATTGGTGAAGGGATGTGCATTGTCATTATTGCTGTTGGATTTTCAAAAAATTAGGAAGCATATGGAACCTCGGTAGACTTTATTCTTCATAGGATATTATTGGTTGAAAATTCAATATATTTTGTCCATTGAGATAGTGAATTATGCACCATTGATGTGTTCTGGTAATGTATATGAATAAGTTGTTGCTAATAGTCAATAGAAATACTTGGTCTAATTTTTGAAATTTTTGACAAATTATCAGTTCAAATTTGTATCGCCAAGTGGTAAAAATTGTTGAATTTGGTGTTTTTTTTGATCCTTGGTTGCATACTAATGCTCAAACGTGTGGAATTTTGGCAGACACTTACTAAATTAATCTAAAACCCTTTTTTTGTTTTTATTTAGATTGTTAAAGAAATAATTTCTCTCAATTAAATATTGGGTGAGAATTGGTTCTTAATTGTTTATCCTATAACCCATGCACCAAGGGTGTGTTTATCCATGACTATTAGGATCTTTGATATTTGCCAAAGGGTGTGACGCAAGAAAATGTAAGACGAGTATGTAAGGGCCTGTTTGATATCGTTGCTGTTTTTTGTTTTCCGTTTCGGTTTCTCCATAGTGAAAAAACTTATTATAAAAATATTTTTGTTTCTATTGTCAGTTTTTTGTTTCTGTTGCCGATTTTCAACTGTTTGCCAAAAAATTGAAAACCAGATTTTATGGTTTGCAGTTGTTTTTGACAACTTGTTGCCAGGAATTTGAATATCCGGAAATAGTATTTTTTGGATTAAATTATTCATTTGATGCACATTTAAATTAAAATCAAAATTAAATGATCATATTAATTTAAATATAATTATAAAAATATACATAAACTTCAAAAAATAATAATAAAGCCAATTACTAAGTACTCTTACTATTTTTCAATTTCCATGTCCAATAAAATTTTTATTGTAAATTAAATTTTGAAAGTAGAAAAATTAAATAAAATAATTATAATAAATTTAAATTTTATTATATTAATTTTTTAATGTGTAGCATTTGTAATTTTATAATTTTAATCATATTTATATAAATATTTTGATTTAAAAATGAGAAGGTGCATATTTTAATTAAAATTTTTTATTTGTATTAGTGTTATAAATGTTAACCAAACAAATTGTTGGTTTCTAGTTTTTAGTTTTTGTTTTGTGATTTTTGTTTTTTGTTTTTGGTTTTTGTTTCTTTAATTTTTGACAATGATACCATAGACCCCCTAAGCTTCTTATTCCAAAATATTTTGCAAAAGTTACGTTTTTGTACAAAGATTGATTTGATGTTACCTTCTTAGTTTGGATTTATTATGTTTTGTAAGAGGCAAGGAGTTATATCTGTTACTGTTCTTGACTCTGAGAATATTATAATAGAGGTATTCTCAGAGGTCTTCTTAAAGTTTCATTAACAAGTTCTAGTAAAAAGTGGATTTGGTTGCTGCTTTATTGGCATCATGCAACATGTCTATGTCTAATGGCTATTAAAAATTGCAGAAAGAATTGATTATTTGAAGATAAAGTTCTTATGCATAGTTGATGTGGAGAGCGCGGTTCAATTTTGAGGTCCTTGCTATTGCTTGTGCATGAATACTAAGTATGTGCTCAAGAAGTTCTTACGGGTTGTTATTTGTCAATCACATTAGTTTCTCAGTGGGAAGAAAATGGAAAACTATAATTGCGTTGGGTGGCTTTAGGTGAGGAGCTTTTGAATTTGTAATAAGATGCACTCAGCCTAAGTACTTAAAATGGAATTGGCTTTGTTGCTGTATCCTTGGGGGTAGATAATATATGTATTGTTGCCTTGGAAAAGGTATATTGTTGATTTATAATGTGGCTAGTCTCAGACATAACATAATTATTTGTACTGGATGCATATTTCGGCTAATAACTAGAGTATATGTTTTGGATGCAAAACAACAACAACAACAACAACCCTTAAGTTCCACTAGGTGGGGTCGGTTAAATGATTCTTTTTTGCCAATTCATCCGATTGAAAGCATTGTCCTCCACTAGCCTGAGAGATATTAAGTCCTTCTTTACTACCTCATTCCAGGTTAATTTAGGTCTATCCCCATTTATTATCAAAAATAATAACTCACTTATCCTCACAAGGGCATTGATGGCTTGCTTTTCAAATGCCCAAACCATCTATCTGTCCTTCCCTAGTCTTTGAGCAGTGCTATGCCTAGCTTATTGCGTGTATTTTTTTTTATTAACTTGTATTTTAATTTTATACCATTCATCCACCTTAACATTCGAGTTTTAGTAACTTGTACTTTTTGGACATGTTTCTTAGTTGCTTGACATTCTGATAAAGCATGCCTGACCTTATAGCCATCTTATGAACGTTCTTTTAATTTTAAGGGTATTCTAGGATTACATAACATGCTTGACGCACTCCTCCATTTTATCAATTCTGCTATCTTTATGTATTACATTTTCTACTTTTCTCCTTCCACTTGCATAATAGATCCAAGATACTGAAATCTACTAGTGCTACTAATTTCTTGATTATGAAGTTTAATCTTTTCTCTTATAATCCTATCATTATTGAAACTACATTTCTTATATTTTGTCTTATTTCTACTTATCCTAAAACTTTTACTCTAAAGTGGTTCTCCAAAATTCTAACTTGGATTCAACTTTAGTACTCCACTTCTACTTTCGTCAATCAAGACAATATCATTTGCAAACGACACTTAGCAAGGGATCTTGTTTTGGATATTCCTAATGAGTTCATCAATCACTAAAACAAAAAGACAAGGGCTCTAGATAGAACCTTGATGTACTCCTATTGTGATTGGAAAATCTCTAGACTCTCCTCCTACAGTCCTAATGCTAATTCTTACTTTATCATACATATCCTTAATGATCTCAATGTATCTATTATGCATTATAGATGCACCATGAAAGCTAGTGCTTGGAATTTTTGGAGACTCATGTCTACATGAAGCAAAATATTTTTAATGTAGATTAGCCAATAGTCCGATACCTTATACAGCTAGTTTGAAATTTTGTTTTGCCTTTAGGGTGCCTTTATTGTTGTCAATTCTCGGGTTGTGGTGAGTTCACTCTCATTTTCATTTGCCTGGTGCCTTACATTTTAAGTTTCCCACTATGAGGCAAGAAGAAAATAGAGCACAAAATGTTGATTAGGAGTTTGTGGGATGGGATTTGTCATTTTTAGAAGACACCTTTACTCGTCCCCCAAAAAAAAAATAAAAAATAAAAGAGAAGAAGAAGAAGAAGATACCTCTACTCTTTAAGTAGGTAACAAGGACTTGTAAATCAGAGATACTTCTTTCCCAACTAATTTGATGCCCTCCTTTCTGCATGTTAGTGGTTGGGCTTGGAGAGGTTATTTAAAACAGGAAACAAGTCACTGAAAATCCTCGACCAGCATGTGTTGCAGTCATGTACCGACTCCCTTGTATGTCCTTTATGCTGTCTGTTATATTGTGTTAATCGTATTCAGTTTAATGCTTGAAATAGCATCTCATGAGGATCTTCAATGTATGATTTTGCAGCTCTTTACCCTGATAAAACCCTGTTTAAGAGCGACAACACTGATTTTCACTTCAATTATCAGTTCTCTAGGGATGGATGCCTGGTTGCCCATTGTAAAAAAGGAGCTTTCTTAAGCTGTGAGCAGCATTGTAGGGATGCTTATGTTTTTGTACTTGCCTATAGTGATAGATTGTGGGTGCCACTGTGGGCATCTGCATGCCAATGCTTTTTGGAAACATTGGGTATGGAAAAGGGGAGGAAAAGGTGCAAGGAATAGAGAGAGGGAAGAAAGAAAGTGCTTTTCCTTTTTCTCTTATTGTTTAGTGAATAAAATAAAATTATGATTAATTTGTTCTCAACCCATCTTCTTTCCTTTTTCTGGAGGGATTGATTCCGAGAGGAGTCCCATTTCCATCAATTTTCTTTTGTTCCTCAATTTTCCACTGTATTAAACGATGAGAAAATAGGATTTCTTCTCATGTTTTCCTTCCTTTTTCTTCCTCTTCTCTTTCCAAGAGAACACAATGCAAGCCTACTCTAGCATTCAGTGTGTTTTTGACCTTTGAATAGCAAGGTTTGGATTTGGATTTGGACAAGGTGCAGCATAAAATTGTATTGAGTTTCATTAAAATCAGATTAAGTCCGAATTTGTAGCCTGAAATCCATGCTCCCTACAGAAGCTTGGGTCTTTTTTCCCGTTGATTATTTTCTAGAAGCTTTCCAACAGTACAATTTCCCCTTTGCACGGGAATGCAAAAAAAGGGATGACTGTTATAATGATGCTGCAACAGACTAGAATAATATGATTCTAATGATTTTATGCTATGACTATAAAATACATTGATTTTCTAACACCGATTTATGAAATTCTCTTCCTTTGTTGCGGTTAACGAGCTTGGTTTATAATTGCTTAATCTTTTAAGATAAATGCTAAGAGTAATTTCATGTATGTGTAAAAAAATTCATTATCAGTGCATTGTAATTTCATTGCGTCTGCCAATTTTTTGATGCAGGGTGGATGTTGTTGTCTTCGTAGTATGGGAACTCATCATTCTAGCCTTCCTGGTTTTCTCAGCAGTTTCATTATATTTCAGGCACATGCGACTTGCTTTGATCCTAGTATGCATAACAATGCTTTTGCTTTTATGCATGAAAATTACGAAGCAAATAAGACTAGCGAGGAAAAGGAAGCGAAGGATGCTTCTTCCTTTATCCATGTAGAAGAAACAAGTCAAAAGCTTTTCCAGATTACCCAACTTTGTTGTGTAAATTGTGAGAATTCTTGACCACTGCTTCTGGTCTTTCCTCTTCCATTTTTTTCTCCTTGGGTATCTCCCTCTTCTTATTTTTTCCTTTTTATTTTTGAATATGTAATTGTACCTGAAAAGGAGGCTGATCATAGATGTGATTACTTCAATATAAGCAGATCAAAGTGGTGTATTCATCATATACATGTTCTGATAAACTTGATCCATTCACAGATTTGGCAATGAGGCAGGCTTCATTAGGGTTTCTGATTTTGCAGTTTTTGAGATTTCTTTTTCCTTAGTGGGGCTTGAAAAAGTGTAATTCAATTCCAGGGTTCACAATACTCCACACTGCTCCTATCACCACCAGAATGCTCAAAATCATCCCAAACCATCCTAGGGTCCAATTAAGATACCAAGAGACACTGTACTTTTTGGGCTTTTTGATCAGTACCGACATGAAACATGGATATGCCAGTGTGACCGGCAGGGCAACCCCTCCTATCAAGCCGGCCAGGCTCCTAAGGAAGGGCAGCGCCACTGCTATGAAGAATGCCAGGCACCCGAAGAAGGCCCGAATGGCAGTGCGGAGCCACCAGGGGCATGGCCGGTTCTTCCTGGCAGTGTATCTAGACTCCAGGTTGTCGAAGACTGGCATGGCATATATCTGAAACGAACTCAGGCTGTTGAATACCACGAGCAGAGTAGTTAAACTGAGAAGAGCCTTGGATGTGTCGTGGCTATGGTACTTGTATAGGGCATCCAACATCCCGTCGTTTGAGTGTATCTGGTATTAAAACATGCGTCGTGTTAACCAAAAGATATGATATTGAGGTAACTATTATAAATGAGAGATTCTTGTTTCTAGATTTTTTCTGCTCTCTACAATTAAATCAAACAAGGTGGATCTTCTCTTCTATTTTCCCCCTTCGTGTTATGAGTTTTCCCTTTAGCCAAACAGAGTGGAATGGGGAAAGCTTTTCTTTTGTTTTCGGTTTTTTGGGTTTACCAAGTTTCCGTAAGCCCAATAGCCGGCAAGGGCAAGGGGAAACAGACAGAAGGCGATGAGTAGGTATGCAAACTTCACTCCTTTCCACATGGGAACGCGCGATGGTTGCTTTAAAGTTGAAGGCATTGTTCCCTGCACTAGCCAAAATGTGTGGATGAGGTTTCCTAAAATCTGTATGGACAATAAAGCCCTTCATAATTTAAATTACATTTGGGAGCACCCATCATTTTATGCAAGATCATTCAAATAAAGACACCTTACACCTATCAGCCTTGTGTCGTTCAAGAAGTTTTGTGCCTCAAAATTTCGTACTTGGAATACCATACATATTTTATGAAAAATTGGTATTGTAAAATGCAAATATGTTATTGAAAAGAAAATCTTTTGAGAGAATTACGATCGTCCTATTCTGAGGATCTTCGGTCCAATGAAATCATTTCAAGTAGTGGTTTCATGTGAGTTGTGGACTAAAAGACTACTTAAATTAATTTCATTGGATTAGAGCGATCGATCCTGATCCTTTTTAGAGAACATATTTTTTTTTCATTACATATTTTTAATTTACCAAGAAATTTTTAATACTCAACATGTTGAATGGAATTTGCAATATTAACAAAACATAAGAGCTTGTTTAGTAGTAGAAATTTGCTTTTAGTTTAACTTTTAAATAACTACAAATATAATTTCTAACTTTTAAATATTTGTAAATTCCAATATTTTCATATAAAAGCTCATTAATTTTATAAAAAAGACAATGTTTTTACAATTTTTTAAATAAAAAAGTAAAAAAATGTTTTTCAAAACAACTAAAGAGACCTTAAATTCTTCATTCACATGTTTAAAATTCTTAAAATTCCTCAAACCAAACTTCAAAAAACAAAAAAGTAATCCTAATTTAATTTCATCACGAGAGTTGCAACATCCACCTGAATTTCCAGCACAAGATTGTGGCCTCTGAAAGCAAACGCAATTATCCCAAGCCCATTCAGAACGCCGCAGAGCCTAGCAGCATCGGACTGGGACTCCGGTGGGCCGTAGGACACGCCGGCGGGCCTACCTTTGGCTACGGACACCGCCCAAATGAGTGTACAGTAGGCGACGGCCGTGATTGCGCCGATCAAGGAAACTCCGGCGATGGAGTTCAGGTTGGGCAGCTGAGCCAGGACGACGGCGGAGCAGGCGAACACAAGGTACCACTCCGTCGTGGTCAGCGGGTCGGCGTCGCGCTCGGGCCCACAGACGATATGAAAAAATATCTTCATGGTCCCGCCTCCGATCATGATGAGGGTCACGCAGGTGCCGCCGGAGAGGTACATGATCGGGAACAGGGCAAAGAGCTTCCCCAGCTTTTCTCCTATATATATATATATATATATATATATATATATATACGTTGCAAAATTTAAGAAAAAAATTAATTTCAACTAACACGGCTCACGTACACTATGTAACATTATTAAGGTTATAATTAATTAAAGCACGTAGATTACTATATAGATTAGAGTTAATTGTATTCATTATAGTTGAATATTAGTTCTTGAATTAATAATTACCAAATGCGGCCATGGACAGATGGAGGTAACGGCTGTAGCGGGTTCCGGGCAGGGATTCGTGGAGTTGGATCAGCAGCCATAGAGTGTATAGCTGCCACACAAACGCCATTAATAGACATATGATCCCCCACCTCCTGCATACACGTAATAAATAAATCAATATATATAATTTCATCAATTTTTTATACCATTAATTTTAATCCACACATTAACTAGGAAGTATAGATTCATATACTTTTATTTTGGGAGTATATATTTTTGAGATTTGGATTTAAATTTATATAAATTTGTACAAAATAAAATGTAAAATTTTATTAAATTTTATTCAACCTCACATAAATTTAAATTTTAAATTTAAAATTCATGCTTTCAAATAGTATCTTATTACATTCTCAAATTGTTTATTTTTAGAGTATCCAAAACACACGCCGATTGTATATATAGTCAAAATAACTCACTTTCTATAATTATTTCTTGAGATTCAATGGTTTGAATGGTGAATACCAATATGCAAGATTTACACTATCTACTCATAAGATTGTGTGAGATAATATGTATATTAGTTATGATTTTTTTTTAAAATTTTTTTAAAACGATGGTGTTCGTGATGCTTTAAACAAGAAAATTATACAAAAAAACTCCTCCTTCCATATATCTGCATGCTTGAATTTTAAAAGTTAGACATATGTCAAATTGATCCTACATTCATTAAAACTTTTCTTTAATGAATATATAATTTAAGAAATATAATAGATACAGAAGAGGAGGGAGAAAACTCTTATTCAAATTTTCTTTCGAACACGGACTATTAACATTTTTTTACTTAAATATCAAGTTATTATCTCAAGCGGAAAAGCTTCTTTGGTTATATGAAGATGAAATGTACATATTAATCATCCTTAAATTTTTTATTTTATTTTATTCTAATTTTTATTCATATTAAAGCGTATGTGTCTAACCAGATACCACCACGTACCAACCGAGCGGAGGGAGAGCGAGGGGAAGGAAGAGGCCTTGAAATCCGATGCCGGAGGAAAGGGTGTGGAAGGCGGAGTAGTAGGCGTTCCCGCGGCGGGACTGGGTGATGGGGAGCCAAGCTTCCTGCGGGTCAACCCTCGTCAGGTGCCCTATTTCCTCCAGATACCCTCTCACGCTCGCCGCTGCCCTCTTCATCCCCGGGCTCCCCAGCGGCGTACTACAGCCGCCACTACTACTCATCGTCATCATCATGCTCAAACGGCCAACTAATGGGCTTCTAGCTAAAGGGGTTTTCGGCCTAGTACTAGTACTACTGTTGGGCTGCTGCTCTTGAATCAGCGGCGACCGAACCAACGACGACGGCGGAGATTGTTGAAACGGTGGCGCTGATATCATGAAGGCCGGCTTTCCGCTGCTACTCCCCGGGGGCTGCTGCTCTTGAATCAGCGGCGACCGAACCAACGACGACGGCGGAGATTGTTGAAACGGTGGCGCTGATAGCATGAAGGCCGGCTTTCCGCCGCTACTCCCTGGGCTTCGTTTAGCTTCTACCACCGTCTCTTCCATCTCTCTCTCCCTCAATTGACGATACAAAAGAGCAATCGACTATCAGTGTCTCTTTTTGGAGATCAGTCGTCGACGCAGAATCAATTTATGTCCGGATGAAATATACATATATATATATATATATATATATATATCAAATCAAGAGTAGACACAAAAATATTAGTTAAAAAGTAAAATATAGAGTTCCAATCAAGATAGAGAGTAGTGTCCTAGTTATAGCTATAATTTTATTTTATATACATATATATAAAAAATAAAGTTAAATGAGAAAGGTTAAAAAAAAAAAACCTTTTTATATGCATTAGAGAAATTAATAGGTGGCATCATTTATAGACTAATTCAATTAAATGACGACAACTCTTAAATACACCAAGCAAATTGAGACATCTATAATGATTTACCAAATAAATCATAAGACACATTATAAAGAGTTAAAAAAAACTTTTCTAATATACTTATATATCAAATTTATACTTTTTTTTTTGAAGTAAATATATACTTTTAATTTTACATCAATTCTAACAAATAATTTATTTTTTCTCTTTCTTCAAACAAACAAGATCATGTTTTGTTTCAAATTTTATTTTATTTTATTTTTCAAATTTCAATGTTATTTTTTGAAAAAAAAAATGTATAAATTGAAATACATAAAAGACAAAAGGATCCATTTATTTCCTAAATAAGAAATTAAGAAAACAAAAATTAATTATGGGAAGAAATAATAATTAAGATCTACTTATATGGTGTACCTAAGAGTTGTCATTTAATTGGATTACTTTACAGTGATATGATAGGCTCAGTCTACCTAATAATTTCTTTATTCATGGATCAACGGAGCGATTTCCTTGCTAGGCCTCCTAGTCTCACTTATTTGTGGTACATATTTAAGTTAACAAAATATTACATTAGTAGCTATTGTAAAATTACATCCTAAGATTATGTGCATACACATACAGTAAAATATAAAAATTAGAGAAAAGTGAAAGGAAGAAGAAAAATACGAAATTGCATGATTCGACAATTTCCTTACGTCCACAAAGTCTACACAATTTTCTTCATCAAATAAAAATTATTTTAAGGTTTCAATCCTCGACCATAATGTATATATTTTGTCCTATATAAAAATCCAAAAAATACTCTCATTTGAAGGTGCATTTTATTCGTCCATATTCAAATGTAGTGTGGCCTCTTAGCCATCTCAATTGTAACGATTTTCAAGTAGATATCCTTTGAATATGAATCCCAACACAACTCCGCAATAGCATGAGTAATAATTTTGGATTGACAACTTTTTGTGTGGATATGTGATAATTAGTTTTTAACTGAGATAGAATATATAATTGAGTAAAAGAGAAATGTATAGAATCGTGCGTTAATTTATTTAGGACCTTGAAAAATATTTGGCATCCATAATGTTGGGAGGGTTAGGGATTAACTAGCCAAATTATAAGTAGAGAATTGAACCCGTGACCTTAGGTCACCAAAGCTCACTTTACCCTTATTTCTTAAGTAAACTTACCTGGACACAAACTGTTACTATTTTGGTGGAGTTTGGCTACATAGCAATTATATTGTATCTGCATATTAAAATTTTATGGCTTTATTCACAAATAAAAAGATCTCCTTTAAAAAAAATTAATATATGTATATATATTATAATATTTAAACATATCTAATCATTACTTGGTAAATATTTAAACATATAAATTAAGAATATGGAGTCAAGCCATGCACATGGTGGCCATCCAGGGCAAGAAAGTCACATAAAAAGTAGAAATTTTCGACCAAGAAGTCAATAGCCCACCGCCATCTCTCTCATTTTTCCTTTTAAAGATTCCATATACTTCAATAAGCTTTTTGATTCCATTCATGTGACACTAAATTGAAAAATAAAAATATTAATATCTATCATTCTATCATATCATTTCACACATAATTTTAAAGTTTATATATATATATATATATATATATATAATTTATTATATAAGAGATATGAGATGAGATTTGGCACATCCTTTAATTTGGATTTAGTTATTTTTTATTGATTCAAATTTCAAGCTACCTCAGCTTGGCTTTCTGTCGGTTTCCGAGTGACTAGGGAAAATGTAAACCTAGCTAGTTTGCCCTATATAATATCGTTCTTATACTTTCTATTTTAACAATAAATACTTTTTTTTTTGATAATCCGAGAACTTTAACCATTATTGCGCCACTTTAAACACTATGGTACGACACAAAACCCAAAGAGATTAAATCCGGCTGCCCATTGACTTACTTCTGGTAATTTATCGGGATAAATTCTCAAGGGGGAATCGAACCTGTGACCTTGGGGTCACCAAAGTCACAAATCGCACGAATCTCTCTCTAAAAGACTTGTCTTTTTATAAAATATCAAGATAGATTTATATTTTTTTGGATCAAGTTGATACTCACTTAATATACATTCCATGCAAAAACTTAGTATGCAAAGCTCATATGAGACAAACTACTTCATCAAATTTTCAATGGTTGAAACTATCAAAATTCAACATTAATATAAATAAAATTTTAAAGTATTTGAGCAGTTTGAAATTTTTAATAATTGGTGGCAATAAATAGAATATTGTAATTCGCTGGTTAATTCACAACCATGCATGTTGGTTCCAATTGGTGCCTTCGATATCTTACCACAGCAGTGGGGGAGGAGGTGACGTCTTTAGGGTTAGGTTTACACAGCTTACATCATCATCACCTGCCTATAATTATAGTACCTCTTTGGTGGTGTCAGCATTTTCCCCACGTTACATGTATAATTTCAATGGCACCCATGTTGAAATTGCTTTTGCTTTTGAAGGGTTGTAGGGTCGTTGTCCCATGAACCCAAAGCCAAAAACTTTGCAACCCACCAGTCCATTCTTCCTCTTTCCCCCCTAACTACGACTTGCTTTCACCTTTTGATCATACATTGAATTTTAAATTTAAGTTTGTATGAATTTAAATATAATGATATGTGTAATTATTTTAAATATATTTTGTTATATATATATATATATAAATCTAAGGTTATGTTTGTCTCACTAAATGCTTATTTTCAAGAATATATTAATTTTAAAATATTAGTTACAATTAATTATACATGAAATTACTTATGAGTTCATAATAAGCAAGAGATAAGAAAAAATTATTTTTAAATTTTACCCAAACATGGGGGTGCATATTTCTTTCTTATTATGTGTTTAATGAAATAATTAAAAATATAATAGAAATAATTGTTCTCTCAATTTAAATTTAATTTAAACCATATCCATCATAGTTTATGAAATAGCTACTCTGTTGAAGCAAACGAGTTGTAAATTCAAGTTGCAAATTTTATGTTCCCAAATAGTACAAAAGACTTTTAGTTCATTTTTTTTTTCTTTTGATAACCCACGGACTACAGCCACCATCGTGTCACTTTGGACACTATGGTGCGATACCAAACCCGTGAGGGTGAAAGCTGCCTGTCCATTGTCGCACCCCTGCTAATTTACTGAGGTAAACTTTCAAAGAAGAATCGAATCCGTGACCTTGAGGTCACCAAAGTCACAAATCATTCTTACCACTTGAGCCAACCCGACTAGTCGGACTTTTAGTTCATTTTTATGCCTATATATGTATGTGTGTGTGTGTGTGTATTACTTCAATTCTGTTGGAATTGGTGTATTCCCAAGAGGGGGGGGGAGTGAATTGGAGATTTAAAAACTTTTTTCTAAGTTAAACCAGAAAATAGCAGTATTTCACAACTTATGGTCTTTCTATATATGCAATCCCAATCACACTAGTAATTAACTGAGCAAATATTTAAACAATTAAAGCAATCTCAGTATTTCCTAAGCAATTACATAAATTGAAATATAAACAAATAAATATGGAAAATTAAATAGTGCAGGGAAAGAGAATGACACAGGATATGTTGTCGGGGTTCAGCCAACTATGCCTATGTCCCCGCCTCAAACTCATAAGTAAGAGGATTCCACTATGGCTTATGGCTTACTTAACGGGTGGAGCAACACCTTACCAGGGTGGTGCACCTAGTTTTCTGAACTGGGTTTGAACCAGTCCGGTACTTTCCTAACCGAGTCTGAGTAAGTCCGAGACTATTCACATGACTAGTATCCCTCTTCCGACCATACATTAGGAATACAATGAATATAAGAGTTACGTACAAATAAATTTGCTTCTTACACAAGCATATATGTAACAATACGCACAGTATAATTGATGCACTCACGTATGATAAGTATTATGCTCCAAGTGAGATTGGTCAAGTTATATATATCAACTCTGAGAGATGTGCATATGAGTACGTGAGAGTGGTACCTTTGATTCAAGATATCAATAAAGCAATAATCAAAGGTGCTTCAAAAAGTCCTAATCAAATATATTAACAAATATTTTTCAAGTATTTAGCATAATATATAGAGATTAGGAACTAATTAAGCTTGCAAAAACGTTTTATATCAAAAGCACAAGCAAGCTTTCAAATCTGGCAACAAGGATGCCAAGACTCATAAGCAAATAAGAGTTCTTTCCACATGATATTTATCAATAAAATACAATGGGAATAACTTAGCTTACTCTCAAAAATCGATATCAATCAATGCAAATAAGTGAGAGTAGTAAGCTTTAAAAATTATGTATATAAATGCACACAAAACTCCCTTCAACTTGCAATTGATTTGCAAATGAGGAGTCTATGAAAGTAGAACTCTTTACTTTAAAAATGATTTTCTCAAGCAAGAATAATAGAGAGTATTAAAAATGTGCTTGAGAGAATGAAGTATAAGCAAATGGGAGTTTAAATATTTTCAGAGAAAATTTTTGCTAATTAAAATGTTAATCTTTCTCTAATCTCTCCAAATGAAAGGGTATATATAAAGTCTAGCCAAAAATAACCGTTGGGGGACAAATTAGGGATTTTAAAAATGTTTAATTGAGTTTTTACCCCTAATTACTACAGTTAAAATTCAAGAACCCGAGAGGTTCGATCGTCCGGTCTTAGGGCCAATCACCCGAATAGACACAATGTCTGTTCATGGGTTTGGTTGGTTGAGGTGAATTCAGTTGGCGGAAGTCAAGGCAATTTTCCATTCGTTCGTAACTTCGGGAGCCTATTCCATGATTCGGGATGCCGAACTTCACAATTCGATCACTCGAGCCTATTTTGAACTATTAGTTCGGTCGCCTGAGGACAGTGGGAAAAGTTACTTTGACCGTAGACAATCAGTTCAAATTAGGTTCGGTCACCCGAGCCTCAGTCAACTTTTTGACTCTTTACCCATTCGGTCGCCGGAACCATTTTAACCTTCTAAGTTCGGTCACCTGAAGTCCTTTCAAAACTCAAGCTAGGTCCTGATTGGCCTCATAAGTTTTGTCCCTATAATTGTAAGTGTGATATTTAATCTTTTAGGGATTTTTCATTATGTGCATGGGGACCTATGGTCAGTCTACGACCTAGGCTTTTTAATTTAGCCTACAAACTTGGCGTTCGGTCAATCAAAGTCTTTTCTATGGTCATTGAGTTCCCTATGGTCAGACTATGAGCTTTGAGCAAAAACCTAACATGCATGAGATGCAGTTATTACAAATCACAATATTACAAACCAAAAAATGAAACAAAATGCATTATACAAAATAAACAATAAGTCTTCTTCTTCTTTGCTCTTCTAAAACTTCATAGAATATGCCAGGAATATATGCACTCTATGTTCTTTCTGGCTTCTATTTCCTTACCTTATGTGTGTGTTTGAATTAAAGACCTGTTCAAGTACTGAGTGCACACATAAGTAACTTGCAGTTTGTTATTATCAAAATCAGGGATCAGACTCAAAAAGTCAACAAATTCTTTTGCAATTAATGTACCAATGCATTAATAACATTAATTAGTGTTTATACTTTATGACATGTTAAGTTTTACCACCTAATAGAACAAAAGCCAAGATAGTATTTAGGAGCAATGATATCAGAATAATCAGATTAGATTTTTTTTTTCAAAGAAATTGACACATGTAAATCAAGTTGTAAAATTCATTCTCTAGCACTCGCTATAGTAGAGATTTCTTGATTTTGAAATGAATCGAATCTTTAGGGAGTAAAAAGAAAAAGTGTGATACTGCAATCAAAAAAATTGGGTGCTATCATATCACATTATATAATTTTGTATCGATTAAGTTCACTAGTTGGAGATAAGTATATTCAAACCTTTGACATCCGCCATAGGGTAAATCACCACCTTTATAATTCTCGATTAATTCTACCATATAGACCAATTTAATTGGTAACATAAGAAACATACTAAGTTTTATCATAAAATTTTAAATTATATTTCATTTAAAATGGTCTCGTATCACTTCCAACTAAAATTTTGATCCAACTATAATTAGATGTCATCACCTTTTTCCATAGGATTATACGATTTGGTCTCATAAATAAAGGCTTTGTTGGGAGAGATATCAACAAACAACCACAACGGAATAATTTTTCTTCCTATATGCAAGCAAATGTAGTGTATCTTTACTTTTATATATGCTGAAAATAATAATAAAAATAATTAATCACACCAAGCCACAAGAATACAAGCAATTTTTTACATGGAAAACTTCCCCAGTGTGAGGAAGAAAAACCACAGGACTTAATCCAGTTGAAATATCCACTATCAACCAAATAATGGGTACACAAAGTCTTCTCTAATCGAAATTAGAGGCAACAAATATATCTCATCAAGATGTCATCAATCTTAGAAAATTCAAAGAGAATTGGAGAGAATATACCAAAATCGCGGTTTCTATTCACGGGCACAAATTCCAAATCCCAAGCTCAAAATCCAATCTCCACCATTCGTATTGTAGCTCCTTGAGTCATGGATGGACCTCTCCTCCAAATTTCAGCTCGATCGGACTACGAACGAAGCAGGATCAGATTCTTGATGAAATTTGGTTAGTATGAGAAAAAACCTACGTTTTTCTCTCTCTCTTAGGAAAGTTGCGGCTAATCACCCCTCTCTTCTCTTTCTCTGACTTCCTTTAGGTTATCACACTAAAGGGTTGAGATTTGGGCTTTAATAAAACCCACTTGAGCTTTCCTCCACATGGAAGGAAATAACCCAACCAATCTCCCCCTTTTCGACTATGTGGAGGGAATCGCCATCCCGATAATAGAACAACAAACTTCAAGCTTTTCCTTTGGTAGTGTCTTTGTCAACATATCGAACCATTCTCATTAGTGCTAACCTTCCCAAGTTCTAGTAACTTATCGTTCAATGCATCTTTGATCCAATGGTATCGTACATCAATGTGCTTCGATCTTGCATATAAACTGGAATTCTTAGTAAGATGAATAGCACTCTGACTATCACAAAACAACACATACCTCTGCTGCTTGAAACCAAGTTCTCTCAAGAACTTCTTTGCCCATAGCAACTCTTTAGTCACTTTCGTTGCTGCAATGAAATCTACCTCTGTCGTAGAAAGAGCAATACACTTCTGAAGTCTCAATTTCCAAGCTACAACCCTACCTGCAAAAGTGATCAAATAACCCGAAATATACTTACAAGTATCCACATCCCTTGCCATATCTGCATCTGTTCAGTCAACTAACAATGGTTATCTGTTTCCAAAACCAAGTCTCAAATTGGAAGTGCCTCAAAGATACCTCATAATCCACTTTACTGCATTCCAATTCTCTCTTCCCAAATTTGACAAGAATTGGCTAACTACACCAACTGCATAGGCTATATCTGGTCTTGTGCAAACCATTGCATACATCAAACTTCCTACTACAGAGGCGTAAGGAACCCCTTCCATGTCTTCCTTTTCCTTATCTGTAGAAGGACATTCCTTTGTACTCAGTCTGACATGGGTAGCAAGAGGAGAGCTAACCACTTTAGCATTGTCCATATTGAACCTCTGAAGCACATTCTTAATGTACTCCTTCTATGACAAACATAACTTCTTGGCACTCCTGTCACGACTGATTCTTATGACAAGAATTTTATTTACTGGCCTCAAATCCTTCATAGCAAATGACTTACTCAATTGCTTCTTCAACTAGTCAATCCTTGAAGCATTCCTGCCAATAATCAGCATGTCATCCACATAAAGCAGTAAAAAAATAAAATCATCATTAGAGAATTTTTGAACAAATACACAGTGATATGAAGTTGTCTTCTTGTAGCCTTGCTCCCCCATAACAGACTCAAACTTCTTATACCACTGTCTCGGTGCTTGTTTCAAACCATATCGGATTTTCTTCAACTTGCACACATCTCTTTCCCTTTCACTCTAAAACCCTCTAGCTGCTTCATATATATATATATATCTTCCTCCAAATCACCATGAAGGAAGGCAGTTTTCACATCCATCTGCTCAACTTCCAAGTCAAGACTAGCTGCTAAGCCGAGTACTGTATGGATCGATGACATCTTTACAATTGGAGAGAAGATCTCATCAAAGTCAATACCTTTTCTCTAACCAAACCCTTTTACAACCAATCTAACTTTGTACCATGGCCGTGAAGAGAACTCATTTGGCCTTTTCTTGTAAATCCAGTTGTTCTCCAAAGCTTTTAGGTAGCTTCACTAACTCAAAGGTGTGGTTATCATGTAATGACTGCATCTCATCTTGCATGACCTTAATCCACTCTTTCTTGTGTTCAACTTCCATGGCTTCTACAAAATATTGGGGCTCTCCCCCGTTAGTCAATAACACATACTATTCTGGCTAATACCGAGTGGAAGGATGTCGGTCTCTGGTTGACCTCTTAGATGGAATCTCTGGCACTGTCAACTACTCATCAGTATCAACATCTCCTTAAACCTGCAAGGGAACATCCATATCACCTCTACCATGTGGTCATCCTGAACATCATTCTCAACCTGAGTGGGAAAATTCTTCAAAGGAACTTGATCCACATTAGTCAAACTGTCACCCTACTGAGACATAGATTTCTTTGCCCTCTCAATAGCCTAAATCGTCTGATCTTCTACAAACACGACATCTCTGCTTCTCACAATTTTATTCTCAACTGGATCATAAAGCTTGTGTAACGCCCTGAACCCGGTGGGGGCCTGGAGTGTTATTTCTCATAACATATGTCTCTGATACCATATATATAATGACCCGAACCTGAAGTGGGGTACCGGGTATACCTGTCCATAACACCTTACCTAACATGCAGCGGAAAACATAAATACCACAATAACTACATCAGAGTTCTAATACTACCATAATTGTACATATACCTCCAATATCCTGATTATTTACATCCCAAACAGTCAAAAGCATATCTATATACACATATCAGTGCCTCACCAGAACTTACCTACACAATACTAACTAATCCCGCCCCTAAGTTCTCTGGGCTTGGTTCCTAGTACTCCCTAAAGTGTTGGAAATTATTGGGGTGAGACACTTCTCAGTAAGACGGAATAAATTATCATCAATGTGTGGCAGATGAGTTTTTACATAAGCAAAACATAACCATTAATTTAACTTTAACTGAAAAAGGCATTTATATACCATAACTCACACCTATACAATTTTAAATACATATTTTCTACTCAAACATACTTTACTTAATAGATAATCATACTTTCATAAATATACGTATATATACATAAAATAATTTCCCTAATGGAACTATCATATAACATAATGTATAATCCCCCATGATTGGGTTGTGTGGCCCGAAGGTTGGACTTAGCCATAGTTGGCCTACCAGGCTAAATCAAAACTGTTATGTCTGTAGTATGATTGCCCACCTAACTTGGTCTGGACCCAGTGGGTAACCTGCTCCTGCAATACATCACTTCAAGAGCCAATCGACTGCCATCCGCCTACACTTTCTTGATAGTGTGGTTACACTGCATGTAATACTAGCTACGGTACCGTGCTCTAAATCATAACTAGTCCATCAGGGTTCTGCTACCATATAATACAATTCATATAATAAAACTATAACATAATCTCATTTTCACAAGTCTGTATAAAATCTGACATGTTTACAATTTTGTTTAAAATCTGTCATATCATATCTTTGTATAAACCTATCATTTCATAACTCAGTATAAGCCGTCTAAACTCGGTATAAAGCCATATGAACTGTCATTTCATAACTATATAAAAATCATCATGTTTAATCATACAATAATAATTATCCTCATGCCACATGATTTGACTAATAAATCATAATATAATAGCTATCCGGGAAAAATATATTTTGCTGAAAATAAGGGTATGATTAATTTCACCTATTTAATTTAATTCCATTATAATCCAAGAAAACCCAATATACTCAAATCCCTCCAGTTTAATTTAATTCCAAATTATTCCCAAAAATATGATATAATCAAATCCCTACAGTTTAACTTAATTCTAAAATATTCCCAAAAATATGATATAACCAAATCCCTACAGTTTAACTTAAATCCAAAATATTTCCAAAAATATGATATAATCAAATCCCTACAGTTTAATTTAACTCAGGCATATTTTTAAAATAAAATCTAAACATAAATATAATTAATTTCACATACTCAATTTAAATCGGGCATATTTTAAATAACACAAATCTAATTAAATTCCCATACTCAAATTTAATCGGGAATATTTTTTTAATAGAAAACCTGACATAATCTATTCCCCTTATCTTAACCCTAGAGTGGTGCCTAGGGTGTCCAAACAACGAATCCACTCCGGTTAAAGTGTTGAGGAGCGGAATTAGAACTCGAATATGATGTTCATTTTTGGATTTAACTTAGAGACAGAGAGAAATTGAAGAGAGAGAGAGAGAAAGAGAGTTTGCATGCACAATTTGTGGGGGGGGGGGGTCTCTAATTCTCTTTGATTTCAATTTGATTGAAATCAAATTATATATATATGTAAATAATATTATAATATTATAATATATAATTAATATTAATTAATTAATTAATTTTTTTATTTTATTATTTATTATTTTTTATTATTATTTTATTATTTTTTTAGGATCACTACATCCTCCCCTCCTTATGAAAATTTCGTCCTCGAAATTTGCTAACCATCACTTATACCAACATTTGGAAATCACTGAAATGTTTACCTGACTCTAGAAAGAGCTGGCGGCCACCCACATAACGACCTTGTCCCAAATTTTATTAGTTACTCTCACTTATGGCGGAAGAATATCGTGGTGACATATATGAGGTCTAGGAGATTACAAATAGTTAAATCAAAATTCTCCCCAAAACCACTTAAGACTTAAAACTAATAAAAAAAAGATTATTACTAAACAAACTAACTATACATCCCAAAATAACCAAATATTTACCAAAATCATCACATTTATCTGATTAATACTAGGCCTTGCTAAATAAGTGTGGGTATCTTTGGCGTATTTCTTTCTCTAATTCCTATGAAACTTCCTCAACCGCATGATTACGACAGAGTACTTTCACCAACGGGATCTTTTTAGTACGTAGTTCCTGCTCCTTCCTGTCGATAATCTGAACTGGTACTTTTTCATATGATAAGATATCTCTAAGTTCTAGTGACTTATAACTTTTCACATGTGATGAATCTGGGATGTACTTTTTCACTATGGACACATGAAACACGTCGTGGATCCTAAACAATGCCAGGGGTAATGCTATCCTATAGGCTACTAATCCAATTCTTTCTAGTACCTCGAATGACACAATATACCTAGGGTTTAGCTTACCCTTTTCCCCAAATCTCATGACTCCCTTCATTGGTGCAATTCTCAAAAATACATTATCCTCTACACCAAACTCTAGCTCTCGTTAGCGGTTATCAGTATAACTTTTTTGTCGACTCTGAGTTATTTTAATTCTTTTCCGAATGAGTTTGATTTTCTTTGAAGTTTGCTGTATAATCTCGGGTCCCAAAATCTGCCTTTTACCAACTTTGTCCCAATACAAAGGAGATCGACACCTTTGACCATATAATGCTTTATATGGTGCCATCTCGATATTGGTCTAATAGCTATTATTGTAAGAAAATTCAACTAGTGGCAGATACTTAATCCAACTGCCCCTAAATCTAGCACACATGCCCACAACATATCTTTCAGTATCTGGATTGTCCTCATTGATTGTCCATTAGTCTAGGGGTGAAATTCTGTACTAAAAGTCAGCTGAGATTCCAAGGCTCTCTGTAAACTCTTTTAGAACTGAGATGTGAACTGTGGGTCCTGATTTGATACAATGGACATTGGCACGCCATGAAGTCTAACTATCTCCTGAATATACAACTCTACAAACCTATTTATGGAGTAGTTAACCTTGATTAGAAGAAAATGGATATTCTTTGTCAGATGGTCTACCACTACCTAAATGGCGTTTTGCCCATGCGGTGCTGGTGGCAACCCTGTGATGAAATCCATAGAAATATGCTCCTACTTCCACTCAAGAATATGGAGTGATTGCAATGACCTTGCTGGTGTAACGACCCGAATAATAATGGAATTTAAATAATAAAGAGGAAGGGAAATAGAGACAGTAACAGAAGGAGGAAGTCAACTTCGTTGACGAATGGAGGGAATAACCAAGGGGAATCATAAAGGCTTCGTCGACGAATACAGGGGATTCATCGACGAGGGTTTAAGATAATTCGTCGACGAATATAGTGGATTTGTCGATGAGGGTTTAAGAAAATTCGTCAACGAATATAGGGGATTTGTCGACAAAGAAATACCGAGAGAGGTTTGAGCCGATTGAATTTCGTCGACGAGGACTAAATTTCGTTGACGAAATTATTGAAGGATTCATTGACAAATGACGTGGCTCGTTGACGAATCCAGTTCTATAAATACTAAAAATCTGAATTTTTGCTACTTCATAACTAAGCAACTCATTTTCTCTCTCTCCCCTTCGGTTCTATCTCTCTCTTTAGTCGATTTCGGGCCAGATCTTCGCTGGATCAACAATCTGAAGTCACCACGACGCTCCTGAGCAAGTTCTCTCCAAATCTGCCGGAGCAGGTGGTTGGTGAAAGCAAGGTGGAAACCATCCCAAATCCAGGGTAAGACTTTCTATTCAATATTTGGATTTTTGACAGTTTAGGAAAGTGTTATACGCTTAAAAATACTGAACTTTAGTTCTAGAAAATATTGTTTCCAGGGTGTTGAGTTGAGAACCCTATGGGTGCGAGACAGATTTTCTTAGGGGCTTTTCAGGAATCAGGTAAGGGAATAAACTAAGCTAGTTTTTTTTGGAGAAATTGTATGTATATATATAACATTTGATTTTAGGAAAATAAATATATTTATATATGATTTATATTTGGGAAAATACTGTTAAAATGATGGTATGTTGAATATGTGAAAAGTCTGTTAGTGTGGCATGAGTATAAAATGTTATGAAATATTGTTTTCTGGAAATGTGATTATGATACGGATTTTGATAATGGAAAACCAGCGTACAGGCCGAGATTTTTATATGTTTTGCCGGCATACAGGCCGTGCTATGGATGTGATTTGCCAGTGCACGGGCTGTGCTATGATATGATTTGCTGGCGTACGGGCCGAGCTATGGATGTGATTTTCTAGCATACGGGCTGTGTTATGATTTTCTGGCATACGGGCCGATGATTTTCATGATTTATGTATATATGCAAAATGATATGATTGATATGGTAATTAATAATATGAGATATCCATGTATCACAGTTTCAGTATATGTTATATGATATCAAAACCTGGTTGGCTTGGTCTAGGCTATCACTTGCACGGTACCGTTGCTATGTGTCCATGGTCTTTGTGATCATGATATCTGTGTTAACCCTGCTGTACGGAGTGGTGTGAGATTGGATGGTCGATGTGGTTTTAAGAAGTGTGTGATCGTCCCTGGTGTACAGACCATGTCAGGAAGACCCATCGGACTTACAGACTGTACTTTTGACTCGGCAGTGGTCGACCAACCATTGTCAGGTCCCGCTTTTGGGCCACACAACCTAGTCATGTGGCGGTAATACATGACAATAGCTAGCTAACCTACCAGAGATGTTTTTGTATTATCATTATATGATACAAAATATGTTTATGAAAATGCAGTATGTTCTGCCATGATTTGATGATATATATGTTTTCCCAGATACATAACAATTGCTGAATATGTTCTATATGATTTATGTATGACACAGAATACTCATGTTGCCACATAATGGTATTAGTTTATTTCCCTTACTGAGAGGTGTCTCACCCTTAAATTTTATAAACTTTTCAGGAGCCTCAAATAGGAGAGCGGGAAAAGCCCTGCTGATTTAGTGCTGTTTATTTGCCCTTTTTGAAGGGTATGTTTTGTTGGGACAGTTAGATTTTGTGGAAAATGTCCCTAGATCTTATTTTTGGGATGTATATACTGAGATATAGTGGATATAGTGACTCTGGTATTTATAGTAATGTGATGGATGTTTTCGTATTTATAATATTATGATTATATGTTTCCTGCTGCTTAGGCTTCCATTTTGTGGTCTGATGTATCCCTGGTACCCACGGGTCCAGGTGGATTATGATCTGCTGAGCTGGAATATGAGATATTGATTTTATTATTATATTTTGAAAAAAAAAAAATGTGGAAAATAAGCAGGTCATCACAGCTGGTCTCTAATGCTAAGCCTTCACCTGCTGGCATGTAAGGTACTGCTCCACTTCTTCAAAAAAATTCTCTCTTCATATTATTCCACCAGAAAGATTCCAGTAGATCCCGATACATCTTAGTGCTTCCTCGATGCAGTGTATAAAGAGAGCAATGTGCCTATTCCAGAATGATTCTTTTAATTTCAGTATTATCGAGTATACATAGTTTAGTGCAAAACCTCAAAACCCCATCAACTGAAATATTAAAATTTGCCCTTAGTCCATTATATGCACCTTATTGATAATCTTCACCAGCTCTGTATCTTTCATCTGAGTAGTCTTAATCCTCTCCAGCAAAGTGGATTGAATTACTAGATTAGCAATGAACGCTTGATGATTTCTCTCCACTAATTCTATACCAAATCTTTCTAGATCCATCCTGATCTGGTGTTGAGTTACCATTGTTGATACTGATGCACTTACCGCCTTTTGACTCAACGCATTAGCTACCACATTACCTTTCCTTGGGTGGTAACTGATGGTATAGTCATAATCCTTTATCAGTTCTAAACATCTCCTTCTTCTCATATTTAGTTCCTTCTACGTGAAGAAATACTTAAGGCTTTTTGTGGTCCGTAAAGATCTCGCACTTTCCATCGTACAGGTAGTGCCTCTAGATTTTTAATGCATATACCACTACCACCAATTCCAAATCATGCGTTGGATAATTCCTTTCGTACTCCTTGAGTTGTCGAGAAGCATATGCAATGACCTTCCCCTATTGCATTAAGACACACTCAAGCTCTTTCTGGGACGCATCACTATATATCACAAAACCACCATCTCCTGATGGGGTAGTCAGAACCAGAGCAGTGACAAGTCATTGTTTCATTTCTTGGAAACTCTGCTTACAATCATTAGTCCATTCATAATTCATATTTTTCCTTGTCAACCGTGTGAGAGGACCTAATAGTTTAGAAAATCCTTCCAAGAACCAGCGATAATACCTTGCCAGTCCTAAGAAACTCCTAACCTCATGCACATTCTTCGGTCTTGCCCAATCCACTACCGCCTCTATCTTATTCGGGTCCACAAAAATACCACCCTCGGATATCACATGTTCAAGGAATGTAACTTTCTCCAATCAAAATTCACATTTCCTGAATTTAGCATAAATTTTCTTTTCCCGTAGCACTTGGAGTACCAACCTCAAATGATTTTCATGCTCCTCAAGACTCCTAGAATAAATCAAAATATCATCGATAAACACCACCACAAACTGATCCAGGTACTAATAAAAAACCTCGTTCATCAGATCCATAAATGCAGCAGGAGCATAGGTCAATCCAAAAGGCATAATCAAGAACTCATAGTGACCATACCTGGTTTGGAAAGTAGTCTTTGAAACATTCTCTAACTTGATTTTTACCTTATGATACCCTGATTGAAGATCAATCTTAGAATAAACTTGTGTTCCTTGAATTTGGTCAAACAGATAATCAATGTGGGGTAGTGGGTATTTATTCTTGATTGTCACTTTGTTTATCTCCCAATAGTCAATACACATCCCCATCGACCAGTCCTTCTTCTTAACAAACAAAACTAGTGTTGCCGAAGGTGATACACTAGGTCTGATAAATCCCTCGTTTAGTAATTCTTGCAACTATTTTTTTTAATTCTTTCAACTCTACTGGGGCCATTCTGTAGGGTGCCTTAGAGATTGGCACCATCCCTGAAAGTAGATCAATAGCAAACTCGATTTCATGGTTGGGAGGCATCCTAAGTAAATCCTTCGAAAATACATCAGAGAATTCTCTCACAACTAGGATATCTTCAAACTTTAATTCTCCCTAGGGTGCTTCCTTTACACAAGTTAGGTACCCCTGACATCCCTCTAGAAGTAGCCTCTTTGCCTAAATAGCTGATAGTATCTTTGGTGAGGAACACACGTACGACCCAACAAACTTGTACTCTTTGTCCGTGGGAGGTTTGAACACTACCTCTTTATTATAACAATCAATACTGGCATAATTGGGGGCTAGCCAATTCATTCCCAAAATCACATCAAACCTGTGCATGTTGAAGATCACTAGATTGGAGGGTAGCATTCTCCCCTGAATACAGATTGGATGATTTCTAAGCACTTTTCTACATACCACTACCGTTTTTGTCGGTGTGATCACAAATTATTCGATGTCTAATAGTTGAGTTTCCATCCCACAAATTTTGATATATTTGTGGGATATGAATGAAAGTGTTGCTCATGAATCAAACAAAACAAAAACTTTAATTGAAAACATAGAAATAGTACCTATCACCACATCACCTGCATTCTCTGCGTCTCCCGGTGTAAGTGCATAAACCCGCGCCTAGGCGGTGTTCCTCTACTGGTTGCATTGGGGTGCCTGGTCGTTTCCCTAAAATTGTCTAAGAGCAGGCCAATACTTGGTGGTGCACGACAGTCTCGTGCAATGTGGCCGAGTCTACCACACTGGAAATAGGTACGTTATCCATTCCTGCATTCCCCCGGATACCTTTTGTTACATCTTGGGCAAATAGGGTATGATGGGTTACCCTGAAATTCCTGATTTCCCATCTCCCGTCTCTAGCCTCCACTGCTACCATGCCTCCTCTAAGGCCCTTGACTTGCACCTACATAAGAACCAAGAGGCATGGGCCTCTTCCTCTGGCTCTGTAACCCTGCGCTTCTTTGCTGACTCGTCTTTACTCCGGTGGCTTTATCCACTAGCTTCGAGAAATCCCGCACCTATAAGACTATCACCTGCTCGTAAATCTGCTGTATCAGACCCTTCTCGAACCTCTGTGCCTTTTTGGATTTGGAATCATATATGGGGTGAAACGAGACAACTCAACGAAGTTGGCTGCATACTGCTGCACAGTCAAGTGCCCCTGGGTTAGGTTCAGAAACTCTTCCGCCTTAGTATCCCTAGTGGAGGCGGGGAAGTACCGATCAAAGAAGATCTCTTTGAAGTGGTTCCAGCTCAGTGCTGCGGGTACTAGCCTCTACTCCTCAAGTAGCTTCACAGCTAACCACTGCCGCTTGGCCTCTCCCATCATCTCAAATGTGGCATAGAGGACTTTCTGCTCATCAATGTAGCATAGCATTGCTAGTATCTTCTCAATCTTCTGTAACCAATTCTCTGCAATAGTTGGGTCGACTCCTTCTGAGAAAGATGAGGGATTCATCTAGGTAAATTGCTCTATGGTGCAGCCCTGATCAACTGGTGGGCAATCCAGTTCCCTAGAATTTCGTGCAATTTTTGCCATGACCTATTGAGCTACAATACACAGTATTTGATCAGAATCACTAGCACCCATGCTGGGAGCCCCCACGTTGCCGCTACTTCCAATATTTGCATTGTTATTCCCAGGGTCTATCTTGAAAATAGGACAAATATCAATCTTATAATCTTATATCGTAACACGATTGAATCGTTTAACTAAGATAATATAAAATACAATCTATCCTCATATTCAAATACTCGGGCTATCCTAGGAACTTCCTTTATACAAACAAATCAATGTAGCGTTCAAATTTTGCATTTCAAGTCCTAGTCTCGTTGCTAAAAAATAAAAACCGTTGATAGTTTGCCATGAATTTCCTGAAACCGTCGTCTCAACAAAATCACAGAAGACTGTCACGGAATTTCTGTCTCCAAGCTGCGAGACAAACCCAAAATACCACTTTAACCTCCAATAATGACTTACTAGATTCCTAATCTACCTATTTCCTACCCTCATCATAATTTATTCCTATACTCTGGTATTGTTATCTGCTAAAGTCTGTGGAACCTAGTAACCTAGGCTTTGATACCATAACTGTAACGCCCAGAACCTAGTGGGGCCCGTAGTGCTATTCCTCATAACATATGTCTCTGATACCATATATATAATGACCCTAACTCGAAGTCGGGTACCGGGTTTATTGTCCATAACTCCTTACCTAACATGCAGCGAAAAACATAATTACCACAATAACTATACTAGAGTTCTAATACCACCGCAATTATACATATACCTCCAATATCCTGATTATTTACATCCCAAATAGTTAAAAGCATATCTACATAGACATATCAGTGTCTCGCTAGAACTTGCCTACACAACACTAACTATTCCCACCCCTGAGCTCTTTAGGCTTGGTTCCTAGTACTTCCTCAAATGTTGAAATTATTGGGGTGAGATACTGTAGCAACCTAAAAAAAATAAAATAAAAATTAGTTAATTAATTAATTAAAAAAAATAAATTATTATTATTGTATTAAATTAATTGAATAAACAAATTAAGTGAATAGTATTATAATGGTAAAAAAAAATCTTATTGGAATAATATATATATATATATATAGGAAGCTTGAAGCTTCTTGAGATTTCAAGAATTGAAATCTCTTCTTCCTGCAAATAGAACCCCCCAGCGCACTCTCTGTCTCTCTCTCAGTTCTTGCCACACTTTCTCCTCCGTCCAACTCTCTCTCTCTCTTTGTCTCTCTAAGATTTCTCGGCGAATTGTGCGTCGATTAAAGAACGGGAAGTATCCCTGGGTTCCTAATTCGACCACCAACATTTTAATCGGAGTGGATTTGTTGTAGGAGAGGCACCATTCCTGGGATAAGGTAAGGGGGATAAATTATGTCAGGAATTTTTTAAATTAGCTGATTAAATTGTAATATGAGATTACATGAATTATGTACATGCTTTTCTGAATATTCTGGCATATGAAAATTAGAGTTTTGGTTATTATTATTATTATTAGTTAATTAAACTGGTGTTTGTGAGCCTAGGGATTTTTATAGTAATTGTATTTCAAAGTTTAACTGATTTAATTAAAGTATTTGATTTTTGGATTATTGTAGTAGATTTTCTTAATGATTTGACTGGTTAAAATTACTGGTTTGATTTATTATATGAAATGACCTGCTAATAAAATAAAATATTTTTTCCTAGTTTTAAATTCAATCATTAACCTAAACAGCGGAAGACCAATCATATAAAATAAAACCACACATAATAGAATACTAGAGTGTCAAACCAACCCAAAATATACAATCATCACTGTTTCCCTGAAACTACCCTTACTGATACCAAGGGTTTACAAAAACATGCTACCCAAAAATACTCACTCTCAAAAAGGGCAGTACAACAACTCCTCACCTGCGAGCTTGCTCCGCTCGCCTAGTTGGTTCACCTGAAAAATAATTCAATACTGGGATGAGCCAACGCTCAGTAATACGAAACATGCTATTACTAGGGTGCGGCTATTGAGTTATAGTTTGGTAAAAATAATTTGATTTAAGAATAATATGAATAATTGAATCCAAAAGTACTGATATTACATAACGTATAATAAAACCGTTAACTACATAACTGAACATGCCAATCTGTATGAAATTACTTTTCATATTAATACTACTATTTCTGAAAGTCTAATAGTACTCATAATATCTGAGAAATTTCCTTGGATGATTGTATGTCATGATTTAACACCTCATGATAGGGTTGTGCGGCCCAAAGGCGAGACCTATCCTGGCTGGCTGACTAGGGTAAGTCAACTGAACTCTGACAGCCTGATTGTCCCCCTCAATCCATATCTGATGGAGAGCCTGTCCCAATGTGGGCACGATCGACCTCATACCACTTACTGTCTGAGTAAAGTGGTTGCACTCTGAACTGAATATCTGTAATTACAGTACCGTGCTCTACTGAATCTAATCCATCAGGGTCTGATACTATATAGGTAACTGGTATTTTTAATATACTATTTTTACTGTGATTTCTAAAATAACCATAGCCCCATAGAAGTTATCTGAAATTCTAAATAAACTGACTGAAAATCTGATTTCTGTATAACTGAACTGCTGTCTGAATATCTATATATTGGGGCGTTATGGTACTGATAAACGTGTTATTATGAAATTACTGAAAATGCATATTTCTGAGTATAATGTACACTGAAAAAATCGTCATTTTATAAACATGCAAATATCATGGTATTTCTATTATTAACTATAAACATGGTATTCACAAATTCTACAAATATAGTACCATTCTATTATCAACTCAAGCCACACAAATAAATATTAATATTATCAAATTATGGAAATTGTAAATATATATAATCTGAATAATAATTTGATAAAAGTATATAGTTCATGCTGAAATCGTAAAAGGGTTTCCTAGCATAGCATATTTCCCTTACCTGACTATTGAAAAGCCCCTACTGTATACTGGTCCAACACCCGTAGGGCTTCCTACTCAACACCATGAAAACAACATTTTCCAAAACAAAATATCATTATTTCTTTGTCTCCATTATTTCCTACAACTGCTAGAAGTTCAAAAACTGACTAAAAGACCTTACCCTAATTATGGGAAGAAATTCATCTCGATTCCACCGACGATTTGCTTCAGTAAACTTGGAGAGAACTTCGCCAGGAGCATCGTGGTGGCCTCAGATTGTCGATCCGGTGACTGACGGGGCCAGAATCGAAGAGAGATGGAGGAGAGACCGTAGGAGAGAGAGAGGGGAAGTTTTTCGTCGAATTTCTGCGATTAAACCAAGTTTAGGGCTATTTATATTGCGAATTTCGTCGAAGAGCCACGTCATCTCGTCAACGAGTCTAATAGGAAATTTGTCGATGAACTCTCCCCTTCTTCAATGAAATTCAGAATCGCCCAAAACATTCTCTTGGTATTTTCTCGTTGACGAAACATGCCCTCGTTGACGAGACCCTCTTGTACCCTCGTCAACGAATCCCTTGTTTTCGTCGGCGAGGCCATTAGAAAATTCCTTGGGTTATTATATCCAAAATGCAATGTCGTCGATGAACTCTTTGTGTTCGTCGACAAAGTCTGCTGCCTCCTGCTGTTTCTATTTCCATTTCCCTCCCTCTTTATTATTTAAATATCATTATTCTTCAGGTCGTTACATCATACGTATTTTGTAAAGAATTAAAGTGAGTAGGGTTGGTTATCTCCGTTTTAATTTAAATACATATATTGAGTTAAATAAATGGAAGAGATAATTAAACCGGTGTTTTCGGTAAAACATATATTGAAAATAGAATGACTGGTTATAATTATGAGAAACACCCAAATCGTGTGGCATGAGAAAGAAAATTATTTTTTAATTAAAGTTATGAGTTTATAGTATGATATGTTGATATACTAAAATGTGTGAGTATTATACTATTTTTAGAACTGTGGAAAAGAAAGTAAAGTATAGAGTATTATTATTGTTAAACTGCAATGTATGATTTAAGAACTCCGATGGACCATAGAATGCTCGATACTGTAGCTACAGTAATGAAGTGCTTAGTGCAACTGTAACGCCCCAACCCGCCACGATGGCTTGGGGTGCTACTTTAGTAACATCTGTATTCCTGATATCGTAATCATCATATAAAAGTAGCGAAAATAATTAAACTTTCTCCAAAATGTTGCTAGAATTCTAAACAACTCTCATACATAGAGGTCTCCAAATACCCATATTACAAACCCGTAAAATAAAAGAAAACCATTCTAGTCCATACAAACCACTTACTACAACTAGACAGACTAAAATCAGCCCTTTTTTCTAGCTAAGCACGATCCTTAGTATCTCTTGAAAAGTAAAATGATCATTGAGATGAGACACCTCTCAGTAAGACGGATTAAGTTAATATCAGGGTGTGACTAACATGAGTTTTAGTAGAAGTAGAAAACATCCTTTTATCCTTTTAACCAAAAATAGCATTTGTACAAATTACTCACACCTATACAATTGAAAATACACATTTATTCCCAGAGTATAAATGAGTTCAACAAATTGAAATACCATTTACATAAATCCACTTATATGCGTAGAAGACACCCCCTGGGACTAATGACATGATTAACCCCCATAACAAGTTGTAGGGCTCAAAGACTGAACTTAGTTTGAGTGATCAACCCAAACTAACTCAAAGTAACTGGTAGGCTCGCCAAGGCTTGGGTTCTTAACTATCAAAAATAATATTTATAAAATTAACTGTAGTGATCCAAAAAAATAAAAATAAATAAATAAATAAATAATATACTATAATATATTATTATATTATAATATAATAAAGTAAATTATATATTTATATATACATAAGGTACCGCCCCCTGCGCAGTCTTCATTTCTCTCTCTCTCTCTCTCTCTCTCTCTCTCTCTCTCTCTTTTGATTTCTCTAGCCTAACGAGCACCGATTAGAAAATGGAAAGTACCATTGGGTTCCTATCTCCTCCACCGACATTCCTATTGGAGCAGATTTGTCATGGGAGTGGCGTAGGCATATCTCTTGAGGTAAGGCCAATTTTCACTCATACCTCAATTTTTCTTAAATCTTAAGCCCAATTGACGAACTGAAATTGTCAGGGGATTTGTGGGGAGATTCTCTATAATCTAGGTGGAGTTGGTTTTCAAATTGGAGCTCCGGGGCACCAATCCTAAATCGGGGTAAGTTTAATAATTTAGGCTTTTATAAGTTATTTAGGGTGTTCAGAACTTAGGAGGATTTTAGGGAAAGTTACTCTGAGAATTGTGATGAATAATATGGTAAAATTTGAATTTCAAGGTTTCAGGGGTTTTGGAAGTCGTGGGGCGTAAGTCGGGGTTTTATTGAGCTTTTTCAGGAATCAAGCAAGGGGATTAAGTTAAGTTAGTAATTTTATGGAAATTGAGTAAATTTAATTGTTATTTTAAAATATATTTATTTATTTATTTTAGAATTTAAAGGTTATTTTGAAAACCAACCGTTCGAAATGAATTTTACAAACTTAGGATATATGATATGATATTTTTGAATAAAATGAACGGTAGAAAGCTTGTTTGTTTATATGGTTATGTTAAAATGTGGAAATTATATGGTAGATGATTTAATTGATATGGATTATTGTATATTTGGATTTGAGATTTTGAAATATTGAACTATTTGTGAAATACTGAAATTGTTTACGAAATACTGGAAATGCTTGTGAATAATGCAAGGATTTGATATGACGGCCAAGGGCTGGGGTTTTGTTTAAATGGCTGTGAGCCGGATTGTATTTGTGGCCGGGGGCCAGGTTTTTGGAATAACATAAAATATATGTGAATTGATGTTTTAAATGGTATTTTCTATTATCTAAATTGCATGATATGCTTTAGGAATCCTGGGGACTAGTGTATTGTGAGCACGGTACCGTTGTTAGGGATTTGTTATATGGCCGTGTGCGCCCACACCTGTGCTAAGAGATGTAGGATGACCTTGTTCGATTTGCCTACGTGAGGTGAATGTACCCCCCTGGGTGAGGGCAATCGGACCAGCAGTTGGAGCTGCATAAACCCGTGGAGTATGTTAGCGGAGAGTATATATGACTATTGTCTAGGTGGATCCCCCTGGACAATAGTCCAACCTTCGGGCAGCACAACCCGTGCCATGAGCGAAGTAAATAGCGTGTTTGTCATAGGGAGTGCCTTATATGCATATTTGTTAATTTATGTGAATACGAATAATTAATAAGATAATTTCGAGGGCTTGCTGAGAAAGGTGAGTACCCGTGTAACGACCCAAAGAATAATGGTATTTAAATATTAAAGAGGGAGGGAAATGGAAACAAAAACAGAAGGAAGCAGCAGACTTCGTCGACGACGTTGCACTTTTGGATGTAATAATCCAAGGAATTTTCCCATGGCCTCGTTGACAAACACAGGGGATTCATCGACGAGGGTACAAGAGGGTCTTGTTGACGAGGACATGTTTCGTCGACGAGAAGATACCGAGAGGATGTTTTAGGCGATTCTGAATTTCATCGACAAAGGGGAGAGTTCGTCGAAGAATTGCTTCTTAGACTCATCGATGAGATGACGTGACTCATCGACGAAGGCCGCAGTATAAATAGTGAAACCCTCAGATTTTTACGTAAGATTTTCAACAGAAACTCTATCTTTTCTCTCTTTACGGTCTCCCCTCCATCTTTCTTCGATTTCGAACTTGTCAGTCTCTGGATCAATGATCCGAGGCCACCACAATGCTCCTGGTGAAGTTCTCTCCAAGTTTACCGGGGCGAATCATCGATGGGATCGAGTTGAATTTCTCTTCAGATTCAGGGTAAGGTCTTTTATTCAAAATTAGGCTTTCCAGCAGTTGTAGGAAATGAAGTAGACAGAGAAATAATGATGTTTTGTTCTGGTGAATGTTGTTTTTAGGGAGTTGAGTGGGAAACCCTGTGAGTGTAGGACCAATATTCAGTAGGGGCTTTCGAGTAGTCAGGTAAGGGAAACATGCTATGTCAGGAAACTTCATTATGATTTCAGTACAAAATATAGGTTGTTATCAAATTATTATTCAAATTATATACACCGTTTTCAGAGCCTGATTATGATAATATTTATTAGTGTGACTTGAGTTGATTAGAGTATAGTACCTGACCGGTGCAAACTGCAAGTGCACAGTATCGTAGTTTTATAATATAATGATGTGTAGAGTATCGTCCTCAGGGATTGATGTCTTAATTTTACCAAGTACCAAAATTTTACTAACCTTGATTTTATTTAGAAAAATTAATAATTTTAGCCTGCAAAATTTAAACAAAGCTACTTTAAATAAACTATTCAGGAGAATTTAAAACTGGATACTACGTGTCAAATTGATGATGGTGAAAACTTCTAGGAAACCGATTTCACCGAGTTTCTCACTATGCTTTACTCATTTAGCTAATTTAATTTCGTTTTCTCTGTTTGTTAGCAAATCGCCAATTTTTCCAAAAGCCTCTTTCGATAGTCAATTAGAATCTATTCTTGATTATTATTTAACATAAGAGCATGCAAATTAATAACGCAAGAACGCAGTAAGACCCTCGATTTTTAATGCTACATAGGTTCATTCAAGTCTTTCGATCTCTATATTTACCTACGTTGAATTATCCAAGATCTATCCTATAATCCCCCCTTTCGATAGCAAATCACAAGACTAAAATCATTTAATTAATGGTCAGTTAATTAAAAGCATTAGGCATAGAATAACTCAAACAAACATTAATGAAAACTACTTCAGATTAGCATCAAAGAGCAAGCATAGTTCGAAACTGGCTACATCGTTTTCCTAGAATTCAAAAATTTAGTTCATTCCAAAAATTAAATCCAACATAACAGATTTCACCATATTTTTTTCAATTTGGAGCGTACGGAAAAGATCAACACTTGCCGCACCGCCGTTGCGCGTCACGAACACCCCGAACATCGCCGTTGTTCGCCGCCTTCCGATTCTGAAAAGATAGTATTTTTGCGTGCTTTCAACTCTCATTTGCTGGCTATGTGTAAATCTTCGCAGCACCCCCAAAAGATAACCACAAGAAAGCTCCCAAAAAATAATTTTTCCAAGAAATTTTCTGTGGTTTTGCCTCCCTTGTGTGTCTCCCAAGAAAAATCTTTTTTTTTTTTTCCTATGGTGTGGCCTCTCTTGTCCCCACCCAGCGCACGTTGCCCCCCTTCATCTCTTCTTGCACACGGCTCCCTCCACAGGGAAACCCTCCTTTGACTTTTCCTTTTTCAATCCTTTCCTTTTGCTTTTTTTTTTTTTTTTGTCTTTCCATTCTTTTGTCTTTCCATTCTATGTACCCAGCGCACACTGCCTTCATGAGATGACCTGGCTACATGGCTGGGTCACATCTCATTTTTTGATTTTTTGATTTTCTTTTTTTTTTCAAAGGTACATGAACTGCCCTCCTATTTTAAGCTCACTTTCGACCCTCTTACAGCTCATAACTCTCAAATATTAAAACACAAAAGATGTAGAGCTCTTTTTTAGCTTTTCCCGGAATTTTGAATCATCTCGATCGGAGCTGGTATGAGAAAGTTACGCCAAGATTACGAAGAATTGTCGAAAAAATCCATAAAACGGCGTATGCTAACTTCACGTCTGATTTCGGCCTTGATGCTGCCAGTATTTTGCAAAATACAAAACACAAAAATTGTAGATTGTTTTCTTATCTTTCTACAGCATCTTGAATGATCTAAATCAGATGTTGGATGAGAGAGTTACGCACAGATTGCAAAGTACCATCGGTTTTTTTAGCTTCCAACAGTTGCTCTGCAATAAAAAACACCAAAATTTCATACATTACTCAATAAAACCCAAATTTTATAAATAGAACACAATGTTAGAATATTGAGAGTAGTTAGGCATTTAAATACAAAATATTATTTGCAATGCATGAATTAAAGCACCTAATTACGCATTTTAAGCGCGTAATCAGTACCGTATTTATACAAACTATGAATACCATGTTTACAGTTTATGAACAGAAATACCATGATATTTACATGCTTATAGAATAAAGGACTTTCAGTATACAGTATACTCAGAAAAATGTATTTCTAATAATTTTAGAATAATCAGTTTTTCAGTACCATAACGCCCTGATATTCAGTTATATGGATAACAGTTCAGTTATATAGAAATCAGATTTTCAGTCAGTTAATTTAGAATTCCAGATAAATTTTTATGGGGTTATGGTTATTTCAGAAATCATGGTAAAGCAGTATGTTAAAGATATTAGCTACCTATATAGTATCAAACCCTGATGGATCAGATTTAGCAGAGCACGGTACTACAAACATTCAGTTCAGAGTGCAACCACTTTACTAAGATAGTAAGTGGTATGAGATTGATCATGCCCACGTCGGGACAGACTCTCCATTAGATATGGATTAAGGGGGCTGATTAGACTGTCAAAGTTTAGTTGACTTACCCTGGTCGGCCAGCTAGGATCGGTCCCGCCTTTGGACCGCACAACCCTGTCATGAGGGGTTAAATCATGACATACAGCCATCTAGGGAAATTTTCTTAGATATTATATGTATAAGTAGATTTCCAGAAATAGTAGTAGTATTATAAAAAGTAAATTTATATAGTTTTAATATATGTTATTTATACTAGCATTTACAATTTCAGTTATCCATGATATTATTTTTAAATCAGATTATTTATGCAGAAATATAACTTAGTAGCCACACACTAGTAATAACATGTTTCGTCTTATTAAGCGTTGTCTCTCCCTAGTGTTGAATTATTTTTCAGATGAACCAGCTAGATGAGCAGATCAGGCTCGCAGGTAGAGGGGCTGTTAGACTACCCTGTTAAGGAGTATTTTTGGGTAGTATTTTTGTATGCCTTGACTTCAGTAGGGAATAGTTTTGAGGAGAACAATGATATATGTATAAAATATGGGATATTTAGACACTCTGGTATTGTAATTTATGTGGTTATGTTATGTATGTGGCTTTCTGCTGTTTAGGTTAATGTTTGATATTAAAATAGGGGAAAAGATTTTATATTTATTAGCAGATCGTTATAGCCCTAATAGTAGTAATGGTATTAGAGCAGAGGGAAGCTACTTGTATGAGTGGGTAATCTTTCCTATTCTCGGCTAATTGTACGTGTGAGTGTAAAATAAAAATGATTTCATAAATGTGTTTATCTATTTAGTGAACTAGTTATTTTCCGTACACTAAATGCATGCTGGCCACACACTGACATTAACTTAGTCATTCCCTTACTAAACTGTGCCTCACCCCTAATTTAGAAATTGTATTTTCAGGAAATCCTAGAGATCGGGTCTAGCAGGCTAAAGGAGCCGGGCTAGGGGTGTAAATTTGTGTAGGTGGTGTGCATAGACAAAAATGTTATTTTTGTATAGTTTTGTGGAATGTAATTATATGAAATTAGATATATTTGTGTATAAAGATAGTTAGAACTTTGGTAATGTAATTTGAGAATTTTGTATTTTATTTCCGCTGCGTATATGTGTTTTATACTTGATGAATAAGGTATCAGGTACACAGACGACATTAAAGTAGCACCTTGGGCCCACGTGGCGGGTCGGGGTTGTTATAGGTGGTATTAGAGCCAAGGTTTGCTAGGTTTTGCAGATTTTGAGGATTGATAATTACTAGAGTATAGGTTGAGATAAGATAGGGATAGGAGTGGATAGGTTAAAATGGGTTTTGGTTTGGAAGCTTGGAGGCAGAAATCCTTTGACGGACTTATGTGATTTTTTGAATCAGTCGCGAGTTTCAGAAAATCATGGTAAATCTAACGATGGTTTCGTTTTTGGGTTGAGGGACTGGAATTCATAAAATTTAGGTTGGAATGTTAGGATGAGTGGTTATGTGTGTGAAGTTAATATTAGGATAGTGATTTTTACCACAATGGTTTTGTGATAGAATTGAAATATGAATTATTAATTTAGAACTTGTATATTATATCAATTCCATTATTCCATATTTGCATTAATTATGCTAAATGTGAAATTTCTAAGTTGAGTTATATCCTATTTACAAGATGGATTCCAGGGGAAAAGATATTGTGATTGGAGGGGATACCTCTAGTGAGGATGTAATAACCCCAAAAAAGGATATAGAAGATTAGTGAAGTGATTCCCAAAAAAAATAAAATAAAATAAAATCAAAATAAAAAAAATTACAAATAAAAAATAAAAAATAAAAATAAAAATAAAAATAAAAATAAAGAAAAATAAATAAATAAATAAATAAATAAATAAATAAATAATTAATTAATTAATTGGATTAAAAAAAGATAAAAAAATAATTAAAATTTATTTTTATTTTTATTAATAAAATATATTATTATTAATATTAATTAAATATATTATTATTATTATTCTCCTGAAGCTAGAAGCTTCAGGAGATTCATTTTCTTTCTTTGGTTTTCTTTTCTTTTCTTTATTTCTTCTTCTTCTACTTTTCTTCTTTTCCTGCGTGCGCAGGTTCTCTCTCTCTCTCTCTCTCTCTCTCTCTCTCTCTCTCTCTCTCTCTCTCTCTCTCTCCGTCTCTCCTCGATTTTGTGGCAGATTTTCACCCGATCGAAAATCGAAAGATACCGCTAGACTCCATTCTCCGCTGCCGTCATTTCTACCAGAGCGGATCAGTGGTAGGAACGGTGTAAACGTACACACACAATCTCCATACTGAGCATACCTTCCCAACGACATCAGTAGGAACTTCACACACACACACACACACACACAGTCTCCAAACTGAGCATACCTCCCCAACGGCATTAGTAGGAACTTCACACACACACGCAATTATTGTGCGGCATTGACATATTATCAATCATATTTCAGTATATCTCAATTCAATTTAATAAGAATATTCTCATCATTTTCTGTGCACATTTCATCATCTCATAATAATATATATCATATTTCACATATTTCCACATTTTCCAAAATACTCATATCTGTAATTTGTACAAACTCATTTTTCATGCAAATAATTTCTACTCACGTATAAATAACATATCCATCATTCTCATTTCAATATTTTTTCAGAAAATACACATAATTATATTTCACATTTTTCAACATACATCGTATGCCACATAGTTTTCATCTATTATTCATAAAATATTAATTTCACACTCCAAAATATCAAAATTTAAAATTACTCAAATACCACACAATTTATCTGATTTTATATCATAATAATTTTCAGACAAAATATCATATGCTCATTTTCACATATTAATTCAAATAGTAATTGTAAAAATACTGCTACAATTTATTCCCCTTATCTGACTTACTGACAGTCTCGTTAGGACCCAAATCCTACGCCCTTGGCACTCGAAATTCAACTCCTGCAATTTACATTTTTTCCAGATTAATTAATTCACTTCCCCAAAATATTACCCATCTAACCTTCCTTGGGCTTCATATACCTCAAATTGATATTTAAACTAACATTTAACAGCCCCACTTAATTTTTTGAATTTTACCTACGAGTCCCAAAATTACATTTGCGGCGCTCACCTGGTCCCTAAATTCCAAAAATTCCTCTTCAACTCCAGATGTTCAATATTTTAAAATTTCTAAATTAATACTAATTAATTAAAAAAAGCCCTTTAATAACCCCCGTGCCCCAAATTTGGGGTTTTGCCCACGATGACCTCACGAGAATTTCATCCCACCAGACTTGTAGAGAATCATCCTTAGATTCTCGTGGTCGTATCCGTTAGTCGATTGGGCATATAATTTGCAAGAAATTAAAGAAAAAGAAGAAATTGACTTACCCCAGGAGATACGTTTACGCCGCTCTTACCACCGATTCGCTCAGGTAGAAATGACGGTAGCGGAGAATAGAGTCCAGCGGTATCTTCCGATTTTCGATTGGGCGAAAATCCGCCACGAAATCGAGGAGAGAGGGAGAGAGAATGAGAGGATATAGAGAGAACCTGCGCACGCAGGAAAAGAAGAAAAGAAGAAGAAGAAGAAATAAAGAAAAGAAAAGAAAACGAAAGAAAGAAAATGAATCTTTTGAAGCTTCTAGCTTCAGGATAATAATAATAATAATAATAATAATAATAATAATAATAATAATAATAATAATAAATTTTATTAATAAAAATAAAAATAAATGTTAATTATTTTTTTCTCTTTTTTAATCCGATTAATTAATTAATTATTTTTCTTTATTTTTTATTTTTATTTTTATTTATTTTTATTTTAAAAAATTTTTAATTTCATTTTTTTTTTGAGAAATCTTCTATATTCCTTTTTGGGGTTATTACAGAGGATCATGTTGATGCTTCAACAGTGCTGTAAAATATAGCGCTGCAGACTAGAAAAGAGAACATGAGGGACTCTAAAGAGCAGGATCAACCACCGATTGAGTGGGATTGCAAATTTCAGTAGTTCATTCAGATGAATCCGTCGGCATTTGCATGAGGATCGATCCGGATCGTAGCTGAAGATTAGGTTCAGAAGATGGAGGAGCTTCTGGGGGTGTTGGAGTGCACTGAGGAACAAAAGGTGAAGTATGCCACTTATAAACTAGTGGGAGAAGCAAATAGATGGTGGTGATTAGTGAAACTGATGGAGGAGTTATGCCCAGGGCCGACGGCTATCACTTGGAGCTAGTTCAGGGAGGTTTTCTTCAACAGGTATTTCCCCGTCGTCACCTGTGCAGCTAAGGTAGAGGAATTCCTACAGTTGACTAAGGAGCCCATGACTGTGCTGCACTATGCGGCCAAGTTTGTGGAGTTATCCCATTTCACTCCACACATGGTTCCGAACAAGCCACAGAAGGCCCGGATGCTTAAGAGGGGATTGAGACAGAGCATACGTGCACAGGTGGTGGCGTTGTTGGCTCAGAGCTTTTCTGAGTTAGTGGATTGGGCCATGGCAGTTGAGGCCAGCATTCAGGAGGGGGAGAGAGTGGTGAACCAAAAGAAGAGGCCTTTGCCTCAGGGGTTTCATACCAGCTCTAGACAGGGCTCATGGAAGCGGCCTGGTAGTTTCTTAGGCCAGCGACAGGAGACGGGGTACTGAGGCCATTAGGGGGGTCCGCAGCGTCCTATCTATTCGAGGTGCCATCAGAGGCATTGGGGCGAGTGTAGGGGAGGATTAGTTGTCTGCTACAGATGTGGAGAGATAGGACATCGGATGCAAGATTGCCGCGCGGTGTTGAACTACGCGCCACCGCGACCACAATATCGAGGAGGTAACCAGGCACCCCGAGGTGGTCACTAGCGGGGTACAACATAGGCGTAGTATACTCACTTACGCCTTGTGATGCGGAGAATGCCGATAATGTGGTGAAAGGTACTATTTCCATACTGTCAGATAGTGCTGTTGTGTTATTTGATTCAGGTGTAACCCACTCGTTTGTGTCTTGGAGATTTGTAAACTATGTGGGTTGAAAGCTTAACTGTTAGAGACCGAGTTAGTAGTGGGCACACTGATAGGGCCATTGTTATTATGTAGCAAGGTGATCAGGGATTATCCGATAGAGATTCCTAGGAGAGTGTTGCCTGCTAGTTTGATAGTCCTTGATATGCATGGTTTTGACATTATTTTGGGCATGGACTAGCTAGCATCCAGCCACGTGAGCGTTGACTGTCGCAGGAAGGAGGTGGTATTCAGACCTACTGGGGAGCTGGAGTTTGTATTGGTTGGGTCGTGTGTGTGTTCAGCACCACGTATCCTTTCTGCTATCCAGGCAAAAAGGTTACTTTTGGGGGGATGCCAAGATTACCTTGTAGTGGTGAAGGAAGCACCAAAGGAGGAGCTCAAGTTGGAGGATATCCCAGTGATAAGGGAGTTCTCTGATATTTTTCCAGAGGATTTACTAGGGTTGCCTCATGATCATGAGGGGGAGTTTGCAATTGATTTGATCCCATGGACATCACCAATTTCCAAAGCCCTATACAGAATGGCTTTAGATGAACTAAAGGGGTTAAAAGAGCAACTACAAGAGCTTCTAGACAGGGGGTTTATCAGACCGAGTGAATCGCCCTAGGGTGCACCGGTGTTATTTGTGAAGAAGAAGGACGGGTTGATGAGTGATAGTAATGGTGCAACCCCAAGAGGGGGGGGGGAGTGAATTGGGTATTTAAAAATTTGTTACCTAGGTCTACAAATTTTTACAACAATGTAATTTGGCCTAGGGTCAGTCTATGCAATCATCAAACAAACATACATGTGCAGTAAATGTAAATTGTAGAAATGTAAAGAATACGTACGATATGTTATCGAGGTTCGGCCAACTGCGCCTACGTCCCCGCCTTGGCCACACCAGCACAAGGATTACCACTAAAATGCTGTCTTAACCAGGTGGAGTAGCACCTATACAACCAGGTCAATTCAAGGGGCTGACCTCAACCGACAGAGTTTAACATAATGGCGCACCTAGCTTTCCTAACCGGGTCTAAGCCAATCCGAGACTATTCCACAGGGCTAGTCTCCCTCTTCAGGCCCGTGCCTGGAATACAATCAATGTGTATGAAAATTTTTGTACAAGGAAATGCACTTCAACACAAGCATATGTGTGCACCAATATAGCTTAGTCAATAATGCAAGCACGAATGATATGTAAATATGCTCGGTACTCTAATGTGCGCTAAACACCCAGTCACGTATATATTTTCAGTCTAAATCTAGAGTGTATATCTAAGCAAGATTTGAAACGCACTATTTGAATATCACAAAATCAGATAAGGGTTTCAAATATGCTAAGCAAGATGAATCAAACAAACTCAATAGGATATTTCAATGTATAAAGCACAATGGAGTTGTTTGAAAGACTAGCTTTTGTAAAAAGATTTTTGCACACAAAATCTAAGTTTAGGTAACTTGCAACAATAATGCAAGAACCAAAACCCTTAAATTTTTTCCACACTAGATTTATCAAATGAAATCGGTGGAAGAACTTTAGGCTATACTCTCAAGTAAAATCAATTAATCAATATATCAAGAGAGAGTATAAGTTAGAGAGATTTAACCACAATAGCCTTATAGAGATACTCACAATGCTTAGAGAAAAAGAATGAGGAGTATGTGAGTGTTTGCAAGAAATATTTGGCTAATATAGGGTTTTTAGGGTTTTGAGAGTTAAGAGAATTTTTGCCCTAATCAATTTTGCTACTCCCTGCTAATTAAGACAAATGAACTGGTATATATAAGCAAGGAGGATTTTTTGATCGTTGAGGACACAATGGGTATAATTAGAATTGTCTAAAAGACCATGAAGAAAATTAATCCAGTTTACCCCATTTAAAAAATCAGTAAAAATTATTTTAACCCGCAAGGTTCGGGTGCCCGAACAGGCACAGTCAAAAATTCAACTTTAAGAGGTTCGGGTGCCCAAAGCTGAGTTCGGTCGCTCGAGCCTCTAATTGTACGTAAACAGACGGTCGCCCGAGTAGTTGAAAAGTGCTCTAAGGAGCACTCAGGTGCCCAAGGGAGATACGTTCAAAAGAGGTTCGGTCGCTCGAAGGTAAGTCAAAATGTTGACTTTGATCGGTCGCTTGAGCCACTTTACATGGCGTGGGTTCGGTCGCCCGAACCCTCTCAACCTTTTCAATTCTAAGTTCATATTTTAGCCAATTGTAATTCCCCTAATATGAAGATGATGATGGGGACCTTTTGTACATTTAGAGACCTAAGGACTTTCTATTCTACCGGGAAAAATCCCTAAGGTTTGTGTAGGTACCTAAAGTCCAATTGTGGTCATTTTGAGCATACCTACCTACCAAGCATGATGGAAATTATTACAAACTACACACGTGCACAATTTATAATAAATTACATCCCAGAATGAAGAAGTAATCAAATGAATACAAAATACAACACATATATCTTTATTCTTCGACACGAACACCTCACGCCATCATGATATGTCTTTCAGTCCTAAAGCGTGCACAAAGTGAACCTGCATGCAATTCTCAGTACAACCATTAGTACCAAGAGTATTTTTCATAATCAAAACTAGGTGTGACCAATGTGGTCAACAATAAGGAAGTGCATCGACTACCGGAAGATTAATAAAGTAACGGTGAAGAACAAGTATCCATTACCTCGAATTAACGACCTGTTTGATAAGCTTCAGGGTACACAGATTTTCTCTAAAATCGATGTGCGATCTAGATATCATCAGGTGAAGGTTAGATAAGATGGTATCAAAGACTGCTTTTCGGACTCGGTATGACCATTACGAGTTCTTGGTTATGTCGTTCAGGTTGACAAATGCTCTAACGGTATTTATGGATCTGATGTTTGGTGTGCATTGATTTGTGATTGTGCTTAGTGGTACATTTTCTGCTTGTGTAAGAAGCACATTTCCGTGCACGTAAATTTACATTTGTTGTATTCCAGGTGTGAGCTTGAAGAGGGAGACTAGCCGTATTGAATAGTCTTGGATTGGATTAGACTCGGTTAGGAAAGTGACTCACTCAAAAAATGAGCAGCTCGGAAGCTATCCCAAGTATAGGAGTTCTGTCGTGTAATATTAAGCCCAAGGGTTAGATCGTCTCCTCAGGGAATGCGTTTAATCTCATATTTAAGTTTCGTCCAATTGAAAATAAAAATGCACTGAACTTGGTTCAGATTCAGAGTTTTCAAGATTGTTCAATTTCACTTTTGATGAATTAAATGACAGTAATTTAAAACTCTAAACTAACATGCACTAAATAAAAGAAAACAAGAATAGAAACCCTACGTCTACTTAAAGAAACATTGGGACACGCGTTAATAAAAACTGGAAACCTAAAACATGGAACTAAAACATGCAAGAATGGAAACTCTAATCTACCTAAGGAAACATCGAAACACGCACTAATTAAAAATGGCAACTTTGGATACGGAATTAAAACACACAGGAATGGAAACTCAATCAACACATACGCACTAACAATCAAACCTTTAATACGGATCAATAATTCAAACCGAGAACTCGAACAAAAATGCAAATACATCAAAAATCTAAACTTTGAATGATACCGAAAGATAAAAATAAGAACTTTAACAAAATTGAAAAATACGACCTTTGACGAAATTGACCCTAACTAACCCGAGATTCAATAAAAAGACTAAATTTTGGAAAAACAACTTCAAACAAAAATTCTTTATTATTATTATTATTATTATTATTTGGCTAGAAGTAAAACAAAATTTAAATTAAAAGAACGATAAATAAATAATTGAAAGAAGCTAAACTAAACTCTACCAATCTAATGACAATATTAATTGAGAAATCTCAAATAATCAAGAACTAAACATCAATAAAATAAAATAAAGTAAAAGTACTTAACAATCACTCAAACAAATTTTCAACACTCTATTTAACTAACTAAATAATTTAAAAACAAAACACATTCAATTGCAATAAACGGAGAAAGGGAAAAAAGCCATAGCAGATGGTTCTCAGGTTGCTACTGCTATTGGTTGTGATGGAGACTTTCGGCTACTGTGGAGGAAGGCTTGCTGTGCTCGAACAGGGGGCTGCTGTGCTGGTGTTGTTGCAGCTGCATAGACACACGACTGCTGGTGTTTCACGGGTTGCAGCAGAGAATGGCTTGGCAGCAGAGTGGAGAAGATGCTGGCTTGCTGTCGGGTGTTGCTGCTGTGTTGTCGAAGGTGGTTGCAGCTGCTGTGTGGAACTGCTGCAGAAGAGTCTCCACTGGAGTGGCTTCGGGGATCTGTTATGGTGTTGCTGTGATGGAGTAGCTTCAGGGAGCAGGTGCTAGCAGCAAAGCAGAGGGAAGCTGAGGGAGTTTAGGGAGAACAAAGAGGGAGAGGAAGAGAGTAGGGGAGAATTCAAGGAGAAAATTAAAATAAAAACAGAGGTTCGGTTGCAGCAGATTGAAGCACAGTAGGAGGGCTCAGGGCAGGGGTTGAAGGCAAGGTAAGGGAGAAACAGACAAGGGAAGGAGAAGAGGGAAGAAAGGAAAAGAAGAGAACAAAGTAGAATTAAAAGAAAAAAAATACAAAACCAAAGAAGAAGAAGAAGAAGAAGAAGAGCAAAGGAGAGGAGAGAAAAGCTTGGTGCACAGGGCACACATTGGGAAAGAGGGTAAGAGAAGAATAAATAGAGATTGGGGAAGAAAGCCTTAGACCCGGATTAGAGATTTGACCCATTTAGAGGACCCGAATTATTATATTTTTTTATTCTCTGTTCATTGCAAATTATGCTATTCTGGAGCCCATATATCACAAAACTCAAAACATAAAATTTTTAGATAATCCTTTTCTATTTCTCTAGAAATTTGAATCGTCTCAATTAGAGCTCGGATGGAAAAGTTATGCATGAAATACGAACAGGTGTCGGTTTTGGTTTCCGGGAATTTTCCTGCGACAAAAAAATTACCAAAACTTCATAAATAGTGCAATAAAGTTCAAGAATGATGATTTTGGCACTTTATTAAAATATTGGATAATTTTTGACATTTAATTAAAAATATAAATGGTAAAGCCCGGGTTAAGCGTCCAATTACGCAGTTTTGACGCGTAATCACACCCCCTAATTAACGTTTTGCTAGTCTCTAGCAAATGACGTTAATGAATCTCATGGTGGTATCTACAACTAAATACTCCAGTAATCATGAAATCAATGCACATGCAACATAACTATACCACTTCACATACAAGAACATAACTGAATTTCACACAAGCTCGTTCATATTTAATGCACATGACTCCAAAGCACGTCACTTATGCAAGTTTCATCGTTTACATGTGATTTGAGAGTAGTATACTCACATGAAGATAATCAATGGCACATTCAGAGTTAATGCAATCATATAAGTTCGAATATAAACAGGTAAACTCTCGAGGTGTGTGTGATGTGTGTGACTCAATACACCTAGGACGCCAGTGGACACCTACAAAATGGTCGCTTTGACTCGGCCTAACTAGTATACCCTCAAGATCACTCAAAGAAAATGGGTTCACTCATCATATGTGAGGAGGAGTGTCGCGATCAAACATCCCACATATTAAAAGGAACAACGCTAAGTATATGGAGTGGACTAGTCTGGAAAGAATCTAGCTTATCTATGAGGTGTCGGGTCCTTCACCCTAGCATCTTCTCACCTACTCACCATATCCAACCGAGACTACCCTAGATCAACTCATTCATAAACTTGTCGTGAATACATCTGAGGCATTAACCGGTTGAAGCATCTTCATACGTGGAAAATATGTGTCGTCCTTGACTTTTTGTGATATGTATTTGGGCCGGCATTGACATTTCATTTCATGCGCATATGTATTGCTTATTCTTTTTTCTGCTCATTCTTTATTTTCTGTCTTTCTTGAGCAATAAGGACAATCATAACACTTCTTTCGTAATCTTCATACCATCAATGGGAATTTAGCTCGAATAGGAGTTCATTAATTAAGTCTATCTCTAGGGGTGGCTCAGCCTTCACATTTTGAGTAGGCTACAAGACCTAGGTTTCTATCTCCCCACTAGGTATCACCTCTAGGCTAGCAAATCAAAACATAGACTAGTGTACAAAGGAATCATCTAGAAAAAGAGAATTAAGTTCCATGAACTCTGATTTGATATTAACGCTCAAAAGGACGATAAATAGCTCAAGAATATCTCACAAGGTGTCATAGTCTCCACGGGTGCTCTCTCAGTGCTCACAGAAAACCCTAAGTGCAATGAATCACGTGAATGTGTTTATTCAACCTCGTGAGATGTCGTGTAAATACAGGAAATTATATAGTCAAATTAACACGAATGTACTACCAATCGATTCTTCATGGAGTCATAAAGTCATATAAAGAGAAACTATGCATGATTGACTCAAGTGTGTCATTCTTAAGTTATACGCAAGTATGCAAAAGGTATGAGTCAGTGTTAAGCATGTCATAATGCAATGTAATCCTTCAGTGCTCCTCCTTTCTTTCTCTCTTTATTTGATTTTTTTTTAATTTTTAAAACCCAGTACGTGTACGTGCACAGTGTCACATGCGAATGCTTATCCCCCCCAACTAAAGTGGAACATTGTTTTCAATGTGAAAGCATAGGGGAAATAGAAAATACTGTGCACGGGAAAAGTAAGGCATACCTGAGTGGCGAAATAATGGAAAATAAAGATCGAACTACGAGAAAATAGACCTGAAAACTAACTAAAAATAAAATAAGATAAAATAAAAGGAAATTAAGGGAAAGAAAAACATCACAATTGTCTTGGCGGAGGCTCTGGAGGAATTTCGTTTAGTGGCCGCAGGTCTATAAATTGTATCGGCGGTTCTATAAATTTAAGCCGCCACAGTGGATCAGTCTTCATACCTGCATGAAAATCAACCTCAAATGAATAAATGCGTGTCAAAATACCAAGCAATACGTGTGTAGGTCGACCCTCATGTGTGGACAAGAAAGAGTCTTTATTCAACATCGGGTCCAGGAAATGTGCTTCTTTACGAACTAACGTGTGATGGGAAGTTATTGGAGCAATTACCTGTAATTCTTCAAAAGCATTAACATTAAAAATTTTACCTGGTTCTTTAAAAATTATATGCTCACCAGACTGGTCACCCTCTTTATCGGGTGTACATATCATCATACCACTGCAAGAGTCTGCCTCTACATTAGGCTCCTTAACATCTGATTCAGGCGGGAGTGACGATTTCACGATTTCTGAGCTCGGAGGAGGAGGTACCACAAGCTGGTACTCCGTATGAGTATCAGTCTCATCATCAACTAAATGCTTCGCTTGTGGCCCCGTTTCCTCTGATTTTTCTTTGACCTCTTCTAGTTCGGCCATGACTTCTAGTGTTGGGACAACTGGTTGTTCAACGATGAGCATCTCAGGTTGGGGAAATTCTTTCTCGCTTCTCGAAGTAGTGGTGGCCTCTCGCATCTCAGGAAGAGAAGAATAAATAGAGATTGGGGAAGAAAGCCCTAGACCCGGATTAGAGATTTGACCCATTTAGAGGACCCGAATTATTATATTTTTTTATTTTCTGTTCATTGCAAATTATGTTGTTCTGGAGCCTGTATCTCACAAAAGTCAAAACATGAAAGTTGTAGATAATCCTTTCCTCTTTTTCTATAAATTTGAATCGTCTTGATCGAAGCTTGGACGGAAAAGTTATGCATGAAATACGAATAGGTGTCGATTTTGGTTCTTGGGAATTTTCCCGCGACAAAAAATTACCAAAACTTCATAAATAGTTCAATAAAGTTCAAGAATGATGATTTTGGCACTTTATTAAAATATTGGACAATTTTTGACATTTAATTAGAAATATAAACGGTAAAACCTGGGTTAAGCGTCCAATTACGCAGTTTTGACGCGTAATCAGAAAGTCAGGTGCACCATCCTAGTAAGGTCTAGGTTAAGGTCAGCCTCGTTAATTGACCTGGTTGTAACCAGTGCCGCTCCACCCATTAAGTGAGCATTAGCGGAATCCTTGGGCTTGCGAGCTAGAGGCGGGGACGTAGGCACAGTTGGCCCAACCCCGATAACATATTGTGTGTGCACTGTTTATATTTCTGCAATTTACATTCCTGCACATGTATGTTATTCTATGAATGCTGCGTATGATTTAATTTCTGCACATTTTATTTATCTGCGCATTTGGATTTGTGAGTATATAGACAGAACCTAGGTTGAGTATTACTGCTGCTTATATGAACATACCTAGGAAGAAATTTTATATACCTAACACCTAATTCACCCCCCTCTTGGGAATACACCAAAGCTAACATTATGAGGTTCAGGAGGAAGGGTAAGCTGAACCCTAGGTATGTTGGACTATTCAAAATTCTTGAATGAGTGGGTCCAGTTGCCTATAGGTTGGCATTATCATCGGTCCTATCTAGGATCTATGACGTATTCCAAGTTTCTATACTGAGGAAATACGTCTCAGACTCCTCCCATGTGATTAGCTATTATCGTGACGTCCCTGACCCGGCCTAGAGAACCAATCTCTAGTTAAAAATGAGTTCGACTTGCGAACTGGGAAAAATGAATGTTTATTTTGAAAATGTGATTTTCTATGGAAAACATGTGTGAAGGAGTCACCACTAACCTTTTGAAATTTGGTTAGAACACTTGATTGCTACCCTGTTAGGGGTAGAATCAGTCTGCGTCACCGAATTCGGGCTCGGGAGTATGGTTACGCAAGGGGAAGGTATTAGCACCCCCTACACGCCCGTTTTTACGATCGGTACCAGATTAATAAAAAATTATCTCTGAAATAAACTTGATAAGCCTTTCAAAACTACTCCCTTTCAAAAATCAAAAGAATGAAAATACCTCATAGATATTCCCTCAGAACCGGGGCAATCAAAAACTCCAAAGAGTCAATACCCTTGGTTGCAATCATCGCGAAGGAAAATCGAAAATAGGATACAAAATACACTCCCGGGGCTTTGAAATCTATAGGTTTTTCTAAGTAGGAAAAATACTATTCCGAGAGGTATTTGAAATTTGTTCGGAATTGAAATGATTTTCTGTGCCTAAAAAGATATTTTTGTGATTTTTCCTAAGTGTGAAAATGATTTTTTTGATTTTTCCCGAACTTTCAAAATAACACAAATAAAATCAGTTGAAATCAAAATGTGAAAATATTTTTGGGATTTTTGAAAATTTTGTGATTTTTGTGAATTTTCTATATATAATAATAATATACAAGTGAAATGGAGAAAATCGGGATGAACCGGTCTGGGAATGGTGAATCGGTCAAATGTTGACCGGTTTGGGGGAAAACCAGTTTAAGGTTTTGGTCGAGACCATTGATTTTTTGGGATTTTCCAATGTTCTTCCGAATATAACAAAATTTGAGGCAACAGTTATGAAAGTCACAGTTTTGAAGATATGACTTTAAAACGTATTTTTGAAATTTTTGAATGTAAGGAAACAAATCTAACCTTTGCAAAACACGTTGGAAACTTTCTTGGATTTTCTTCAAAAATTTTCAAATGTAAACTAGTTTCAAAGCCTTAAAATTTTTTTGAATTTTTTTTTGAATTTTTCTAAATTTTTGTGTCTTTTATGAAATTTTTTTAATGGATTAAAAGGAAGTTATAAAAATCGAAATAAAATCAAATAAACCGACAGAAGCCGGTTCGGGAAGGGGGCAGAGATGTAACATAGGAAAAGAAAGTCCATTAGTTTTACCTCTCGTCTTCCTCTCCTCTGGTCTTCCTTTCATATCTGTGAATCTGCAAGCGTTAGTCTACAGCGTCTTTCCGAGGGTGGTTCATGAGTTCTAACTCGAGGCACTACGGAGCGCTTTCTTCAGATAGGGTGACCTGAACCGGTAGGAAACAAGATCGGTTGTCCGCTTGATCTTCTAAGAGAATGAAACGTTACCTCACTCCATATCCGCAAAGAGAAAAAAACAAAACTTCACAAACTCACAATATATGACTTCAATATTTAAAATCTTCTCCTACCATCAAGAAAAACCGCCCCTTTATTAATACGCCTGTGGTAAAAGAATTTACAGACGTGTTCCCAAATGAATTACCAGGTTTGTCGCCTGATCGTGAAGTAGATTTTCCTATTGATCTACTTCCAGGTACATCGCCGATTTTTAAAGCACCGTATAGAATGGCGCCGACGGAGTTGGCAGAATTGAAAGACCAGTTGCAGGATTTGCTTGATAAGGGCTTTATACGACCTAGTGTATCGCCATGGGGAGCTTTAGTACTATTTGTGAAGAAGAAGAAGATGTGGGGCCCATAAGTCATGTGGGGTCCATAGGCCATTTAAGGGTTATAGGAACCCGAGCTAGCAGACACAAGTATGCCAAAGGAGGTAACGTGCATAGGATGTAGGAATCCGAGCTAGCGTACCAAAAGGGGTAACGTGCACCGGATGTGGGAATTCGAGCTAGCGTACCAAAAGGGGGTAACGTGCACCTGATATAGGAATCTGAGCTAGCATACCAGGAGGGGTAACGTGCACCGGATGTAGGAATCCGAGCTAGTGTACTAGGAGATGTAGGGCCCACAAACCATGTGGGGTCCATGAGCCATTTGAGGGTTATAGGACCCCAGCTAGTAGGCACAAGCAAGCCAAAGGAGGTAACGTGCATCGGATGTAGGAATCCGAGCTAGCGTACCAAAAGTGCTAACGTGCACCGAATATAGGAATCCGAGCTAGCTTACCAGGAGGGGTAACGTGCACTGGATATAGAAATCCGAGCTAGCGTACCAAAAGGGGTAACGTGTACCGGATGTAGGAATCCAAGCTAGCGTACCAAGAGGGGTAACGTGCACCGAATGTAGGAATTTGAGCTAGCGTACCAGATGTGGGGCCCACAAACCATATGGGGTCTAGTGGAGACATGTGGGGTCCACAAGCAGTGTGGGACTTACGAAGATGTGTGGGGTCCACAAGTAGCGTGGGACCTACAATGATGTGTGGGGGTCCACAAACAGTGTGGGAAGGTTTGACATGAGGTCTCCTGGAAAGGCCTGGTTAAAATTGAGGTGTCTACAACTATGAAACATTGGAGTTGGGTAATACCTTAACTTATGAAAAGGTACCAGTGTAGATTTTAGACTGGAAGGAACAAGAGTTACGCACGAAGAAAATTCCACTAGTAAAAGTTTTATGCCGCAATCATGCCATTGAGGAGGCTTCCTGGGAATTAGAGGATCAAATGCCCCAGAGATATCCATATTTATTCAGTCGAGCTTGTAGTTGAGCTAGTCAGAGTAAGAGTGAATAATAATGCTGTATTTTGATTTGTATAGTGTAACGTAAGGTAGATAGAGTTTTTAGTTTTGGAATGTGAATGGATTTAGGAGAATTTTTAATAGTTGTAATATCCCAGAACCCTCTTTGTAACCACGGTATTCTTTCGCCATAAATGAGGGTAGTTAATAAGATAAGGGTGTTTTTCTTTAAGGAAAAAAAGGTTATGAATAGCAAAATTTGAGGACAAAATTTTTATAAGGAGGGAAGAATGTAATAACCCCAAAAATAGTTAAACAAGATTAGTGGAATGATCCTAAAAAAAATGAATAGCAGAGGCAGTGCCCCCTGCCTGCGCGTTTCTTTGTCCTCTCTCCCACTCTCCTTAATTTCTTGGTTGATATTCACCCGATCGAAAATCAGAAAATACCACTAGACTCCATTCTCCACTATCGACATTTTTACCAGAGCGGATTTTTCGTAGGAACGACATAGGTATATCCCCTGGGGTAAGATAAATTCTCGCTTTTACCTCAATTTTTCTTAAATCTTAAGCCAAATGGACGATCAGACACCATCACGAGAATCTAGGAATGATTCTCTACAAGTCTAGCGGAGTAGATTTCTTGTGGGGTCGTCGTAGACATAGCTCCAAAATTAGGATAAAGGGGGCTATTTAGGGATTAATTTTTATTTAATTAATGTAGATTTTGAAATGTTAAAATATTGGGCATTTGGAAGTTGAACTTGGGTTATTGAATTCAGGATTCGGGTGAGCGACAGGGGTATAATTTTGGGATCCCTGCAAGTGTAGTTCAGGAAAACCAGGGTAAGTGGAGTTTTTTAGAATTTTAATGTTAATTTGGAGTCTACAAAATCTAGGAAGTGATAAACAGAAGTTATTCTGGGAGTTGAGTTGAATAATTTGGGATAAATGTGAATTTGAGGTTTTTGGGTTGCGAACACCAAGGAGCGTAGGAATTTGGTATTTTTAGTGAGATCTCAGCAAGTCAGGTAAGGGGAATAAATTATTATAGTTATTTTTGAGAACTACTAATTTAGTTAATATGTGAAAATAAGAATATGTTATCTTGCCTGAAATTATTATGATATGAATATTAGATAAAATTGTGTGACATATGACTTATATTGAATTGTAATAAATTATTATAGTTATTTTTGAGAACTACTAATTTAGTTAATATGTGAAAATAAGAATATGTTATCTTGCCTGAAATTATTATGATATGAATATTAGATAAAATTGTGTGACATATGACTTATATTGAATTGTGGCGTTTTTGTATTTGAAATATAGGAGGTGATGAAAAGTGATAAATACTAATGAGTATTTATTGAGAAATGTTGAAGTACATGAAACATGGTATATACTATTATGAGATGTTGGAATGTGTACAGAAAATGATGAGAATATTTTTATTGAAATGAATTAAAATATGCTGATACGAGAATTGTTTTATTGAGAAACGTTGAAACGAGGATATATATAAAGAAGAGTATTTTTCAAAAAATGATGAAATATGCAGTATAGAAACGTTTCACTAGGAAATGTTAAATAATGTGAAATGAGATATATATATGTCTTATTATGAAATGAATTTTGAAGTGTGAATGTTAAAAATGGGAATTTTGCAATGTATATTCTGCAATATAAATATTGAAATGTGGAAATTGAAATATGAACATTGCAAAGTGCGTAAGCTGCATTGGGATCATTAAATACTAGAAAATGTGAACATTGCAAAGTGTGAAAGCTACAATGGGATCATTGAAATATGATTGATAAAATGCCAATACCGCATAATGATTGTAGGTATGTGGTAATGATAAATCTGAGGAATGGATATGGAAACCCTATTGATGGGTTGTGATATTAAGCACGGTACCGTTGCTAGTGGTGTTAGTGCAACCACACGGACTCGTGGAGCATGTGGCGTGATAGTTGACTGAGCTTTTTAGTAGAGTTGTTTTGCCTAGGGGTGAGCAAACGGTCGGTTCGGTCAAATTTGGTTAATTAAACGAATTAACCAAAATTTTTGGTTAATGAATGTTGTTAACCGAACCGACCGAACCGCTAGGCCTCACCGAATCGAACCCGACCAAATTATCTTTTCAGGTAATTCAATTAACCGAATTAATTAATTAATTGAAGTTTGGAATAGCAAATAAGTTATATTTTGTCATGTAATTGGAATAGAAAAGAATTCTTAAAATTCATTGTCAGATGAATCATTATAAGGAAATAGTTCAAGGCAAGAATGCAAAGATGGCATTCATGGCCCTATCCTCTATAAGAGTTTGATAACAAATTTTGCCCTAGGTGAAACGTCAACAAGAAAAATACTATAGCAGCAGAGCTTGAAGTGGGCAAATGAAGTATCAGCAGAAGAGTTTCAGGTTGGAAGAGTAATTTTGTCGAACAATTGCCAGTCAATGTATAACTGTTATGCGAAAAAGATAAAAGCTAACAACAAGAAATAGAAGGAAACCAATAGCACAAAAACAAGTGCATGAAGATTACGAATTAGGAGGTGGTGGGTAAATGGGTACTTAACAGATTCTGGTTTACCAATAATCTTGGCAACAACTTTGGAGGCATCTTTGAGAATGTCGGAGGCAACCACAGCGTCTACTGGGATGTTGGTGTAAAAATTCAAAGTGGGCATTGTCTTCTTTTCGTTATTTTCAACCGCTCCCCTTCGGTACGCCATTATTGCCATCTCCAGTTTTGAATTTCAATTCGATCCTCTCATGGCCACCCACATCCCTTACTCTTCGCTACCCAGTTCAGTTTCAGACTCCAAGTTTGTCTCTCTGTGGCACTTCACCAGCAAGCACAGATCCAAGGAGGAAGGAGCCGCCGCTTGCCTCCTTTAACAAATTAATAGATACTAATTTATATTTAAAATTTAATTAATTATTAAATCGGTTAATTGGTTAACCAAATTAACATTTCCTGTTGGCTGAATCGAAACCCGATTCACCGAACTTTAATGAAACATAACCGAACCGACCAAACCGATTTTTTTTAATCGAACCGAACAGACCAATTTCGGTCGGTTAATTCGGGTTTCCCCGAATTATGCTCACCCCTAGTTGTGCCTCCCTAAGTCCAAATCAGGGCTATAGGCCGGCCATTTGTACTACAGATACAGGATATATGATATGATATTTTGATCTAATTGGGTCAGCCAACTACGGTTAGATCTAATCTTCGGGCTACAAAACCCTGACCATTGGGGGGGGGGGGGGGAAGCATGGCATAACGAATATCCTTAGGGCAGCCATGAGTTACAGACATAGGTATATTGGTTACCAAGCACACTCATGAGCTAGATGAAAGTGAAAAGGAAATGAAAATGGGAATGAGAAAGAAAATGTGAAATTAAATTGTGTCAGTTAACATTATAAATAATTAAAGCGAAGTAAAACTCACCGCTTGAGGGCTTATTAAGTAAGGTGAGTACCTTGATAAGTATTAGTTGTGGCCAAACTCAAGTTATACAGGTAAGAATACAAACGATATCAGGGCAAAGGGACGCTGCTTATATAGGCGGGTAAACTTCCCTATTCTCAGGAACTTCACTTGTAAACATGAGTTGTGTACGAATGATTTTGGAAACGAAATTAAAAGCTTTTCAAAGGTTGTGTTGTATATCTATATGACTTTATATATGGAATGGTATATTTTCTTAGAAGATACAATCACTGATATGTTTATATATTATGATATAATGAAACTCATACTGCCACACACTATAAATAGTTTATTTCGTCTTACTGAGATGTGTCTCACCCAAATTATCTAAACTTTTCAGGAAACAAAGATAGGCCAGGTGATAGAGCTCCGAGACAATAGGGAGCTGAGATCCTGATATACAGAGTGAGTTTTTGGACTAGGGAGGTGTAGTTCCTCTAGGGTTGTGTTGTTTTTGGGTATGATAGAATGGGAATATATGTATATTGATATTCTGGATATTGTATTCTGGATGGTATGTACATTATGTATTCCACTGTTAGGTTGTGTATGTGTGAATTCCCTGTTTACCCAGTACCCAATGCGGGTCCGATTATGTGTATGGTATCAGAGTTGCTAACGTGAACGATATATGATTGTTTAATATTGTTTTTAAAAAAATTGGTATGAAAATCGGGGCGTCACATATACTCTAGTAATCATCCACTATCAAAGTCTACAAAAGCTAACAAACCTAGGCTCTGATACCACCTGTAATGCCCCAACTTGCCACGAGGGCGCGAGGTGCTACTTTAGTAACATTCGTATTCTTGATACTGTAATCATCATATAAAAGCTATGAAAATAATTAAACATTATCCAAAACATTACTAGCGTTCTAAAAAACCCTCATACATAAAGGTCTCCAAATACCCATATTACAACCCCGTAAAATAAAAGAAAACCATTCTAGTCCATGCCAACCAGTTACAACAACTAAATAGACTAAACTCATACCCTTTTTCCATCTAAGCACGATCCCTAGTATCTTTTGAAAAGTAAAATGATTGTTGGAGTGAGGCACCCCTCAGTAATATGGATTAAGTTAATACAAAGGTGTGGCCAACATGACTTTTTGTAGAAGCAGAAAACATCCTTTTATCCTTTTAACAAAAAATGGCATTTATACAAAGTACTCACACCTATACAGTTGAAAATATGCATTTATTCCCACAGTATAAATGAGTTCAACAAATTGAAATACCATTTACATAAATCCACATATATGCGTAGAAGACACCCCTGGGACTAATGACATGATTAACTCCCATGATGGATTGTGCGGCCCGAAGGCTGGACTTAGCCTTGGTGATCAACCCAAACTAACTCAAAGTAACAATCTTCAAGTACGTCTATAGGCATTCGCAAGCTCAGTTGCAGGTCCGATTGCCTTACCACTTCCTGGTCCGGACCCCAGGGAAGGTACAACAACTCTACGCAGGCTAATTGACTGAAACCCCCTACACTTCCTCTACAGTGTGGGTGCACTTGGCCAAACAATCACTAGCAATGTTACTGTGCTCACGATACTACTAGTCCTCAAAGTTCTTAAACCATATCATGCAATTTAAGTAATAAAAACTATAGTATAAATCTCTTTTCGTATAAACCTGTCATTTCACAATCTTAAGATATAGTCGTCACATCAAAACTCGGCATGTAACCACATTATCACAACCCATATCTTAGCTGTCATATAAAACCCAGCTCTTAACTGTCATATAAAACCTGACTCTCAGCCCCTCTTTGAACGATTGGATTTTGAAATAACACTAAAACGATGAATATACATACATATAACACAATTTAATTGGTTCAATTTCGATAAAAGCCTGACTTAACTCAATCCCCTTACCTGTTTACAAAAAAGAGACTGATTTCGTTCTGAAAAAAGAAAACCCTATATTTTTGAACCTGCTGCCAAAAACGAACCAGCAAGCCAAAAGAGAAGGGAGAAATGATCGAAGAGTAAACACGGGCTCCGGGTGAGTCTACGGGGAAGAGAGAGCCACGAGAGAGTGAGAGTAAAGAGAGAGAGAGAGAGAGAGAGAGTCCCAAAATTTTATTTAGAGAGAGAGAGAGAAATATTAAAATTATGAAACAAAAGGCTTGCTTAGCCCGTAAGTAAGGTAGTTTGACAGGTCAATTCCTTCAGTTGATTGTAGTTGTTGATGGTTTTCTTGAGCTTAGTGAAACCTTCGACGGTTTGGGGTCTTGCCAAACCAATTTCCTCTTTTTCTTTTCTTTTCCCTTATTTCTCTTTTATTTTTTTTTATTTTATTTTCTTTTCTAGGTCGGGTTCCTATAACAACCACATGTCTCGGTGAGAGTATTGGTATTGAATAGTCAAGTGGGCCAATGAAGTGTAGAGTTCCCACTTGGAGTCTAGACCTGCTATGGGATGAGCATTCGTACTAGCAGACATATAGTATAATTGACTTAGCCCTATGGCAGGATAGCCAGGGTTAAGTTAGCCTACGTGTCGTACAACCTGTCATGGGGGGAAGCATGTTGTTTATCCATTCAGGAGTGAATTCTTATATTTATATTTGTAGATTTAACCAAATTATAACATAGTAGATTTTATGAAAACAGAACATTTTTAACAGAGTATAACAGAGGAGAGTATTCTAGAGATTACAATTCATAGAGTATAGTTGTAAAGTATTTACAGTGCACAACTTATAGTTGTAAAAGTATTAATAGCTTACAATTTATAATATTTTTATAGGTGTGAGTTATAGTGTGCAAATGAAAGCTAATTATAGTAAATGTATTTTATTCTATTGTATTTCGTGTAAATGGGGTGAAGTAAACTCTTCGCCGAGGGCTTGCTAAGTAAGGCGAATGCCTTGATAGGTACCAGTTGTAACCACACCCAAACTAAATAGGTAAGGTTACATAAAGTATTAGAGCAAAGGGGCATTATATGTATGGGCATGTAATCTCCCCAATCCTCGGGAACTCTCGCTTATAAAAGATGTTGCATGTGTGAATACAGTCTATAAGTGTCTTAATAGTTGTTATTGATTAACAAATAGTTATATTTTGTATACACTAAACTTATTGGCCACATATTGATGATAATTTATCTCATCCTTGCTGAGAAGTGTCTCACCCCATCATTATCATATCATTTTTCAGATCACATGAGAAATATAACAGTAATCAGAGTACGTAGTGGAAGCATGGGTGAGATAAAAATCTTGTCTAGAAATGTTATTGTTATTATCAATTTGTGTTTTGATGAGTTTAGATCTTTATTGTTCATATTGAGATGGATATATTAATGTATTGGGATAAACTAGTACTTTGGTAATTTATTATAGAGATCTTCTGCTGTTTTGTATTATGGTATCAAAGTTTTATTTAGAATAATCCTTCGGACCCTACTTGCAGGTTTGACGTTACAAGTGGTATAAGAGCTTTAGGTTGTTAGGTTCTGCTGACTTTAGGGCGAATTAATACCAGAGTATAGGTTCGAGTTAGGACGAGGATAGGAACAGGTAGATTAGGATACTGATAGGAAGTTTTGAGTTTTGTTTCATGGGCTGAATGCAGAAATCCCTTAATGGTCTTTTGTGATTTTTTGAAGTAGTTGCGAGTTTCAAAAAATCATGCTAAATCCATCGACGGTAATGTTTTCGAGCAGAAAGACGGGAACTTGAAATTTGAACTCGAAGACTAGGTTAGTTGATTGTGAGGAAAAGTCTTTGAAGGAGAATCTTGGTAATTTATGTGTTGTGATTTGACGATTTGTGGTCAAGTTGGGTGTTTGATATTTAAATTAGAGTATATTGAAACTTATGGGATGAGAATGGTCAGTTAATTCCTGAATTATGTAAAATGATTTGTTAGCGAATTTCGAAGACAAAATTTTTTTAAGGAGGGGAGAATGTAGCAACCTGAAAAAAATAATTAATTAATTAATTAATTATTTTAAAATATTATTATTATTGTATTAAATTAACTGAATAAACAAATTAAATGAATAGTATTATAATGGAAAAAAAAGTCTTATTGGAATAATATATATATATATATATATATATATATAAATTTAGGAAGCTTGAAGCTTCGTGAGATTTCAAGAATTGAAATCTCTTCTTCCTGCAAACAAAACCTCCCTCAGCGCACTCTCTCTTTCTCTCTCTCCTCCATCCAACTCTCTCTCTCTCTCTCTCTCTAAGATTTCTCGGCGAATCGTGCACCAATTGAAGAACGAGAAGTATCCCTGGATTCCTAATTCAACCACCAACATTTTAACCAGAGTGAATTTGTCATAAGAGCGTCGTAGGCACATTCCTGGAATAAGGTAAGGAAAATAAATTATGTTAGGAATTTTTATAAATTAACCGATTAAACTGTAATATGAGATTACAAGAATTATATACATATTTTTCTAAATATTCTGGCATATGGAAATTGGATTTTGGGTTAATATTATTATTATTAGTTGATTAAATTGGTGTTTGTGAGCCTGTCGATTTTTATAGTAATAGTATTTCAAAGTTTAACCGATTTAATTAAAATATTTGATTTCTAGATTATTGTAGTAGATTTTTTGAATGATTTGACTAGTTAAAATTATTGGTTTATTTAATTATACGTATTTTGTAAAGAATTAAAGTGAGTAGGTTTGGTTATCTCCATTTTTTATTTAAATACATATTTTGAGTTAAATAAATGGTGGAGATAATTAAACCAGTGTTTTCAATAAAACAGATATTGAAAATAAAACAATCGGTTTTTTAGTAATTTATATAATTATGAGAAACACCCAAATCGTGTGGCATGAGAAAGAATATTATTGTTTAATTAAAGTAATAAGTTTATAGTATGATATATTGATATATTGAAATGTGTGGGTATTATACTATTTTTGGAACTATGGAAAAGAAAGTAAAGTATAGAGTATTATTATTGTTAAACTGCAATGTATGGTTTAAGAACTCCGATGGACCATAGAACGCTCGGTACCGTAGCTATAGTAATGAAGAACTTAGTGCGAACATACGTCTTCGGGAGAGTGTAGGTATTGAATAGTCGAGTGGGAAAGTGAAGTGTAGAGTTCCCAACTAAAGTTTAGACCAGCTATGGGATGACCATTCGTACTAGTAGACATACAATATAGTTGTTTTAGCCTGCTGACAGGACGGCCAGGGTTAAGTCTAGCCTACGGGGCACCAAAGTATAATTATAACGACTTAAAAAATAAGTTATATAAGATTAGTGGAATGATTCTTAAAAAAATTTTAAAAAATTAATAAATACATAAATAATTATTAATTTAATGTAGTAACTCAGAAAAAACTAAATAATTAATTAAATAAATAGTTATTGTTAAATTGAAGAAATTAAATAAATGATATGATATGTCTATATATATATATATATATATATATAATATTAATATAATATTGTAATGGCATATGCAAATTGGAAGTCTCAAGAGAATGAGATTTCAATTTGAAGAACCCCCCGTGCGCCCAATGTTCTCTCTCTCTCTCTCTCTCTACTTTCTCTCTCCTCATCCCTTCTCTCTCTCTCTCTCTCTCTCTCTCTCTCTCTCTCTCTCTCTCTCTCTCTCTCTCTCCTTAATTTCTTTCTCGATTCTCGGCTGATTAAAGAACGAAAAATACCACCGAGTTCCATTCTCAGCCACCAACATTTTAATCGGAGTGGATTCGTGATTTGGGTGTCATAGGCACCGCTATAGGGATAAGGCAATTCCCTTTCTTTCCTCAATTTCTTTTTAGATCTTCAGTTAAATTGACAATCAGACGCAATATCAGGGTCTTAGCTTCTATCCTCGTTGTTTTAATCGAAATGGATTTGTGATTTGGATTTACTAAGCACCACTTTTAGAATAAGGTGAGGAGTACAAATTATGTTTGTTGTTTTAAAAATTCAACCGATTAAATTATAGTATTTAATTATTAAATTGTAGTATTTGATTATATTAAAATTTTTTAAATATTCTTGGGATTAAATTAAACTGCAGTATTGGATTATATTAGATTTTTAGAAATATTCCTAGGATTAAGTTAAACTTCAGATATTTGATTAAATATAATTTTTGGGGAATATTTTGGAATTAAGTTAAATTGTAGGGATTTGATTAATTAGATTTATTGGAATATTTTGGAATTAGATTAAATTGTAGGGATTTGATCATATTGGTGTTGTTAAATATGTTAGAAACTAAATTTAAATATGGAAAGTGGATCATACCCAAGTATTCTTTAGAATTTAATCGGTTAATGGGAGCGTGTGAGCCTAGGGAAGTTAGGATAGTAATTATTTCGAGATTGAGCTGATTAAACTAGGGTGTGTGAAGGCACTGCTTTCTGATCCCCGTGGGCATTTCTCCAGGAATCAGGTAAGAGGAATAAATTATGACAGATATTTTTGGAAAATTAATTGGTTGATTATAGTATGTGAAATTGAGAATATGGTGTATAGTTTTAGAAATTATAATATGGGTATTTTCCTATGATTATTATATTATGATTATCAGTCAAAAATTGTGTGGCATGAGGAATATGAAATAATAGTTTTATATTAGGAATGTGATGAAATGAAATATATACAAATGTGTGTTATACAAATGATTTTATACAGAAATGATGTTATGAGATATATGGATATGTTTTTATATAGATATGATAATATGAGATATACTAATATGTTTTACAAAGATATGAAGATATGAGAAACCTAAATATGTTTTATATAGATATGATGACATGAGATTTAAAAAAAATTATGTTTCATACTGAAATGATGATACATGATATACAGAGAGATGTTTTGTACATAAATGTTGAATTGAGATATATACCAACATGTTTTATACAGGAGTGGTGATATGAGATGTATACAGACACGGTTTATATAGATATGATGAAATGAAGATAGGTATAGACACGATGAGATATACACAGACACGATAATATATATATATATATATATATATATATATAGAATTATAGTATGATAGTTCTAATACTGAATTGTGAAAATAATGTTCCCGCTGATGCCGATGGGGAGGTATGCTCAGTATGGAAATTGTGTTGTGATATTCCTGCTAATGCCAATGGGGAGGTATGCTTAGTATGGAAATTGTGTTGTGATGTTCTTGCTGATGCCTATGGGGAGGTATGCTCAGTATGGAAATTGTGTTGTGATGTTCCTACTGATGTCGGTGGGGAGGTATGCTCAGTATAGAAATTGTGTTATGATGTTCCTACTAATGCCGATGCGGAGGTATGCTCAATATGAAAATTGTGCTGTGTTGTTCCTATTGATGTTGATGGGGAGGTATGCTTAGTATGGAAGTAAGTATGAGTTGAAAATTGAAAGTATGTGATTGATTGTATTATGTAAAATATCTATATATGGATTTACGTACACGTGATTACACATTAAGTTAGAGCATGTTCTAGAGAAATGAATGCTTTTGAAAATATATTTATATTTACACATATTTGTATTTACTTATGCGGGGATACTTATTTCATTTAAAGCATGATTTGAAAGAAAGACATGTATTTTAAAAAAAAAAAAAAAAAATTTTTTTTGAGCATGTGTACGATTCCATATGAGTTCACTGAGTAAGAAAAAGACAAACTATGAAAGTATATATTTGAAACACTAAAACTCACGTTGCCACATACTGTCATCAATATATTCCGACTTATTGAGAGGTGTCTCACCCCATGAATATTCTAACATTTTTCAGATGCCCTGTGGAGTATGACAGTAATCAGAGTAGCGCAATAGAAGTGTGAGTGGGACTAGATAGAGAGGTTTAGATTAAAGGTTTATTTTGTTATCCTGGTTTATCTTGAAATTCCTAAGGATGTATTAAATTGATACTGGAGATATTATTGATATTTTATTTATATTTTCGATAAGTTCATAACTTCATTGTGATACTGGGATGGATTTATTGTTATATTAGGATGTTTTAGTTACTTTGGTAATATGCTTGGAGATTTTCCACTGTTTAATTATTTGGTATCAGAGAAATTTAAGCGAGATCTCTCGGGTCGTTTCAGTTACCAAATTGTGATGACCTGATTTCTTTACCATTTTATTTATTTATTTATATTTATTTATTTATAATTTATTTTTATTTTTTTAATTATCATTCCACTAATATTGTATAAAGCTTTGCACCCAAAAACACGCAGGTGATTATAGGAAACATCCTTACCAATCCAAACTTGGTCTGGCACATCAAACTATAAAGGAACACAGGGTGTAAGATTCAATACATGAACAACAGTGCTTGATGCCTCCCCCCAAAAGGATTTTGACAACTGGGCTTATGAAAGCAAACATCTCACTCTCTCAACTAGTGTTCAGTTCATCCTTTCTACTATGCCATTCAATTGAGGAGTTTTTGGAGTTGTCTTTTGATGCCGAATACCCTGCTGTCTGCAGTACACATCAAATGGACCAGAATACTCTCCACCGTTATTAGTCCGGATGCACCTCAGTTTCTTCCCAGTCTATCTCTCAACTAGGGCTTGAAATTGCTTGAACTTAGCCAACACTTGGTCTTTTGATTTCAAGGTATATGCCCACAACTTCCTTGAATGATCATCTATGAAGGTCACAAAGTATCTGGAGCCACCAAGTGTTCTTGTATTCATAGGGCCACACACATCTGAATATACCAAATCCAGTATCTCCGACTTTCTCGAATGAGGGAAATTCTTAAAGGAAACTCTACTCCATTTCCCTGACAAACAATGAGTACACCTTTTCATAAGTGTACTTTTCAATTCATATAGTGGACTTTTCTTTCCCAGTAGAGCTAATACTTTCTCACTCATATGAGCTAGTCTCTTGTGCCAAAACTCTATTGTACCATTATCCTGCATCGCATTAAAAATGTCATTGAAGTTCTTTGCTTGCAAAACATACAATGTAGAGTGCTTCATGCGTCGAGCCACAACCATAGCACCCCTGGTGAGCTTCCACTGGCCATCGCTGAAAGTGCTACAATACCCTTCATCATCAAGTTTACCTGTAGAAATCAAATTCAAACGAATGTCAGGAATATGCTACACATCTCTAAGAACTAAACTCATACCATTATTTGTATTCAGATACACATTCCCAATTTTAATGACTTTAACTAAACCATTATTGCCCATCTTTACAGTTCCAAAGTCATCGGATCTATAGGATCTAAAAAGATCCTTCCGAGATGTAGCATGAATGGAAGCACCACTGTCAATCATGCAACTGGTCTTATAGTATGCAAAATTTATCATCTTATCATCATAAGTAATGAGGAAGCCTGCAAGAGTGGTGGTAGCAACTCTATCATCTCCATTCTTTGTTCCCTTCTCTTTCTCATTCTTGTTTTCTTTCTTCAATTGCCTGCAATATTTCTTGATGTCTCCCTTTTTCCTACAATTATGACACTCAACATTTGCAAACTTGTTGGACTTGCTTGTACTGTCTTTGTTCTTCGAACCTCCACTCTTACTTCTCCCCCTCTTTTCTGTAACCAAAATCTCTGACTGTGAAGAGGATCTCTGTGTTTTTCTTCTCATCTCTTCATTTAGAAAATAACTCTTAACCATATCCATTGTGATTACACCTTCTGGAGTAAGGTTAGACAATGAAGTTTTGAGCGTCTCCCACGAGTCCGGTAATGAACCAAGCAACCATAACGCTTGTATCTCATTATCAAACTTAATACCCATTTCAGCTAACTGATTAATAATTCCTCGGAATGTATTCAAGTGATCAGATAAAGGAGGCTCGTCCTGGTATCTCAAAGCCATAATTTGTTTTGTAACGACAAAAAAAAAATAAAAAAAAATAAATAAAATATATTACTAATTTTTAAAAAATTATTATTAATTAATTAATTATTATTAAGAAAATTAATTAAATTAAGAAAGTTGAGGATTTTGGATATATATATATATATATATATATATATATATATATATATATATAAAAGTAAAGTATAGATAAAGGAGAAAAAAAAAAGAAAAAGAAAAAAGGAAACTTAAATGCTAAGGAAGCAGGAAGTAGAAAGAGAAAAGAAAAAAAAAAAAAAAATAGACTCATGCTGGGTAGACAGAAAGAGAAAAAGAAAAGAAAGAGAAAAAATTTTCTCTTTAACTCACGCTCTCCACTCCTCTTCTTTCTACGATTTCGCGGCGGATTCTCGCCCAATTGGAAATCTGAGAATACCACCGAACTCCATTCTCCGCCACCAACATATCTACTGAAGTGGATTATTCGTAGGAGTAGCGTGGGCATATCTCATGGGGTAAGCCAAATTCTTATTCTTATCTCAATTTTTCCTAAATTTTAAGCCAAATGGGCGATCGGACACCACCATGAGAATCTAGGGATGATTCTCTATAAATCTAGCGGAGTGAATTTCTCGTGGGGTCGTTGTGGAAATAGCCCCAAAACTAGAATAAATGGGTTATTTAGAAATTAATTGGTATTTAATTATTGTAAATTAGGAAATGTTAAAATAATATTTTATTGGGGTTGATTTGATTAAATTAGGATTCGGGTGAGCGTCGCGGGTATAATTTTTGGAGCCCTGTAGGCGTGATTCAGGGAATCAGGTAAAAGGGAATAAAATTATATCAGTATTTTATTAAGGTAAACCGGTTATTTACAAGCGTATGAAATTTATTATTTATCTATAAGATTTTTCGAATCGTCTGAGTACTAGAAAATGATGATTTTGTTTAAAATTTATATTTGGAATAATTGCATATGATATTAAATTCGTGTGACCTAGGAACAATTTTTCCTAATAAATTGAATATGAATTACTGTGGCATTTGGGTTTGCATGTAGGGGTGTTTGGAATGATTATGACATGATGAATGAATTGTTATGTTTGACTCCTGTGTGGAAATGTATTGATCTGTTGGGATATTGAGTGGGAAATGAATTGATCTGTTGGATTCCTGTGTAGAAATGCGTTGATGCGTCTATGTGAATTAATTGGTATGGTTATTCGTATGCTTCTCAATATAATGTTAGCACGAGGAGATTATTATATTGCCTAGATGTAAATCATGATATGATGTTGGCATGTTGAGGAGCTTGTCATATTGTCATTTATATGGGGTAGGACAATGGCAGGTTGAAGAGCTTGTTCTACTGATGTATGACAGGTAGGTTATGAGGATTGGATACCGGTGAATAGTTGTGCCTGTGTGGGTCACGGGTTACGGAAGCTGGAGTGGTGCATGTATGGTCCATGTTATGTACCTTGTGTGAGTATTGGGGCTTGTGAGGGCCACATTATATCCTGTGTGGATAATGGCGCATGTGTGGGCTATGTTATGTATCCTGTGTGGGTAGTGGTGCCTGTGTGGGCCACGTTATATCTTGTGGATAATGGCGCCTGTGTGGGCCATGTTATGTACCCTGTGTGGGTAGTGGTACCTGTGTGGGCCACATTATATCCTGTGTGGATAATGATGCCTGTGTGGGCCACGTGTAGATAAGAAGTACGTAGGTGCCTGTGTGGGCCACGTACCGAGTTGGAAAATGAAGTATAAGTTGCGTGATTCCTGTGTGGATGTGTTGTGCGCATGTGAATTTAATTATAGCATAAAAATATTGGTATAGCATATTGTGAATGCATGTGTATGCATGCGGCGAAGTAAACATACCACCGGGGGCTTGCTGAGAAAGGCGAGTGCTCTACTAGGTAGTTTCTTGGTATCAGTGTAAAGAGATGCTACTTGTATGGGCGGGTAGACATCCCGATCCTCGGAAACCTTTGTCTTGAAAATAATAAAGATGTGTATACTGGCGGCGAGGTAATACTTCACCTGAGGGCTTACTGAGTAAGGTGAGTGCTCTGGTAGGTAGTTTTTAATACCAGAGCAGAGGAAAGCTACTTGTATGGGTGGGTAATCTTCCCTATCATTGGGGACTTTCACCTGCATAAAAATTATGTACTTGTGCATATTGGATGTGTGTATGATATTAGATGTCGGGAATGTTATTAATGGTACATTTTTTTCAGTTGTTTGATATTATGTGAGAAGCAGTTTATTTTGATATGTAAATATTAAAAATCAGTCGTCACACACTGTTATAAGTTATTCCACCCTTACTGAGAAGTGTCTCACCTTAGTGGATTAACAATTTTTCAGGTTCTTCTAAAGACTGGGTTTGAAGGCCTAGGCTGGGACTATTTTTGTTGGTTTCTTTTTGGGGTGTTTGTACGAGATTTTGTTTTAAATACTGGTTGTGGAGATAGATATTTGGATGTTGTAGTATTCGTTTTTGGGTTGTTATATAGAACTCTGGTACTTATTTGAGGTTATTTATTTATGTTCTACTGCGTGGATGATAATTATGGTATCAGATGCAGGTGATTGGAAAATGTGGCACTCGAGCCCCACTTGGCGGGTCGGCGCGTCACATGTTTAATCAGAAATAACTTATTATTTCTAGTCTTTCTAGCATATAGCTGTTCAAACTTACTCCATAGAGAACATGCATTTGTCTTTCCACTAATATGGTTCAAAACATTATTATCTACCTATTGCCTGATATATCCACACACTTGTCGATGTAACAAAGTCCATTCCACATCAGACTTTTTTTTCCTGGTTTTTCAGCACTAAACATCGGTAGGTAATAATCTTTCGCATAAAGAAAATCCTCCATTTTTTCCTTTCCATATGTGATAATTCGAACCATTGAGATTAATCATTCAACTCGTATTTGCTTCCATCACTCAAACTGCCAACTTGGCAATCTGTCAACTTGGCTTTGATACCACTTTGTTGGAAGAGATATCAACAAACAACCATAACGAAATAATTCTTCTCCTTATATGCAAGAAAATATAGTGTATCTCTACTTTTTACGTGAAAAACTTTTCCAGTGTGAGGAAGAAAAACCACAGGACCAAATCTAATTGAAATCTCCACTATCAACTAAATAATGAGTACAAGTATTCTCTAATTGTAATTAGAGGTTACAAATATATCTCATCAATATGTCATCAATCTTGGCAAATAAAAAGAAAATTGGAGATAATATACCAAAATTACAGTTATTGTTCACAGGCACAAATCCCAATTCCCAAGTCAAAATCCGATCTCTACCGTTCAGATTGTTGTTCTTTGAGTCGTGAATCTCTCTTCCAAATTTCAGTTCGATCGGACCATGGACGAAGCGGGATCAAACTCTTGGTGAAATCTGGATAGTATGAGATAAAACCTACGTTTTTCTCTCTCTCTTGGGAAAGCTACGACTAATCACCCCTCTCTTCTCTTTTTCTGACATTAAATGACTGGACTTTAGGTTTTAATAAAATCTACTTGGGCTTTCCTCCCCATGAAAAAAAAAGAAAAAAACCCAACAAGCTTCTCTCTAGAATGAGACCTACTTTATTCACATGAACAAAATCTCTCCATAGGCCAATGGATGGAAAGAGAGATAAAGGTTTATAAGATTCATTGGTTGATGACATAAGGAACGTAGCCTCAGCCACAATATCATCATCGTGGCCTTCCTTTGAGAGGTAGGCCCTTCAGCTTTAGGACACGAATTAATGAGTAGGCAATGCAATACTATGTTTTCTATTTATGTGGTCTGCCGGCTTTGTGGAAGTCATGTCCACCCTCTCCTTTCTAAAATTTTCTTCTTTCTTCCTTTGGCGGCAACTTTAATTGCTTGCTTTTCTTTCCCTTTTTCTTAATGTTCATCTCCATCAACCATGCATGATTCAACTTTTCTTTTTGAATCTGCGTCTTACATTAAATTAAGGAAAGGTTAGACTGATTACGTAAGTTTGATTAAAATAGTTACTGAAGGTGTACTAATTAAAGGTTATGTCATTGTCATTTAGAAAAAATATTTAACTCTTGATGAGTTTACAGATAAATTATCAGTGATATGAAGTTAACTTTTTCAGTTATATATTTTGTCTTTTAATATAATTGAAGAATCGAAAGGTGAACCCTCCAGCTCTTGATTGCTGGTCACACTGGCTCAGGAAGAGATTTTTTGTAATCCTATCAAGAAGGTAAATCATCTTAGGAAATCTAATAAAGTAAAAACAATAAAACGTAAATATAAATAAAATACAAATATAAACACGATTCACAAATAGGCCGAGACATGGACATTTCGCTCTCTTTAAGGAGATTTAGGCCCTCTACGATTTTTGACTTAGACCATGAATCAGTGCAGCAGAACTTCTCAAGAATTGTCTTCCCCAAGATACAACAACCCGATTTGAATTGTATGTCTCTCTCCAATTTTCCACAAATAGAGGAGTACAAAACTCCACTAAAAACACCTTTCTTTGTTTTTCAAACTCTCTAAACTCAAAATAAGGATGATATGGTAAGAATGACGAGAATAGATTAGTGTGTTGTGCTAATGCTTCAAGGGTCTATTTATAAGTACAAAATGACCCTTCATATTTTATGTACTTAATAAATAAGATGTGTGTATATTAAATAGATACACACATAATTTTAAGATACACTCACATAATTAATCTTATGAAATTACGAGATACATGAATGAATGACATAATTAAATATAGATACATAACCCAATCCAAGGTACGTTGTAGCGCCCCGACCCGCCATGTGGGCTCGTAGTGCTAGTAAAATAAATAAACATTATCTGATACCACACATACATATACAAGGATGCAATCTGCCCTAACCAAGGAATCCTGGGTGTACCTGCCAATACTGGAAATAAAACCATACAACGAAAGATTACTACAACATCAACATTCTTTACCAGAGTTCTAATTGTTCCCCAAATATATATACATACCACTATCCGTCTACTTATTACAATCTCCAAAAATAATAAAATAGGATAATTGGTATCTCACTAGCACTGATAACTCGCAAAAGTCTAATTCCCGCCTCGAGGCAAGTTAGGAATGGTTCCTTAAAGGACTTGAAAAATCATTTGTATAATGGGGCGAGACACTTCTTAGTAAGACATATTGTATTATTATCAGTGTGTGGCTAGCATGGTTCTCGTGTGAAATAAAATTCAATCATTTGATTGTATATAAAGATGACATTTAAACTATACAAATCAGTATATATGAAAATACATAATTTATGAATAATAAACTAACAGCTAAATATAACCCATTTATAGTAAATTTGCCCATATATGCATAAAAGACACAACCTGGACTATAAAGTAGCATCGTCATGCAATCATATACTCATACGACATGCTTCCACCATGATGGGTTGTGTGACCCGAAAGCTGGACTTAACTCACAGCCGGTGGTTCTGCAGCTGAGTCAAAACTATCACTTTAAGTACGATTGTGCCTACCTATGGTCACCCAGTATACCACGAATTGGACCCTCGGCAAAAACCTCGAAGTAGTACTGCGGTCTAGGTCTCCAATCGACTTATCATACTTCCATACTCGTGCGATTGCACTCACTACCCACATATAGCTACGGTACCGTGTTCACAATATCACATATCGCAAATTCACAAGGTTCTAAAATCATATATGGCAATTTACACAATAAAAACTGTATTATAATTCATTTCTTATAAAACCTAGTATTCAGTAAACCTAACCCTCGACCGTCATATCAAAATTCGGCCCCCGACCATTATATCAAAACTCAGCCTCCTGCTGTTATATCAAAATTGTATAAAAATTCAGTTTAAGCATTTTGTTCACATATGCCATTTAAAAGCTGATCACATGCCACACAAAATTTTCATTTGTTAACCATAAATAAAATAACCTAACTAGGAAAAACATAAATTGTTCAAAACAGGGTTTGAACATCTCTAGGGTTTTATTTAATTTAAACTACTTATTTTATAGAAAATAGGAGATGATCAAATCACCCACATTAATTTTCCCAAAAATATATACTGCATTTTAATCAGTCCATATTTCACAAAAAGCTGACATAATATAATCCCCTTACCTGACTTATAAGAAAGCCCACTGAAAACCCCAAAAATCCACGCCCCTATGACGATTGTAGCTCAAAAATCCTCAAACCTCATTTCCCCTAGATAATTGAACACAAACCCTAAATATTCCTCATTTAACATTTCCTAAGCCACATATACTCCAAAACAACTATATAGCTTTAAAATACCCTACTTACCTTGATTTTGGAGTAATGTCTGAAAAACTTAGATCAACAATCTGCTCTACTAGACTTGTAGAGAATTTTCCCTAGATCCTCGTGGTAACTTCCGAACATCGAATTTGACAATGAACAATGAGAAATCGTAGAGAGAGAGTGAGGGCGAGAGAGAGAGAGAGAGAGAGAGAGAGAGAGAGAGAGTGAGGGAGAGAGAGAGAGAGAGAGAGAGAGAGAGAGAGAGAGAGAGAGAGAGAGAGAGAGAAATTTGAGTTTCTTAATGAGTAAGCAATCAAAAATCCTTTTTATAAGCCATTGACCCGGTCACCTTTGTCGACGAAATGGCGCCTTCGTCGACGAACTGCAGAAGAACGTTCGTCGACGAAAGAAGGGCTTCATTGACGAACCCTAAGCCTGAAATTTCAGTCGTTCAGGATCTCTTCGTCGACGACGCCTTGAACTTCGTCGACGAGCCACAGAAGAGCATTCGCCGACGAAAACAGAGGATTCGTAGACGAAGCTTGCTGAAATTCCCTTTTCTTCTTTTCTTATTTATTTCTTTATTTTCTGGGTTCGGGTTTCTACATGCTCATTTCCAGGATAATAAATAAAATAATAATATTAAAATACACTAATAATATAATTAATAAAATACACTAACAAATAGTACAAGTGAAATGAAAAAAAAAAGGAAAAAGTTAAATTTGAGACTCCAATTTTCTAATATATTTATTTTCTTAGAAAATAAAGAAGTGTGTTGAAAATGAGTCTCAATATAATATAAATAAAAGATATAATATTCCACCAAATTTGTTATTAAAGACTTTGTTCTTTTGAAATTCTTTATGACTTTCAAAATTCTCAATTATAAAAGTTATGTTTACTATAATCACTTATGGTATATAGTGGGAGGATCCAAAATCTCACATTAATTTAGAGTTGAGAGAAATTTTGACTTCTTGATGGAGTTCACCCCACCCTTGCATGCGAGAGTAGAGTAAGATGGCTTTTAAGGGTGAAATTATGAAGCATAAGAGAAAATAAATAGTACCTCACATGAGTGTCGATTCCTTTGATAACAAGAAAAAAAAATGGTCTTTAATCTTATTTAAGAGTAAATTGCATCAAACACGAGTTAAAAAATTTTGAACCTGGTCAAACCAAAATAAATACACCTAGACCTAAAGTAAATTGTGTGGCTTATGTGAGCCTGGTTAGTTAGTATGGTGTGCATCCATACAAATCTTCATAAAGATTTTTTTTTTATTTGTTTTTGATAGTCTATTGACAATCCTTTCTTGCATGAAATCTCTCAGGTTTAATGACAAAAAATATCAACTAAAAGATTACTTTGGTAAATAAAACTTCTATGTGTAAAAATAAAAAAACAAAAAAACTAGAGTGAGAAGAACATAGACCAATTATAAAACACTGAGTACATATATTAATTAAAAGTACTAGCACATACAAACGACTGGATCCCTCTATAACATTGGGATTGTCGATGCATGACAATGTTTATTCAATTTATACCTCAACAAACAATTTATTAAAGCTAACACAATAAATATTTAAGGCATAATAAATATCATTTTAGTTGTTGTTATCCATCCAGAATTGAGCTTGCAGATAGTTGATGACATTTTTGTCGACTTGGAAGGCCTTGGTTAGAACATCAATAGAGATGGGCGGCTTTGAACCAAAAACTGCATTTGCAATAGTGATGACTCCCGGATTCTGGCTACTTAAACCAGCTATGGCCACTGCATTGGTTTCTCCAACATTAAACTGGAAGTGAATGAGTCCCACGGGAAACACAAAAACATCACCTGGGTTAAGAACCTTGGTAATTAGGCGATTTTCCGGGTTTGAGGTAACAAAACCGACAAAGAGGGTGCCCTCCAAGACAGTAAGGAGCTCAGTGCCACGAGGGTGCGTGTGAGGAGGGTTGAGACCATACGGCGCAAAATCCAAACGGGCTATTGAGATACCAAGGGTGTTGAGGCCAGCGAGTTTATCAACATTTACTAATGTAACATTTGAACCAACCCGATTCGATGTGTTTCCAGGCACATTCAGTCCCGAAAAGGAGAAATCATCGGCTGTCGCAAGCTTTGGATCCTTGCAGAATTTTCCGTTAACGAACACTGTACATATTTACACAAGACAACATATCAAATATTACTTATAGTATAATTTAAAATTTTGTACATTCACATTCAGACATAACCTAGAAGTCCGGCGAAGGAAAAATAACACGTACCACCTTCCGTGGAATCATTAAGAGCAACACAGAAGTCCTGCAAAGGGCTGGGATCAGCAGCAGAAACTGAAGAAAAAGCCACAGCCAAGAGGGCAATGCATGCAAGTGTGTTGGCTGCCATCTTCTTCTTCATGCTTATCATATATGCAATTTCTTGCTTTGCCAGAAAAGTGTTTTTGCTTTGGATATATCAGCTGTGATGATAATGGCAAGGTAGCTTTGTGTATTTATAATGAAACCAGCTTTGAAGTAGTCTTCTTCTTCCTCATATATTATATGTTTTTTTTTTAAACAAAACTCAAAGCTGATCAATGAATTTACCCATTCCACAGAAGTTAGTAAAGACCCAGCCTTATGCTTTTAAGGTAGAATGTATCTGAGAAAGGCCATTTTAATTAAATAAGTAGAAATTGTTCTTCTTGTTTTGGGGGTCTAATGTACGTGAGGCTCATATATAATCTTCACCCACTTAAAACCGTTAGTTCTAGCGCAATCTATATACTATATAAACTTATTTGGTGGACTCAAGTTCAATATGATTCACGAAGTCTGCTTGCTTGACCATTTCTTTTAGCATTAATGTGCCAAGTCGTGCCATGATGCTTATACTCTAAAACTAGATTATGTATGCATGCTCAAAAATTAGTTTGACCTAGCCACACCACCCACCCACCCCCCACCCCCCAAAAAAATGAAAAAAAAATAAAAATTCTGTTCCGATGCATAATGCAAGGGCCTTTTTATTTTATTTTATTTTATTTTATTTTGTTAATGTTTCATAACTCACAAGCCTTTTTTCATTGTTCATTTTTGTGAACAACAATTAAACGTGTACTATTACATTATTTGATGATGTATTTGTTCAATAAATGATTGTGCTAATATTTTGAATCCATGAAGTTGTATTTCATTTTAATCAATTTTTTTCTCTCTGTCGCAACATTCTTGAGACGAACTGGATAAGGTGGTTTTAAAATATTTTCGTGGAAAATAAGGTGTAATGAAGTCGTTACTAACATTTTGGAATGTGGTTAAAACACTTGATTACTACCCAATTAAGGGTAGAATCGGTCTGCGTTTACAAAGTAGGGATCGGGAGTTCGGTTACGCTAGGGAAAGGTATTAGCACCCCCTATACACCCGTTCTACGAACTGTAATGCCCCGACCCACCACGTGGGGCCTGAGATGCTACTTAACTGACGTTCGTGTTCCTGATACCATATTCAATATAGATGCAGTAGAAATAAGTGATACATTCTCCAAACACATTAGTAGAGTCCTAATTACTATTATACATAAATGTCTCCAAATATCCATATTACAACCCATCTAGCCCAGCTAAACATGATCCCTAGTGTTTCCTAAAAAGATAATTTGTATGTTGGGGTGAGATACTTCTCAGTAACAAAGACTAAGTTAAAATCAATGTGTAGCCAGCATGAGTTTAGTGTTTACAAAAAAACATCCATCCTTTATTTAAATGAAAATAGCTATTTTATATTGTACTCACTTTATATAGTTGAAAATACTCATTTTGTTTCCATAATATAAACAGTTCATTAAATAGTAACATTATTTACATAAATCTATAGATATTAAATTTTACATCTTATTAATGCAATTTAAGTAATAAAAATTGTAATTTAAATCATTTCGTTTTACACCCGCCATTCAAAACCCAGCCCTTGACTGTCAAATAAACCCGGCTCATAGTCGTCAAATAAAACCTGACCCCCAGCCATCATATAAAACTCGGCCTTTGGCTGTTATATCAAATCTCTGTATTATTCACAAGTAGTTATAGTATGTTTCACAAACAATTCCACTATATTTCACAGTCATTTCCAAATTCGGTTTTATGATAAACCATATAAATTTATTCACCTGCCACACAATTTCAATATCCAAACACTTTCTAGGAGACAACCAAGAAAACACTGTATTTTTAGTTCGTGAGATAAATCAAATTTTCTACTGTTCATATTATTCAAAATACCGTACCATATATCTTAGGTTTGTAAAATCCCCGTTGAACGATTGGTTTTTAAAATAATATTTGAACTCATAAATAAATAAATATATAACAGTTTAATAAGTTCAATACTAGAATATATGCTCCAAGCATTGTTTTAGATTTTGGGGGTAGCTAGACTCAGTTTATGTCATTGGTAGAATTCACGTATAATAACAGCTACCAGTCCAGTATTGGCATGACACCATTTGAGGCCTTGTACGGTAGAAGATGTCGATCTCCTTTGTATTGGGACGAGATGGGTGAGCGGCGAGTTGTCGGTCCAGAGATGGTGCAGCAGGCATATGACTGACTCACTCGAAAAATGAGCAGCTCGGAAGCTATCCTAAGTATAGGAGTTCTATCGTGTAATATTAAGCCCAAGGGCTAGATCGTCTCCTCAGGAAATGCGTTTAATCTCAGATTTTACGTTCTTCCAATCAAAATTAAAAATGCACTGAACTCAGTTCAGATTCGAGTTTTTCAAGATGGTTCAATTTCACTTTTGACAAATTAAATGACACACAATTTAAAACTCTAAACTAACATTCACTAAATTAAAAAGCAAGAATGGAAACCCTAATTTACTTAAGGAAACGTCGGAGCACACACTAATTAAAGATGGTAATTTTGAACATGGAATTAAAAACACACTATGGAACTCAATCAACACATACGTGCGCAATAAAAATCGGATCTTTAACACGAATCAAGAATGCGAATTAAAATTAAAATATCAATCAACCTAAACGATAACGGGACACAATAAAAACTCGAACTCTGTATGTTATTTTTTTCTTTTTCTTTATTGTTATTTTTCAAGAAATAAAATAGAATTTAAATTGAAAGAATGATAAAAAACCACTAATTTAAATATAATAATAACTTGAATTAAAAACAAGATAAGTAAATAAAGAGAGAATTAAACTTCAAAAGAAATTAACACCACTTGAACAATATTCAAATAAACTCTTCAAGAATTTAATAAATAACTAAACAAATAAAAACAACAAAACATTAAGTTGCAATGAAAATTAAACGGAAGAAAAGAAAAGAAGAAAGAGGAGAGAGAGAAAGAGTCTAAAACAGAGCATGGCCGGCAGGAGTCTTGTGTTGCTGGAGTTGCAGGGAGCTGGCTGGTCTGCAGAGGTTGTTGCAGCTGTGCTCGGGTTGAAGCTGTAATTGTAGAGAGTTGCAGCAGGTCCGGGTTGAAGCTGTAGTTGCATATGATGGTTGGCCACTGTTGTGTGTTGGTAAAATTCCTGCAGCAGTTGGTCTGCCTCGGGTTGCAGCAGCTGGTGTGCTCGGGTCTGCTGTCAGGAAGAGGAGGCCTCAGGTGGCTGGCCAGAAGGATGCTGCTGTGTGTGGTGCGTGGCAGCAAGGGGCTGCTGTGTTGTCGGGTCTGGGGCGAGCAGTTGCTGAAGAGGAGAGCCGCCAAGAGCTGCTCTGGAGTCTGCTGTGCTTCGATTGTGGCTGGGAAACAAGAGGAACAAAGGGATACAGGGTAAGAGGAAGAAGGAAAGGGGAAAGAACAGAGGGGGAAAGAAGGAAAGAGAAGAGAGAACGAGAAGGAGAAAAACAACAACTGAAAAAAAATACCAAACCCAAGAAGAAGAAGAGGAAGAAGAACAAGAACAAGAACAGAGGCAGCGTGAGAGAGAGAGAGAGGCTGCGCTGGAATAGGGGTTTAAAAAGAGAGAAAAAAAAAAAGAAGAAGCCCTACCCAATTAGCCAACCCGACCTGGCTATGCATGGTCGGGTCACATCAACTATCCATTTTTTTTAATTTTTTTTTCATTTTATTTTTTCTCTATTTGTTGCAAATTCTACTCTTCTGGAGCCCGTATCTCATAAAACTCAAAACACGAAAGTTGTAAATGATCCTTTCCTCTTTCTATAGAAATTTGAATCGTCTCGATCAGAGCTCGTATGGAAAAGTTATGTACAAAATACAAACAGGTGTCGGTTTTGATTCTCGGGAATTTTCCTACGACAAAAAAAATACCTAAACTTCATAAATAGTGCAATAAATTTCAAGAATGATGATTTTGGCACTTTATTAAAATATTGAATAATTTTGGACATTTAATGAAAAATATAAACGGTAAATCCTGGGTTAAACGTCCAATTACGCAGTTTCGGTGCGTAATCAATGATAAGGTTCGACTTATCAGGGAAAGAATCAGTACAGTTCAGAGCCAACAAAAGAGTTATGCCGACCATTGCCGCAGGAATTTAGAGTTTGACGTAGGTGATCACGTATTTTTGAAGATAACTCCGTTAAAAGGAGTTATGAGATTTGGTAGGAAGGGTAAACTTAGCCCTATGTTCATCGGTCCGTTTGAGATTTTAGAGAAAGTGGGACTGGTGGCCTACAAGCTAGCTTTGCCACCTTCATTATCTTGAATTCACGACGTATTCCACGTATCGATGTTGAGGAAATACATCCCAGATCCTTCTTATATTATCAGTTATGATGAGTTGGAGTTTAGTGATTCACTGGGGTATGAGGAGGTACCAGTACGGATTTTGGATAGGAAAGTACAGGAGCTACGTAATAAAAAGATTCCTCTGGTACAAATTCTATGGAGGAATCACGCAATAGAAGAAACTTCTTGGGAACTCGAGGAACATATCAGACAGAAATATCCCCAACTGCTCCCAGAAGTTTAAATGTAATTAGAAATGTGAGTAAATATGTAGTTTTCTTTTGCAGGTACATGTAATGTTTTAGATAACATGAGATATTTTAGTTTTGGGAAAAATTTTCTTTTGATATATGTAATCTCCCATGACTTGAATTGTAACCATGGTATTCCTCCGCCATAAGTGAGGGTAAGTAATAAAACGAGTAGACCATTTTGCCTAAGGGATGATAAAGTGTGTGAATAGTAAATTTCGAGGACGAAATTTTATAAGGAGGAGAGAATGTGACAACCCGAATAATAATGAGATTTAAGTAATAAGAGGAGGGAAAAATGGAAACAGGAATAGAAGGAAAGCTATCAAGCTTCGTCGATGAACACAGGGTTTTGTCGATGAAGGCTTTAAGGATTTCGTCCTTCGTCGACGAACACAGGGCTTCGTCAACGAGAAAATACAGAGAGGGGGGTTTTGAGCCGACTAAATTTCGTCGACGAAATTTGTGAAGAACTTGTCGACGAATGACGTGGCTCGTGAACGAATCCTATGCCCTATAAATATGAAAAATCCGATTTTTAACTAACAAAAGAAGCCAACTCTTCTCCCTCTCTCTCCTCTTTGATGTTCTCTCTCTCTCTCTCTCTTCGATTTCGGGCCAGATCTTCGCGGGATCGACAATCCAAAGTCACCACGACGCTCCTGGCGAAGTTCTCTACGAGTTTGCCGGAGCAGATCATTGGGAAAACGAAGTTGGAAATCATTCCTGAGTTAAGGTAAGACTTTTTAAGCTAAATTTGGTCTTGTGGTAGTTATGAGAAATGATGTACGTATGAAAATACTGAAGTTTAATACTGGGAATTTTTAGTTTCAGGGTATTGAGCAGGAAATCCTACGGGGGTTAGGCTAGGATATTCTAGGAGCTTTCTCAGTAGTCAGGTAAGGGAATAAACTAAAGCAGTTATTTTTCATGCAATTATTATTAATTATGAGTAAATTTATTTTCAAAAAAGCCTATGCTATATTTGTATATCACATATGAAATGTATGTTTGGAAAATACTGCTATTATGATTTAAATGTATATGTATGTATGAGATGCCAAAAATGATGATTTTAGAATATGAAGTATGACTTTAAATGTTGCATATGTGGCATGAACATTATTTGATGTAAAGTGAATCATGATATGAATGATTTTACTAGCAAAGCATATTTTCAAGTATTTTGAAAAGACGAGTTATGCTATATTGAGTTTGACGAATATATGATAAATGAGTTATTTTCATAATATAATTTACCTGAAACGATTCTAGCGCGAGGCCACATTTATGTTATCGACACGAGGCCGTATTTACTATGTTTTCGGCACGAAGCCCTATGTATGATTCGGCGCGAGGCCGTATTTATAAAAATGTTCGGCATGAGGCCGTATTTATGAAATTATGTACTATATGTTATCAGAACCCAGATGTTAGTTTAGTTCAGTTCAGGAGCTCGGTACCGTAGCTATATATTGTAGAACAGATATCTACGTCAGATTAGTGCTAACCATCCCACGAGGGGATGGGAGATGGATAGTCGATGTGGCTTTCAGTAGAGTGTGAACGTCCACCTGGCAGTCCGAACCAGGGTGTGGCGGGCTCATCGTACTTACAGACATATTTGATTCAGTAGTAGTCGGCCAGCCATTGTCGGGTCCCGCCTTCAGGCTGCACAACCCGTCATGGGGGGTAATAAATAACATTAGCTAGCTATTTATCCTGGGTATATTTTTAGTTTTACCAGTTATAACAAATGTTTATGTATGTTATGTTTTATTAATAAATATGAAAGTTTATGAGAATATAGCATTTTATGATGAATGTTTACTGATATACGAAATGTATTGTATGTGTATAATTGCATTAAATGTTCATGTTGCCACACAACTGTATTTAGTTTATTTTCCCTTACTGAGAAGTGTCTCACTCCCAAACTTAATTAATTTTTCAGGAACCCCTAAGAGACCAGCGGGTCCAAGCCGCTGTTGAGTTAGTGAGATTACCCTGTAAGGAGGGTAAGATTTTGTAATAAGGTCAGAGTTATTTTGTGTTAACCCTAGAGATATGATTAAAATGTATATGAGGATGTATAGAAGTACAGTTTTATAATGTTATAGAAAGCTCTGATATTATGCTTTGTGGATGGATGTTTGGATTTTATGTTTACTGCTGCGTAGATTTCCGCTGTGTTTGACAGGTGTCCTCGAGACCCACAGGTTTGGGTTGACCATTTTTATTTATTATGTTATATTTTATTGAGGGTCGTTACATTTGGTATCAGAGCCTAGAATACTAAGTTCTGTAGACTCTAGAGTGCAACAGTAATAATACCAGAGTATAAGATAAGGGAATTTGAGGTATGACTTTGTAGTCTAGATGCAGGACTTCCGTGGTGGTTTGTGTGATTTTCCTAGGGTGACGATTTCAAGAAATTCATGTTAAACTATCGTCAGGTTGGGTATCTAGGTTGCAGGATTGAACCTTGAATTGAGATCAAGAGAGATGAATTGATTAGGAGGAAATATTATATGAGTTGGATGATATGTATAGAGGAGAAGGTTTTGAGTTAAGTTACATATTTTTCAGGATGGACATTGGGGGCAATAGTGCCCACACCAATGGGAGTGAGGGTGCTGGACCCTCGGGCGCTGCGGGTAGTGGTTCAGATGCCGTTTTACGCAGCGTGGCACAGAAGGTTATGACAGAATTTTCCAGGAGATCGAAGGAACAGGGTGGTCCATCGGCAAGCCACGCTAGTTCGATAGAGAAGTTCATTAAGATGAATCCTCCAACTTTCTCAGGAGGGATAGATCCTGCAGTTGCTGAGAACTGGGTGCAGGAGATAAAGAAAATATTTGCAATGCTGCAGTGTTCAGAGGAGCAAAAGGTGCTATTTGCCACCTATAAATTGACTGGAGAGGCCGAAAGATGGTGGTCGGTAGTGAGACTTTCAGAGCAGCAGAGGACTATACCTGTGGAGATGACGTGGGAATGGTTTAAAGAAATATTCTTCGACAGGTATTTCCCAGCCTCATCTAGGGAGGCTAAGATTGCAGAGTTCCTGAATCTGAAGCAGGGATAGATGTCAGTACAGCAGTACGTGGCGAGGTTCATCGAGCTATCTCGCTTCGCCCCGTACATCACTCCAGATGAGACAAAGAAAGTACGACAGTTTGAAAGAGGCCTGAGGAGAGAAATATACAAGCAGGTATCGATTCTGAAGTTGCATGATTTTGCAGAGCTAGTGGATAGAGCCACTATAGCAGAGATTGGTGATTGGTTGGAGGCTGAGGAACAGAGACAGAAGAAGAGATTCGCACCTTCCAGTTCCCAACAGGGAGTCGGCCGTGCTACGTGGAAGAGAGGTGGCAATTATAGAGGCCAGAGACAGAAGACCGGGAATTGCGGTTTCCAGGGTAAGCAGCCATCTCCAACTTTCCCATCTTGTGGGAAGAGGCATTTGGGGGAGTGTTGTGCTAGGCGAGGTGTCTGCTACAGGTGTGGGGAGCCAGGACATATGATGAGGGAGTGTCCAACATAAACTGGTACTGCTCTTGCTCCTAGACCTGCACGAGAAGGTTACTAGGCACCATGAGGAGGCCAGCCGAGGAATACGGCCCCAGCCAGAGTTTTCACTTTGACGCTGGGCGACGCTGAGGCGGTCGGCGACGTGGTGACAAGTACTGTTAGTATGTTTTCATTTAAGGTTATTGCACTTTTTGATTCTGGTGCCACACATTCGTTTGTGTCCTTGGAGTATTAAATTATGTGGGACAAAAACGCAATCATTAGACGTCGAGCTATTAGTGGCTACACCGACCAGGTCAACGGTGAGATGTAGTAGGGTACTCTGTGGTTGTCCAGTTGATGTTCAGGGGAAAATTTTATTTGCTGATTTGGTGGTATTAAATATGCACGGGTTTGACATTATTTTCGGCATGGATTGGCTAGCGGCTAATTCTGCTATTATAGACTGCCGTGCTAGGGAAGTGATATTCAGACCTCTAGGGAAACCAAAATTCAGATTTACAGGGTCACGAGTGCAATCTTTACTTCAGATGGTTTTAGCAGTTCAGACGAGGAGACTACTCCAGAGTGGTTGTCTGGGATTCGTGGCTTTTGTGAAGGAAATGTCAAAAAATTAATTAAAGCTTATTAATATGCCTGTGGTGAAAGAATTTACAGACGTGTTTCCAGATGAATTACCGGGTATGCTGCCTAATCATGAAGTAGATTTTCCCATTGATCGACTTCCAGTTACAGCGCCTATTTCTAAAGCACCGTATAGAATGACGCCGACAGAGTTGGCAGATCTGAAAGATCAATTGCAGGATTTGTTAGATAAGGGCTTCATACGACTTAGTGTATCGCTGTGGGGAGCTCTAGTGCTGTTTGTAAAGAAGAAGGACGGGTCTATGAGGATGTGCATAGATTACAAGGAGATTAATAAAGTGACCATCAAGAACAAGTATCATATATCCTGTATTGACGACTTGTTTGATTAGCTCTAGGGTACACGGGTGTATTCGAAGATTGACCTAAGATCCGGTTATCATGAAGTGAAAGTGAAAGCAGAAGATGTCTCGAAGACGGCTTTCAGGACTAGGTATGGGCATTATGAGTTTCTTGTTATGCCGTTTGGTCTGACGAATGCTCATGCGGTATTTATGGACTTGATGAATAGAGTCTTCCATCAATACCTAAACCAGTTTGTTGTTGTTTTTATTGATGATGTACTGGTCTATTCGATGAGCTATGAAGAACATGAGACGCACTTAAGGCAGGTTTTACAGATGCTTAGAGAAAAGAAGTTGTACGCCAAGTTCAGTAAATGTGAATTTTGGCTAGAGAAGGTCGTGTTCTTAGGACATGTTATCTTAGGAGACAAAATTTCTATAGATCCCAGTAAGATTGAGGCGGTAGTGAATTGGGCTAGACCGAGGAAAGTCCAAGAGATTAGGAGTTTCTCAACTTTATCAGGGCCTTTGACACGATTGACGAAGGAGAATGCCAGATTTGAGTGGGACGACAGTTGTGAGCAGAGTTTTCAGGAATTAAAGCGGAGATTAGTCACGGCGCCAGTATTGATCATCCCGTTTGGGGGTTAGGGGTATACTATTTACAGTGATGCGTCCTTGAAGGGACTCTATCTGTATTAGCAACGGTACCGTGCTCGGTAAATTGTATTTGTCTGTAATATTTCCACAGGGATCTAATACTATATAAGTACATTTATATATATATATCTTTGCTGTTTTCATCATGATTCCAAAATAACCATAACGCTATAATTTTGTACTGTAAATACCGTAATATCTGAGTAACTATAACATCTTGATGCTATAATTGCATAATCTGTCTTTATAAACTGTGTGTTATGGCATTTAGGGAAACATAACATTCTGTAAATACTATAATATACTGAACTGAATAAAATCTATATAAATCTGTCTGTTAATTATCTATAAATATCTGCCTATATATGCAATATAACATGATATGCTGAAACGCTGTATAATTCTACATCAGGTAAATATCTACTCAGGCCACACAAACATTAAAACTCTCGTTCTGTAAAAACTATTATTTTTCGGGTCGTTACATTCTCCCCTCCTTATAAAATTTCCTACTCGAAATTTACTATCTGTATCTCCATTATCGTCTCATAAAGGTAAATGGTCTACTTATTTTATTACCTATCCTCATTTATGGCGGAGGAATACCGTGGTTACATTATATGTTATGGGAGATTACACATAAAACTGAAACTATCTACTTATTAAATCCATACATATTCCTACAAAAGAAATTTATCCAACTATTATACTTTACCTGAGTACCTCTATACCTCTTGGAACAACTGCAGGTATCTCTATCTGATTTGCTCCTCGAGCTCCTAAGAAGCTTCCTCCATGGCATGATTCATCCACAAAACTTTAACTAACTGTATTTCTTTAGTGTGTAGAGTCTGAATCTTTTTGTCCAAAATCTGTAAGAACCCGAACCGTGATAGGTGGGTTTAATTAGTTAAGAGAGGAGCAAATTGGGAATTAAGTAGGCTTCGTCGACGAAGCTAGAGTTCGTCGACGAAGTCCATGCGCTGCTCATCGACGAAATTCAGAGGTTCGTCAACGAGGATGTAATTCATCGACAAGGATGGCTGAGTCAAAGGTACTATAAATATCAGTTTCATTACTTCTCGACTAAGAAAACTCAATTTCTCTCTTTATCGCTCTAGAAAATTTTCCTACTCTCCATCTCTCTAGATTTCTTCACCGTAGGAAGTGAGAATTGTAAATCTGATGTTACCACGATGATCGTGGAAGGATTCTCTACAAGTTCTACGAATCAGATTTTTGATTCGGCTATTTTCGGGTTTTGGCGTAAAATCGAGGTAAGGCTCGGTTTTCATTTCTGTTTCAGTAGTTTTGTAAAGAATGGAGTCGTGAGTATATTCTGTACTATACGTTGTAGGTTTTGGAACTCCGTTCGCTATTTAGGGACCTCGAAGTTTAGGATTTGCCATTTAGGGAAAAGGTAAGGGAATTCGGTTTATGTCGGTTATTTTTTAGATCAGACTTGGTGGAATTGTGATCCACGGTCCTGTGAGCGTTTTGGTTACTCATTTGTGGGGATCTAACGGGTAAAACTACGAGTTTTTCATAATTACAGTTTTGGGAAAAAGGGAGTATTGGGTTGCATTCCTAGTTTTGTTGGAAAAACCGTATGTATATGATGATTTATACTGTGTAATAGGGATGGTCGTGCCTTGACTTTATTTAAATTGTATATGTTTAGAAAACCATGATTTTAGGTTACCAAATAGGTGTGGTATGTTTATTTATATGAGCATTCATGGTTGTGTTTCTGTGGAATGCAATTGGAACTGGGTTCTCAGTTGTTCCAGGTACTGAGAATGTCCAGCTCTATATTCGTGGGCGTATGAAATAGCTAGGCCATGTTTGGCAAGAGTGTCCTACTCTATATCTGAAGGCGTGAGCCTTATCGGCTGATCACTGAAGGGTGTGGATCCACCAGTTTTTGCCAGTACGATGCCATGGGAGTCTAGGACTTACCATGTGTCAATGACGCCGTGTACTGTGGGTCGGCTACAAGCTAACGCCAGGTATCGAGGGCCGACTTCAAGCTGAAAGGTGTGATGACACCGGGTTGCTTGACCATGTGTATGTGTGCTTGTATGCACTGTTGTGAAATTAGTACTGGAACTACATTTAACTATGTATGTGTTGTGTATCATGATAACAGTCGAATGCCACACACCGATATAACTTGTATTCTTCCTTACTGAGAGGTGTCTCACCCCTGCTGTACGTACATATTTTCAGGTCCTTCGGGTAACCGAAGCTAGCTTCTTGGTGTGGGGGCGTAGTGATCGGTGTACCGCGGATAGCGTATGGGTAAGTGCTAGGACTTTTGTTCTCAGGTTGTCGTTTCGGGGTATGGTTGATAACCGGGTTTATGTTTTGTGCTATGGAGCTTGGACTCCTATTGTATAGACTCTGGTATGGTACTGTATATATATATATATATATATATAGATAAACCTTTTTCCGCTATGTATATGACTATATGTGGATGTGTATTGGGTGCCTAAGAACCCCACGAGGTCGGACCCTCATTCATTGTACTGTATCTTTGGACAATTTGTTAGATACAGGGACAGGTTAGATTACATTTTCACCCCTGGGTCCCATTTCCAGGTTCAGGGCATGACAACTTGGTATAAGAGCTAACCAGGTTGTTAGGTCTTGTAGACTTGGTTTGGCTTAGTTGTGTGTACATACCAGAGTATAGGATGTTGGATGTGGGTAGAGTTGGTTGAAGATTGTTTTGTTGCTAGATCGGGACTCGTCGGCAGTATTCCGTGTTTTTCCTGGAATGAAGATTTTAGTAAAAGCAAGGCGAATCATTGATGACTTTTGTGTCGGTGTGATAGGACATACCTAGACCTGGCAGGGAGTAGTTAACATGATTAGTGTTAGATAATTGTGTTAAATGTACGTGTTATAGGAGTATTGATAGATTCCTACTATGTTTTCAGAATGGAGCCCAAGGATAATGATTTGGGAAGTGGCTCTGAGGAAACTGCGAGCGATGAGTCTCCTACTGTGCCTCAAGGACTGACGAGGTAGGTTCTGCAGGAGATCAGACGGAGTGTCAAGAGATGTGAATGCTCTCCTACTGTTGCAGGGTGCACCATTGAGAGGTTCACATGCGTGCATCCTCCGACGTTCTCTAGAAGACATAACCCAATAATAGCAGAGGACTGGGTGGAGAAGACTGAGAGGATTTTAGAAGTTTTACACTGCACGGATAGGTAACGAGTCCTCTATGTTACCTTCAAGCTATCTGGGGAGGCAGGTCGATAGTGGACTGCAGTGAGTCTGTTGGAGAGGCAGAGAGCTGGTCCAGCAGAAATGATGTGGAGCCATTTCAAGGAAGTGTTCTTTGACAGATACTTCTCGGCTTTTGTACGTGATACTAAGGCGGATGAGTTTTCTACACTGACTCAGGGGGGTATGACGGTGCAGGCGTATGCTGCTCGATATATAGAGCTATCTCGGTTTGCACCATGTTTGATCTAGAATGAGTACGAGAAGACTCGGAGGTTTGAGAAGGGCCTGAGGAAAGTTATCCGTAGACTAGTGGGTATGCTTCAGATCCGTGAGTTCTCGATTTTGGTGGATAAAGTCACTGTGATTGAGACTGGCATCCGAGAGGATGAGGTGGACCAGGAGCAGAAGAAGAGGCCAGTACCTTCTGGTTCTCAGTCTGGACCTCGCCAGGGATCATGGAAGAAGAGGAATAGGGGTTTGAGTTATCAACAGAATACCAGGCATCAGAGTTCTCAGATGAATCAGGTGAGTGATCGTTGTACTAGGTGTCATAAATGGCATAGCGGTGAGTGCCAGCCATTTGGGCGTAACTGCTACAACTGTGGCCAGTCAGGTCACATGGCTGAGGATTGTCACGTGCCAAAGAGGGGTACGACTTCTTCGAGTCAGAATCGGGGAAGTAATCAGGTATCCCAGAGGACTTATCAGGCGAACACAACTCCGGCACGAGTGTATTCTCTTACTCCAGCAAATGCCGAGCATACACAGAATGTGGTGACAGGTACTTTGATGTTGTTTTTAAATAAAGCTATAGTTTTATTTGATTCAAGTGCAACCCACTCCTTTATCTCTGTAAATTTTATGAAACTGTGTGGGGTGGAGACCCGAGTCACGGATGAAGTATTGTCCGTAGCCACACCAACTAGGAGTATATCATTTTGTATGAGGATGTTGGAAGACTGCCAAGTGGTAATCCAGGGGAAGCTGCTACCGGCAAACCTTGTAGTATACGAATGTCAGGGTTTTATGTCATACTGGGGATGGATTGATTATTCTCCAGTTATGCTGTGATCGACTGTTGTAGGAAGATGGTAGTGTTCAGACCTCTTAGGGAGCAGGAGTATGAGTTTGTGGGATTGTGTGTGCGTTGTACGCCGCAGATTCTATCAGTATTGCAGGCGAGGAGATTACTCTTGGACAGATATCAGGGGTACTTGGCTTGTGTGAGGGAACCACCACGGGATGAGTTAAGGCTCGAGGATATTCGAGTAGTCACCGAATTCCCGGATGTGTTTCTAGAAGATTTACCTGGTTTACCTCTAGATCGTGAGGTGGAGTTCGCTATAAGTTGCTGCCTGGCAAGGCACCGATCTCTAAAACTCCGTACCGGATGGCTCCAGCAGAACTTCAGGAGTTGAAGGAGCAATTGCAGGAATTACTGAATAGGAGATTCATTCGACCTAGTGTTTCACCCTGGGGAGCTCTAGTATTGTTTGAGAAGAAGAAGGACGGGTCGATGCACATGTGCATTGATTACCGTTAGATTAATAAGGTGATTGCATCTCTCGTCGACGAAGTTCAGAGGCTTGTTGACGAGGAAAAGCTAAGAGGTATTGTGAAGTGCGACGAAATTCAGGGCTCGTTGACGAGGAGAAGCCGAAGGGTTTTGAAAAACTAGAAATCCCAGACTCGTCGATGAGGTCATGGTCTCATCAACGAGAAGACTATAGAGCCTCGTCGATGAGGACGCAATTCGTCGATGAGAGCTGCTGAGTCAAAGGTGCTATAAATAGAAGTTTTCATTACTTCTCAGCTAAGAAATCTCTTTTTCTCTCTTTATCTCTCTAGAAACTCTCCCTACACTTCATCTCTCTAGATTTCTTCGTTGTAGGAAGCTTGAATTGTTAATATAAAGTTATCACGAGGATCGTGGAAGGATTCTCTACAAGTTCTACAGATTAGATTTTTGGTTCGGCCATTTTTGAGTTTTGGCGTAAAATCGAGGTAAGGCTCGATTTTCAGTTCTGATCCTGTAGTTTTGTAGGAAACAGTCTTGTGAGTATCTTTTGTACTATTGGTTATAGGTTTTGGAACTCGGTTCACTGTCTAGGGGCCTTAGAGTTTGATATTTGCTATTTAGGGAAAATGTATGGGGAATTGTGTTTATATCGGTTATTTTTTAAAAAGGACTCGATAGAATTGTGGTTCACGGTCCTGTGTGTATTTTGGTTACTCATTTGGGGGGATCTAACAAGGAAAACAATGGGTTTTTCATGATTACAATTTTGGGAAAAGGGGGCGACGGGCTGCATCCCTAGTTTTGTTAAAAATCGAATGTATATGTTGATTTATACTGTGTTATAGGGATGGTTGTGCCTTGACTTATTTTAAACTGTATATGTTTGGAAAACCATGATTTTAGATTACCAAATGGGTGTGGTTTGTTTGGTTATATGAGCATGCATTCTTGAGTTGTATTTTGGTTGAAATGCTAGTAGGAACGTGGTTCCGAATTTGTTCCAAGTACTGAGAGTGTCTGACTCTATATCCAAGGGCACATGAAATCGCTGGCCATAGGTTGGCAAAGTGTACGACTCTATATTCGAGGGCATGATCCTATCCCGACTGATCACCGAAGGGTGTGGATCCACCAATTTTGCATTGGTACAATGCCATGGGAGTCAGGGACTAGCCATGTGCCGATGGCACCGTGTTCACGGGTTGGATATGGGCCAATGCCGTATGTCGCAGGCCGGCTTCGGGCCGAAGGGTGTGACGACACCGAGATATCTGATCATATGTGTGTGTGTGCATGTATGCACCGTTTTGAAATTAGTACTAGAATTGCATTTAACTGCGTGTATGTTGCATCATGATAACACTCAAATGCCACACACCAATATAACTTGTATTCTTCCTTATTTAGAGGTGTCTCATCCCTGCTGTACGTACATATTTTTCAGGTCCTTCGAGTAATCGAAACTACCATCCTTGTGTCGAGAGCGTAGTGGTCGGTGTATTGCGGGTAGCGCTTGGGTAAGTGCTAGGACTTGTGTTTTTGCGAGTTGTCGTTTTGAGATATGTTGGGCACCCAGTTGTACATTTCGTATGCGTGGAGCCTGGACTCCATTTCTTGTATAGGCTTTGGTATGGTACCATGTATGTATAGAATGACCTTTTTTCCACTGCGTATATTCTGTATTTGGATGTGTATAAGGTACCTGGGAACCCCACGAGGTCGGACCCTCATCCTTTGTACTATATCTTTGGATGTTTTGTTGGATACAGGGACGGGTTAGGTTACATTCTCACCCCTGTATCCCATTTTTGGGTTCGGGGCGTGATAGCTTGGTATCAGAGCTAACTAGGTTGTTAGATCTTGTAGACTTGGTTAGGCTTAGTTGTGAGTACATACCAGAGTATAGAATGATGGTTGTGGGTAGAGTTAGTTGAGGGTTGTTCCGTTGCTAGACTGAGACAAATGTAGTGTGTAGGAAAGGTAGTATTTTGGTTTTGGGAGAATTTTCTTTCATAATTGTAATCTCCCAGAACTACCCAAGTAACCACGGTATTCTTCCACCATAAGTGAGGGCAGGTAATAAAATAAGTAGACTATTTTTCCTTTTAAGGGATGATGAGTTATATGAATAGTAAATTTCGAGGACGAAATTTTATAAGGAGGGGAGAATGTAGTGACCCGAAGAATGATGGTATTTAAATAATAAAGAGTGGGGGAAATGGAAACAGAAACAGAAGGAAGCTGCAGGCTTTGTCAATGACGTTGCACTTTGGGTGTAATAACCCAAGAATTTAATCAAGGACTCATCAACAAATACAGGGGATTCGTCAACGAGGATAACATAGGGTCTCGTAGACGAGGGTATGTTTCGTCGACGAGAAGATACCAAGAGGCTGTTTTCTAAATTCTGAAATTTGTAAACAAGGAGATGGTGTTCGTCGACGAACCTTCATCGTGACCTCGTCGACAAGATGATGTGCCTCATCGACGAAGGCCGCATTATAAATAGTGTTTAACTCAGTTTTTACGTAGAAATTTCACCTGAAATCTCTCTTTCTTCTCCCCTACGACTCCTTCTCTCTCTTTACTCGATCTCGGTCTCGTCGACCGCCAGATCGACGATTTGAGGCCACCACGACGTTCCTGGGGAAGTTCTCCCTAAGTCTGCCGGAGCGGATCGTCGGTGGGATGAAGTTGGATTTCATCCCAAATTCAGGGTAAGGTCTTTTTGTTAAAATTTGGCTTTCCAGTAGTTGTAGGAAATATAGTACGCAAGGAAATAGTGATAGTTTGGTCTGGGATATTTGATTTTCAGGGTGTTGAGTGGGGAGCTCAGTGGGTATAGGACCCGTCACAATAGGGAATTTTAGCAGGAATTCGGTAAGGGCAATATGCTATGCTAGGCAAACCTGCTTTGATTCAGTATAAATTATATTTTTTTCAGCAAATTATTACTAAGATTATTTATGTAGTTTCATAGCCTGATAATATTAATGTTCAAATGTGTGGCATGAGTTTATTACTAGCCCAGTACACGGTTTCCATAATTTTCAGAATACCATGATTTTCAGTATACGTACAGAAACATGAAATTTATAGAATTTTTCAGAATATTAAGATGTACCTATTACAAAACCATAAAGCTCTGTTTATACAGTTAGTTAGGAAATTCAGTTATTCAGTTATGCAGACATTTCAGATATCCAGTTATTACAATTTATTCAGCTCTGAATATATATAATGTTATGGTTATTTCTACTATTGCAAAATCATGGTAAAAACAGTATTTTAGAAATATCAGTTATGTATATAGTATCATGCCCTAGTGGACCATATTCAGCAGCAGAGCACGATACTGTAACTATATTCAGTTCATAGTGCAACCCCTATTCAGATAATAGGTGGTATTCAGAAGTCGATCATGCCTATGTTGTGGATAGGCTCCCCATCAGATATGGGTTGAGGGGACCGATCTAACTGTCGGAGTTCAGTTGACTTACCCTGGTCGGCCAGCTAGGTTAGGTCCCGCCTTCGGGCCGCACAACCCTGTCATGAGGTGTTAATTCATGACTTCAGTTATCCATCCAGGGAATTTTCTCAGTTATTATATATACGTATAATCAGCTTTACGGAACACAGTCTTACCTATATATAATAGTAGTATTATAAATAAAATATTCAGAAAATCAGTTTATGTTAAGCAACATAGATATGATTTATATTGTAGCAGGTATACATGTTTTACTCAGTTTTGTTACTTATGGTATTTCTCTAAGTCAAATTTTACAAGTATGTAGCCCACCTGCCATACACTGGCAATAGCATATTTCGTCTTACTGAGCGTCGTCTCATCCCATTAAATTGACATTTTTAAGGTGATCCAATTAAGCGAGCAAATCAAGCTCACAGGTAGAGGGCTTCAGTGCTACCCTGCTAGGAAGGTGAGCATTTTTGGGAAAGAGGGTATTTTTGTGTAGCCCTGGTTCAATTATGTATTTATATTTTGGGACTATTTAGCACTCTAGTATTGTATTGTATATGTATATGGTTGTGGATA